>NC_138188.1:116611975-117044636 GCF_964194105.1 Spermophilus citellus | reverse complement strand
TCTCAGGGATGTAAATAGGGCTGCCATGCATTAGATGAGCTTATAGACTTATACATTCCCTTACCATACTATAAATCCTTTGAAGTGAAGAATCATATGTGATTGGTTTATTACTTTTCCATATACCTGGCACAGTAACTGTTCCACAGCAAATAAATATGTATTGAAGTTATTATCCATACCCTAATATAATAAATTCCATACACTCTGCTTTAAATAAATTCAACCAATACCCTTCTCTTCCTCACCTCCTGATATAGGCAGACTCGAAACACATGCCCTAGTACCAGGGAGATCTAACATCTTCATCACCCTCATGAGTTTTGTATAATGGAAATAACACAAAATGGGTCAAGGGACATAGATTTGGATTCTTATTCTGTCAGTTCATTTTATATAATCTTTTCTCCTCTCTGATCTCTTTCTTTCACAAAACAGGTGTCTTTCAACAGTACAAAAAAAAAAAAGGCTCTGAAGACAAGCACAGAGGGATTCAAATCCAAAACTTCCAATTCTCCAGCTGTATGAACTTAATCAAATTTCTCAATCTCAAAGACAAAGTGTTTACCACACAAATGGCAATCAGGATCCTCCCAATAATTATTAGATTTTTTATTACACAATCTTTGATTATTACTAACCTTTTTTTTATTGTTGGTCGTTCAAAACATTACATAGTTCTTAATATATCATATTTCACAGTTTGATTCAAGTGGGTTATGAACTCCCATTTTTACCCCGTATACAGATTGCTGCGTCACATCAGTTACACTTCCATTGATTTACATATTGCCATTCTAGTGTCTGATGTATTCTGCTGTCTATCCTATTCTCTACTATCCCCCTTCCCCTCCCCTCCCCTCCCCTCCCCTTTTCTCTCTCTACCCCCTCTACTGTAAATCATTTCTTCCACTTGTATTATTATTCTCTTACCCCTCCTTTCCTCTTATATGTAATTTTGTATAACCCTGAGGAACACCTTCCATTTCCATGCGATTTCCCTTCTCACTCCCTTTCCCTCCCACCTCTCATCCCTGTTTAATGTTAATCTTCTTCTCAAGCTCTTCGTCCCTACCCTGTCCTTGGTTACTCCCCTTATATCAAAGCAGTCATTTGGCATTTGTTTTTTAAGGATTGGCTAGCTTCACTTAGCATAATCTGCTCTAATGCCATCCATTTCAAGGTTAGTTTTCCTAATGCATATACATAGTAGCACTTTTGTAATTATGGGCTGATAATATCTGCTTATATTTTCCATCAACCCACTTCAGATTGTCTATGGTTATGTATGTATGTAAAAGACACTCATATGAACATTTGGAAACTGAAAAACTGAATCATGCAAGGAGTTATTTTGTAGCTAACATCTTCCATGATTTATTTCTCACTCATTTGACTTGCTTTTCCTTTCAACATGAATTTACCAGATTTATGGCTTTGTGTAGGCACAGCCCATGGCTGATCCTTAGGCACTGTTAAGAGAAAGTAAGATCAGGAAAGCAAATCCTCTGTATGTATGAATCTTTCTGAAAATTCATTAGGGTTCCACTTTCACCAAGAGAAATCAGCAGAGACAGGCAATACCCATGACTTCTTGTTGAGATAATAGTAAACCTTCTCTCCTTTGGGGAGAGCTATAAAATTTTAGGAACTTGTCTTATAGTATAAATCTACAGAAGACTCAACTTTCATCTCTCTCTCTCTTTACTACAGAGTAAATGTTAACGTCAACACTATACAGATCTTTGTGGATTTTTATCCTGTATCTATATATTTGTTATTCTTACCAGAATCTGTTATTTGAAAGCTTAATGAATCTTCTCTATGTTTTTATACACCAGAAAAAGCATGAAACCCAATTAGGCACAAAATGGATACGTGTGTCACCTCACTGCAAACTTCTCTCTAAGTTGAGATGGATACTGAACACAATTCTAAAAGAATAGTCCCCAAACTTCCTAAGGATACTGAGATGTTAATTTTACTCTTAATTGTATTGCTATTTCTTAACCTTCTCTTTTAATTCCAAAATATACACAATACACAGAATAGGGAAAGAAGGAATGGAATTTGGAACCAAAAATTTATATGCTATATTTTTAATGGCTCATATTGCTCCTCAATACTTTCTTAGAGTTGTTTATTAGACCTATCTTTGAAATCTTCATACCTTATCTAATTAAGTCAACGTGATTAAGATGAGATCAATGTGTGTCTTCTTCAAATTAAAATATTCTCTAAGATGTTACATGAGAGATTCACCTTCCCTCTAATAGATACTTTGATGGAATTACATTCATTGAATTCCACAGATAGGATGGTCTGAGTCCAATTAAGAGATAGAAACCTCACACAGTAGGCTAGAAAGGACAATTTGAATGTAAAGAATGTTAATTGTGATAAAAAGAGTAACTGCAGATGAAAGGAAGTGATATGGCACACTAGGATGCATGGAGCACCCCAGAAAAGGTAAACTTGGGAGATGTTTAGATCTCATTAGAAAAAGTGTGACTCAGATGGCCAGAGTTGGTCTAGAGCTGCAGGGCAAACAATAAGCCACCCTGTGGAGTGCAAATGACCTGTGTGAGGTGAGCCACCTGCCCTGCAGGAATGTAGTGGGAGTCTGACAGGGAGGAGGATAAGCTTGTAGCTTGCAGAAGAAACCACCCTGGATGTAGGTAGCCCTCAGGGCCACTGGGCTCAGGGCTTAACCAGAGAGTGTAGGCAGGTGGCTACTTTTAGATCTTAAAGGGTCTTTGAAGGTCATTGAATCGCCATCTTTAACAGCTCTGGAAAGTGGGTCTTGAGCAAAATTGACTTGTCCAAATTTGTACAAAGACACAGTGTCAAAAAGAAAACTGAAGTCTGAATAGAACAGTGGGCAGGTTAGGATTAAAAATCAAAACCAAGTCCCTAACAAATAAAATCGCTCTCCAGTTTGGTTGGAACTTTATTTCCATAGTTGGTGAGTTTGGAAATGAGAGCAATGAGGAGTGGGCAGATTTGTGTGTACTTTGGATTTGGGTCCAGTTTGGGTTCTGTGGAGAGCTCTCCACCCCATGACCTTCATGCAGCACCTAACTGGGAAGGTGCAAAGTTTTCCTGCAAAGGGGACCTTTTCATCATTTGCACATTATGTTGTCCTTTCTGAAACAACCACTTGGAGTCTTTTCTCTAAAGCACTTTTCCGTAATTGTTTTAACATACTTTCTAGTTCCTAAATCCTTTCACTCTTTGAGGTCTAGTATTGCTCTTCCTTTCTCAGAGGAGAATGCTCAGTGCAAAATACTGGTTGCTAAGCAGTGCCTATTTTTATTCCACTTAAGCAGAATAGGGACCCACTGGATGAGATTGTATCCCTGAGACTCGCTTCAAAGCAGCTATTGCAGGTTAAGTATTCATCAGTGTTTCTCTACCAACTGCATAGTTAGGCATCTGGAGAGAGGGTATAAAAATGAGGCCTAGGACCTACCCAAGTTATGTATTGATAAAATAGGGAAAAGTTATAGCTATATGAATTGATCAAATATTTATTGAGAACCTGCTATACTATACTTATTTATTTATAATTATTATTGTTTTTGTTGTTATTTGCAGTGGTAGGGATTGAATCCAGGGGCACTTTACCACTGAGCTACGTTTACAGCTGTTTTTAATTTGTATTTTGAGACAAGGTCTCACTAAGTTGCTGAGGCTGGCCTTGAACTTGTGATCCTCCTGCATCAGCCTCTTGAGTCACTAGAATTATAGGTGTGCACCACTAAGCCCTGTGATTTTCTGTATTTAAAGGATTGCTTTGGACAATTGCAATAAATTAAACAGACTTGGTCTCTGATTTCATAGAACTGATACATTAGATGGAAAGACAGACAAATAAACTAAAGCACCACAGTAATCATGATGAAAAATATACATGATACTGAGACAGAAAAACAAGGAGGGAGAAAGTTTATTTTAAATAGGGTCCAAACCAGAGGGCTTCCTAAGGCTTAAGTGGAGAGAGGAAGAGAGTGCTTATCATGGGGGGGTATATTCCAAGCAGAAGGAACTGTTCCTGCACATGCCCTGGAGGAGGTAGGGTAGCATGGGACCATGAGAAGTTGGGGAGGGGCAGGGAAGGAAAGCTGCCCCCCAGGAACTGAGAAAAGGATAATGCAATGGGAATTAGTGAGTAAGAGATGAGGTTGGGGTTATAGACAGAAACTTGGATTCTAGCTACGGTGAGTAAATGGAAATGCTTTGGAGGGCTTTATGCAGCAAATGATCTCATCCAGCTTATATTTTTAAAAGATCCTATTCACTTTTAGGAGAGAATGCATAGTAGGAGAGCAAGAATGGAACAGAGTCCAGTTAGTAGGCTGGTGGATATTTGATGAGAGGAGAAACAGTGAACATTACAAAAAGACAAATCTGAGATATATATGGGAGGTAGAAGAAAATAAACTTGATGTTGAGCTTCTCATCTACTAACACGAACCCACTCCTTTTCTCATTTTTCTATCTTTAGTTAATGATATATATCCTTGTTGTTGTTCCTTGGAGTCTATCCCTCATATCCTTTATTCAAATGCTCAGAAATTCTGCTTTTGGATACACCCAGAACTGACATCGCCTCACCACCTCTGCCTCTGAATCCTTAGCCCAAGCCACGTTTGTCTCTCTCCTAGATTATTGCAATGGCCTCATGACTGTCCCCTGCTCTGTCTTTCCTCCTGCAGTCTATGCTCCACACAACACTCAGAGAGACCCCATTAAAAATAGATCAGCTCATGTTAACCTTCTGCTTAACATCCACCAGAAGCTTCCTATCCCACTTTCAGTTTAAAAAAAAAAATGCTTTACAATGACTAAAAGGCTCTACATGATCAGACCAACCACTGAATTGAGGAATTCAACTCCTCAAAACACTGATGAATACTTAACCTGCAATAGCTGCTTTGAAGCTAGTCTTAGGGATACAATCTCATCCAGTGGGTCCCTATTCTGCTCCAGTGGAGTAAAAATAGGCACTGCTTAGCAACTTCAACTCCTCTGGGTCTACTGTTCCTTAAATATAGTGAGTTTATTCATACCTCAAGACCTTAGCACTTGCTATTGCATCATGGATCTCTTTTTCCAATTAGCTACATGATTCACTGCCTCACCTATTTTGAGTCTTTATTCAAATATCAGTCTCTAGAGTAGACCTTCTCTAATCATGGTATGTTAAATTATGCTATCCTCCAAACTCTTTTTTCTGCTTTATTCTCCTTAACAGGACTTATTCTGACATACTATATATTTTATAATTTATTTTACATATTAGTGAACACTATTAAGTGGAGACATTCTTTTAAAAAGTTTAATTTTTAGGACAGCTTTATATCTTAAGAAAAATTTAGGAGGCAGTGCAGTTTCTGCATATCTGGCACCAGCTCCTCCCATTCTCAAGAACTTACTTTACCATGGTACATTTGTCACAGTTAATGAACTAATATTGATATATTATTGCTAAAAAAATTCTATGATTTATTCCATTTTCTTCAGTCTTTTTCAGTTTCCTTCTTCTATTCCAAGGTTCCATCCAGAATACTATATTACATTAAGTTGTCATGTCTCCTTTAGTTTCTCTTGGTTATAATAATAATTTTTACAGCTTTTCCTACTTTTGACTATATTGGCAGTTTGGAGAAACATTGGCCTATATGTTGTAAGATTCCCTTTATTAGAAGTTTTCTGATGTTTTTCTCATGATCAAACTGAGGTTATATGTTTTGGAGAAGCAGTTCAGGGGTAAGATACCACTTTAGTACATCATATAAAATACAAATACTATTAGCATGAATTACGACCAGTGATATTGACCTCAATGTCCTGTCTGACGTAGTGTTTGTCAGATTTATCTGTCATCTTGCTTTTTTTCCTCTCTCTGCACTGTATTCATTGGAAGGAAGTCACTGGAAACAGCCTATACTTACTTGGGAAGTAGCTCCTTGAGGGAAGAGTATCAGTGGAAATTATTTGGAATTCTTGTGCATGGTAGATTGTTTCTTCTCATCAATTTATTAATATTTCAATCATTTTATCAGTATGAACTCATGAACATTTATTTTATTTTTTTTTGAGTAACAATCCAATGCTACTTTATTTGGTTGCTTTAAATATTCCAACTTTAGTCACTGGGGACTTTTTAAGTTTCCCTATAGCCATTGGCATACCCTCATGAATTTTTTTAGCACTATCTTCCTGGTATTAAGAGATGCTCTACATTTATATATTTCCTGATCCCATTCCAGGAGCAGCCATTTTTTTTTCAAGGAATATCAGTGAATCTTTGTTTGTTCAATTATTTCTTCATCCCTTCTATTCAGAAATGTACCTGTCCCAAAGGAGTCACTCAATAAATAACTGTTGAATGAATTAATTAATGAATTGGAATTAGGAGCCATGGATAAGGCAGTTAGGGTCAGAATCCCCTCCCTATATCTGACTCTTCTCTCATCAAGCCAAGTGGGATCCAGTACTTTGGAATAAAACCTTCCAGGGGCAGTATTGCAGGATGTAAATTTGCTTCATACTTAAGTGATATTATTTTCTAAGGAAGCAAACATCCTGAAAATTATGTGTGGAATCCTTCAATTTATTTACTTTAAAATTATAAGCAATGCTTCCTCAGTTAGAATTAATCATTCTCCAGTCAATGCTCCCCACCTTTTCATATCCTAATTAAATACCTGGTTTTCTTTGTTCTTCATTGTCTCTTACTAGGCTATGAACAGCTTGACAAGAACCATGTCTTATTTTGTGCAGTGCCCACAGCACCAAGGAGCTGAAACATGGCAAGTGGTGAACATAAATGGGCTGAAAGCACAAGAACGAACATGATAATAAGATTAACTGTCATTGTTTGAGGAGATAATAATTCAAGCTGCAAAGCAAGCATAATCAAAAATCTAGTGTTTTTTTTTCATTAACTATTGGACAATTGTCTGGAAAAAAAAAAGCTTCAATTTTGAACATTTAATGGACAGAGGGAATTCAAAAAAACGAATCCTGTTTTAGTCAGCTCTTTTGCTGCTGTGATTAAAAGACTGACCAGAACAACTGTAGAGGAGGATTTTTTTTTTTTTTTTTTTTTTTTTTTTTTTTTTTTTTTTTTTTTTTTTAGGGCTAACAGTTTCAGAGGTCTCAATCCATTGCCAGAAGGCTTCATTCCTCAGGGATGGAGGTGAGCAGGATATCAGGGCAAAAGAGTGCGACAGAGGGAAGCAGCTCTCGTCATGATGATCAGGAAGCAAAGCCATCCACAAAAATATCCCCAAAGCCATGCCCCAATTCCCACCTCCTCCAGCCACACCTTACCACTCTAGGATTAATTCACTGATTGGTTAAGACTCTCACAACCTGATCATTTCTCCTCTGAACCTTCTTGCATTGACTCACACGTGAGCTTTTGGGGGACACCCCAAATCCAAACCACAACAAATCCATTTTGCACCCCCCACACTTTCTTTTATATTGCTTGCCGTAAATTCTAGTAAGCAAGAAACTCCCTTTTTTGATGGGTTCATTTCCTCATTTGAAAAATAGAGAAATTGTGGCCAAGTATTGAGGGGATTTCTTCACACCATCACACATGACGGAGTCTGGATGGCAGTCCCCTGTCACAGCAGCCAAACCAAATTGCTGTGCCAAGAAGAGGTTCATGTTAACACAAAGGATACTTTGTGGTCACCCATAAACTGGAGAAATCATGTTTGTTGAATAAAATAAGTGAGAGTCAGCTGAACTAATTCTAAGGTGGAATGTTTTATTTATTTGTTTATTTGGATACAGGGATTGAACTCAGGGGCACTTGACCACTGAGCCACACCCCCAGCCCTATTTTGTATTTTACTTAGAGACAGGGTCTCACTGAGTTGCTTAGCGCCTAACTTTTGCTGAGGCTTGCTTTGAACTGGTCATCCTCCTGTCTCAGCCTCCTGAGTTGCTGGGATTACAGAGCCAGCATTGTAATATTCTACCACAGAGCCAGCTGAAGGTAGAATATTTTAAAAGAATTTAATATTCTTTTAAGTGGGTGAGGGACTCTATGCTTAAAATCCACAGAAAATAAAGTTATTATTTCCAAATAGTTAACAGCCAGCATGAGGTCAGAACACAAAAGGGAAAGGAAAGCAACATACATCAAATGTCTGGGATGTTTAGATTGCCCTTACTTATTGCTTAGTTTGCGTTTTCAAATCTTCAACTAAGTCAATCTGGTTGGAGAAGTTAAACAAAACACCCCTAGACACCTAACAGTTTATGCTAAGAGCAATTTACACTTAGGCTTCATGCTTTGTATATCTGGATATGATATATTTTATACCATAATACCTCAAAACTCTTAAAAATTGAATTATTCTGAGTATAGATTTAAACATTGCATTGATTTAATTCATTATTTGTAGAGTCCACCATTTAATTCAATTTAATTCAAACACTGTTAACAACATGTTTACTGTGTTTTGGGTGGTATAGGCTATGTGCCAGAGAGAAATAAAGAGATAGATCCATCTAGATCTTAAAGGGGAAACACATGCTCAGATTTACCTTTAAAGTAACGTGAAAACTCCTTAAATGGATGGACAAAGCACTATGTAAAGTAGTCTATGTTTGTATTGGTGTGTTTAGCACAAATGCATAGTGAGAGTACTGATTTGTGTGTGTGTGTGTGTGTGTGTGCACATGTATATACATGCATATAAAATCAGCACCCTAAATTTATAGTTGCCCTACATTCATTTTATGTGTATGTAAATAGAATGTATATAAATGCTATTGTTTAATTTTAGTAGTTTTCTTACATTTTTCCCCCTGTGGCTGTAGAGCTTAAAATGTTTGTATGCTAACTTAACATATAACTCAAAAAATCCACATCTATCTATCTATCTATCTATCTATCTATCTATCTATATATATTAGAATAATAGTACTAATGATCTGATCATGACTCAGAATTTTGGAAGAACAATAAAAAAATTAAAAATTGATAAAGGCCTGACTGGTAAAATAAAAAAAAAAATCAGAGAAGAGACTTTTTCACAAGGACTTGGGATGGGATTTTCTAACACATTCATTTTTTATTTCAGACTTGGCACATTTGTATAAGCATGCCTTATTTGTCAAATTCCAAATTTATAACTTTCCCTTCCTATTCTCTAGTCTCAAATTAATTTTCTCTGTCATACCTCAAAGAAATTCAGGGGAAAAAATGCTATTACACTGCTCCATTTGTCCTGACATACATAAACGGTGAGTTTATAATAGTCATTTTATCCAGCTAATCTCTTCAGAACATTTGTTCTTTAGTCTTCGTGAAATTCACATAGAAGAGCAGGTGACTTGCAGTCTGACCTTTAAAACTTGCAGTAATGGGCGGCACCTTTTGCTGTCAGATGTCCTGTTTCCTCTATTGTCCTTTAGAAGATGATCCTAAGTTAGAAGTCATGAGCTTGAGTCCAGACAATTGGATAAACACCTTTTTTAAAAATCTTCTTTGAAAATATAACTATAAAGATGTCAAGACTGTCATTAGCAGGAAGAAAATGAGCAGAATTTACCTCTTTCTTCCCAAACCAAGTCGAGGATTGGAAAAGACAAAAAGAGACCTTGGTTTTTTTTTTTTTTTTAATGATGATTAGTTCAGGAAAAACCAACATAGGATACTGAATGAGTGTGGATGTTAAATTTTAACAGAATTGTTTAAAGCCAGGGAATATACATGGAAGAGAGAATTTGCCAGATAGAACCAATTGGAGTGATCTTTTAATTTTAAAACTTCTCTAACTCCTTCACACTCTATGGCTCTCATCTCATCTTCCTTCTGTGATATCTATTTGTGTGTTCTTACCTCCTATAGGATTCCAAAAATTTATTGAGGGCAGAGAGTGCATCTGGTTCTGAGTATTCTTCTCCACAGTGTCTTGCATAGTACTTTGTACAATAGTAGATGCCTGGAAAATGATGATTGATTTGCTGCAGGCATGAGAAGAGAGGTGGGGCTAAAATGAAGGACACATGGATTATAATACCCTGCATGGTGTTGTCAATCATTTTCAAAGAATCACTTTTGCTTCCTGATCCTTAAAGAAAGACATACATATGGGAGGAAAAAGATAGGTGTTATGACTCAATGTTGCCTAACACATAAGAGCATCTAAGGAGAGAAGATATTGGCTTGTGTTTCAGTGGGGCTGGCCTGATGAAAACAAATGACATAGCAATCGTGCTCATGTCAGATAGCGGCCGTCATCCTCAGAAGGATGCTGGCAGTTTCCCTTTTGAGATGACCGACTTGATTTAATTGGTTTGCAGACAAGGTCATTTCACCCATTCATTTTATGCACTGAGGCCCTTTTTACAACCTCACCTCTGAGTTGTCTTCAAGGGAAAAAGCTTCAAAAGGTGATGCTTGTTTAACACTAGTGGAGTGTGAAAAGCATGGGTGGAGGAGCCCAGATGAAATAATGATGACTACAGTAATTTTAATAAAATTGTCTTTTTGCGGCTTTCTCAAGGGGAAGCCAACTTGTCTAATTAAATTTCATTGCAATACTGGGTGGAGGTTCAGGTCTAAACATTTTGAAACTTCATGATGAAGATACTGACTAGCTCTGTATTATATGGATATAAACCTACAAAAAAAGCAGGACTGCAAGACTCTGAGAAAGCTTGTGACAGATATGCCAAAGCAGCCTTGTACAGGATATCTGGTGAGGCAGATCTGGAATCAGCCCGCTTACTGGCTTTTAGTGCATGTGTCTCCCCAGGAAAGTCACATCATTCATCTTGACCCTCATTTTACAATGAAAATAATAATCCCTGCATCTTAGCTTTCTTACATCATTGTTTAGATGATCGATTTTATGGATGATAATGCTTTGTAAGGCATATTATAGTGCATAAACATAAGGAATTACATTTATTATAACCATTTCAGGGAGAGACATTTCTTCTTGGATATTTATGTAGAAACCAACTCCATAGCTTCTGTCATCTGGTACCTGGGGCTTCTCATAATAAATCAGGAAAGCATTTTAAGCCCATATATATTTCTGCTGCAATGTTGATCGATCAAAAAGTATTTATTGAGTGACTGTGTTAATCAATAAATGCATGTCAGTGACCTCTCACATGTAAGGAATTATGTTTGGTTTTGTGGAGAATAATAATTAGTACCAAATGTTTCCCTTAAAGTTCCTGTGATTCCTTAAGGATGAAGACAAGTTAGAAATTAAATCCAGAAGGTGGGGCAGTCATTTCCATTTTCTATGCATGGATGATGTACAAGACCTTATGGTAGTTTCTTTACATTTATTATCCCATTTGAGCTATGCAATAACTTATATTTTGAAATTGAAGTTTTATAATATCCTTTTTTTCATTTATAAATACTAAGACATAGAGAATTCAGATAATTTACTCAAAAGCTCACAGTCAACAAGTGATAGCTGGAAATTCCACCAGCTTTCTAGCCTGAACACCAGCATGTGAGCAAATGTCAGGATACTAGTGGCTAAGCACAGAGGGGCTGATGACAGCATTCTTTCCCTTTTGTTTCCTGTGACTCCTCGACCATATTTTCCACAAACTCACAACTTTGAGAAACGTACCCTCATCTCCTTCCCCATCTTTTTATATTGTAATCTTCTTCACAACAGAACTCCTTGCTTAAGGGTTAATTATTTGAATATGGTGGTCTCCTATTACTTCAAGTATCCTCATAGAATATTTGATATCACAAAGCAGATAAATCATTTTCACAGTCAGAAAAATTGTTCAATAATATCTCAGAAAACATTGTACACAGGTTAACATCAGATTTAAATACCATTATTGTAAACTACTTGTAAAAAATTGAGTGTACTTTATTGAATGAATAAACATTCAAAGCTAACATCAATGTCCTCTAAAAAAATTACTTACTAAAAAGAATATCAACCTCACATTTTTCTGTTAATGTCCATTACTAAATTGCAGATACATTCCAATGGAAAATTATTTTGACAGAATTCTATATGAGCACATATTCACAAAGGAATATTACTAACTTCATAAAATCATACATGTAAAAGGAAAAATTATTTAGTTAAACATTTATAACTCTAATATTAAAAATGAATCACAAACTAGAAATGCTAAACAAAAATAATAAATAATACTCTTAGTTTCCTTTTGTCCTTGGGCTTTTCTATAGCTCATGGTTTAACTTCTATTTATTGGGTTTTAATTTTTTTTATATACATCCACCTAAATGCTGTGTTTTTATTTTTATTTTTTTAATATGGAATGAATTATTTATTTGTTCACTTTTCTGTGGAAAGAAAGAATATTTATTTTTAGTTCTTTTCCACAGGAGAAAAATACTGAAGCCCCTTTTTAGAGATACAGTGACAACTTTATTTCTTTTACAAATAACATTGTTGTAGAATAATATAAATAAAGCATCACAGAATTTTGCATACAGTCCAATGTCTTAATACTTCACTTCTTTTTAATTTTATAGTTGACTGTGTGGCTATAAATATAAGTGTTTTGAAGACGGTGTTTTAATATTATAAATATAAGAATGTTTACATGTAATTATAATTTCTAATAGCTATATATAATCTGTCACAAGATGGCCCAAATTGACTAAATTGGGCTGGCATATTATTAACTCAGTGATAGAATGCTAGATCTGTAAGACTATAAGTTCCATTCCCAGCACCACACATACAAATAAATTGCCTAAATTATTTTCCTAATTTCTAACATGAACAAGCTATCATTTTTTAAAATTGTAGTGAAATACACATGACACAAAGTTGACTTTCTGAACATTTTTAAGTGCTCAGTGGACTTGTGTTCATTCACATTCTTATTCAAGGAATCCAAAACTTTTAATCTTGCAAAACTGGGATTCTAGATTCATTAAACAATAACTCCCAATTCTCCTTTCCTCCAGTCTTTGGCAACCCCCTTTATATTTTATGTTTCTATGAATTTCACTACTCTCAGTGCCTCTTGTGTTAAGTGGAATTACACAGTATTTGTCATTTTGTGACTGGTTTATTTCACTTAGCAAAATGTTTCCAAGGTTGATGCATGTTACAGCATGTATCAGATTTTCCTTTCTTTTTAGGGTTGGATAATATTCTATTGTATATGTGCATACTACCTCATTTTGTTTATGTAGTCATCTGATGACAGGTTCTTGGTTGCTTCTGCTTTGGATTATTGAGAACATGGCTGTTATGAATATGAGTGAAACAGAAGCATTCAATTACTTTTGAGTATTTAACCAGAATTGAACTTGCTGGATCATACAGTAATTCTATGTTTATTTTTTAGAGGAATCATCATACTCTTGTCCATAGAGTTTGTACAATTTTATATAATACTGAGAGTAAACAGAATCACAACTTCTGCATATTTATTAACAACAAATGGTATTTTCACTCTTTTCTCTCTCTCTCTCTCAATCTCTCTCTCTCTCTCTCTCTCTTTGATATTAGGCATCTTAATGGTTGTGAGGTAGTATCTCGGTTTTGATTTGCATTTTCCTGATGATTCATTATACTGACATCTTTTCACATTTTTATTATCTGTGGGCATCTCTTCTTAATATGTCTATTCCAATCCTTTGTCCATTATTTAATCAGGTTATTTGTATTTTTGTTGTTGATTTGTGGGAGTTCTTTATATATTCTAGTTATATTTATACAGTTATAGTTACATTATGGTTGCCATTGTTTTTTGCAATGAATATCTATGCCATTTTATTTTTTGTTTGCATTTTTTTAGGTAAATTTTCAGGACTGAAGGTACTGGCTTGAAGAATCTAGTATTTTTAAGATCTTAAATTAATTGCCAAATTGCTTCTTCATAGAATTTTGGCTATTAACTTTAACATCATGGAAATGGAACATTTCCCTTCTTTGATTATGAGCAAAATTAGAAAGAACACCGTTCTGGGCCTGCCTACCTTCCCTTATTTATTCATAGTTTGATCAGATGTTTGCCTATTTATTTATTAGAATTTGGATATTTGTCTCCACTTTTCAAATATCCTGCCATAGTGTTTCCACATATATTTTTAATTTTAGTTTTCCTTGTTAAAATGATATGTGTATGTGAATAATTGTTAATTCAATCTTTATTAGTCCTAAATTGTGGTACTGGATTCTTCTTTCTATGTTTTCTATGATTTTTTTTTTTAAGAGCAAGGTCAAACTGTATAATTTTTTCTCAAGGTAACTTGCAATTGACATGTTTGAGTTATGGAATTTACACAATCTGCTGCTCTCCTGAGTGGTCACCCAAATGTCAGCCTATGCTATTACGTGGGCAGCTGAACATATTGGTGGAGGGAAATGCATCTTTTGGAAACATAGCACCGATAAATAAAATGGCCTTCAGGGGCAATGAAAGTGTCTTGGTGTCAGCAGCAGCAATCAAAGCCACATTGGAAGCACTGTGGCCAAGAAAAGAAAGTGAAGGGTCCTAGTTGGAGGGGGAAAGGCTGGGAAATGCTGTCCCATGAATTTTACAAGAACAGTAAAATTAAGGTCTCTGACCACAGAGGGTCTTTACAAGGAACAGGATGAGTGGTGGTATTAAATCTGAAGACCTTGGCCAAATTCCAGTGTGGGTAATTGCATTCAGCCAATTTCAAATTCCCTCCACAATTTCTAATGCAACCCCCTCTCTGCTTCCTGATGCCAACCTACTGCCTGCTGATGCTCTGCATTGATAAGTCATAGCTGAACTCTACCCTGGAGGAGGCCTTGAAGCCTCCAGAGGAAAATTTATTATAAAAGTCATTCCTGTCTTTCACTTCTAAAGAATCCCACTTATAAGCACTTAGGCTGTTATGAGAAAGTGTGGGGACCATTAAGTCTGATGTGTTTGACTTGGTTATTCTTTTTAGGACTCTACTGACCATATTTGAGTAGGTGAGGGCAATAAAAAGATCTTCAAACTTTAGACAATCTGAATTCCAGTCCTGTTCCCCCAATCTGATAACCTGTGTGACCTTGAGAGATTCGCTCTTATTTGTCAGCTTCCAAGGACTTTCCATGGCTTCAGAAAGCAATGCCTCAACATAGCCAGGGCCCCTTAAGTTGAGTCTAATCAGCTTTTCCTATCAAGTTGACCTACTCCTTGGGATAGAGAATCTGAAAAGAAAAATAGACCATTTTTTTCTTTTCTTTTCTTTCTTTCTTTTTTTTTTCTGTGCAAGTTCATGTCACCTTGTCTCTGTCTCTGCCACTTCTACAACATGCCCTCTACCACTCTCTGTTATTAACAAATTCTCAATATTGATCTCAAATATCATCTCTATAACATCATCCCTCATTTCCCAATCGGAAGTCATCTTGGATGACTCCAGTCCAAGTATGCACGTGAGGGTGGATAGCTACCACACATAGCTTTCATGATAGAAGTTTCCCTAAGATTATTTTGCATTTCCTGTGGAGCACAAAACAGGATTTTATAATTATTAATTGCTTTAATCTTTGTTATCTTTTGATCCAAATCTGAATATCAAATGTCTCAATATCAAAACAGGTCTTCAATAATCAAAGAATATTATCATCCATTAAGGTTACAAGTATGTACAAACACTGCATCAATCTCTTAATTGTTTCTTTTCTTTTTTGATACTTTAGTGATATTACACAGCTACAAATGTGTAAATTTTACCAAATGTATTTTAACTACCTCTTATGGGGTTAGTCTTTCTGATAAATATATTTCCGATATATAGTTTTTAACTTGATTTCTTGTGAAGTTAACTTTGTGAAATTTTCCAAATTTCTATTTGAACATATGCCATTAGAGAAGTTGCCCTGGAATACAGCTGAGAAATCAGTAAGTCTAGGCATCTTAATATCAAATTTCAGTTTTATGAGTCACTTCTGAAGTGAGGTGACTCATCTCACACAATACTGGTAACTCACAGATCCACACAAGGTTTGGACATCTCTAATAGTTAAATGCAAAACACATCATACAAAACACAATAAAATATAAAAAACACAGATTATTTGAATGCCTATCGGGGGAGCTGATGACCACCATTTTAAGGTAATATTGCAAGTTAATGACCATTGTAAAGTTAAGGAACCCAAAACTCAGAAAGCAAAAAAAAAAAAAAATGACTGTTAAGAATAGGCTGCGAATAAGTGAGTGATGTCTAGACTACTCTCTACATCTTTTCAAGGGTTCTGCTATCTGGGCTATCTGACTACTTTGACTTTTATGGGTTATAATTGTATATATGCAACAAGCTAGTATGTTAATTATAGAATATCTTCAAAATTAGATGTGGGAGTCTCACTGCTACCTCTCTTTTTGTTGCTTGGGATTCAAAGGCAGCTAGAATTTGCCCTGGGTCTAACAATCCCAAGGTAAGTTTCTGATGCTCCACTTCTGTGGGCGGGTGAAGATCTCTGTAAACTGAAGTTCTTGATAGCAGACCCTAGCAGCTCATAGCCAATTTCTTTCTGAGTTCTTATCTCACAAAGTCAAAGAATGAAATACATGATCAAGGAAGGGAATAGTGACCATAAAGTGTAGGATTTGAATGAGAAGAAAAGAAGTAGAGCTTCCAGTAGTCAAAAAGGAACTTGACTATAGGTTTTTACCTAAAATGTACTAGTCCAGAGGTTCATATAGCTTCAGGGTACAGTCATTGATCAAAATTGAGGCTAAACATGTACTGGTGTAAGGGTCAGGCGAAACGTCGGAGAAAGAGACCACACGAGACTAGCTCCATGCAATGGCAAAGGGGATTTATTGGGGATCCATACCAGCGCGCTGGGACTCTGTGCTCACTCAAGAAGGGAGAGCAGCCCAGAGCCCAGAGCAGAGGTCAAGCAGAGCTTAAGTACCCTTTTTGGAGAGGGTGGGGGGCTTTGCATACATCAGAACAAATCATCATGAGGCGCGGGAAAATTGAACAACAACTCTGATACATGATTAGTCCATTCATTGGCGGGAACAGGCTGGGCAGGGGTGATTGGTCACTTCTAAACTGGGTACACATTCAAACTGATTGGTTCGGGCCCTGTGACGAACTGCACAGGGCCCTAGGCTGAATGGCCAGTAGGGCGTTGTCTTAACTATCTCAGGAATCTGGGTGTAACAGAGGAACTTAATAGTACCTAATCTTTTACATTTCAATTCAAGGTTTCCAGCTTAGAAACTTTACCCTTTCATTCCCCACTCCTTTTTCTGACTACTTTTAATCTTAAAAGTAATGAATCATAATTATTGGGGAGTCTCATTTTTCATCTCTGTCGGTGGAGCATATTGCCTTCTGACTACCATGGGTTGTCCTGTGTTTCCTGGAATCATTTTTAGCATGGCCTCCATTTTAGATTTCACTCGGTATTAGACCCTGATTTATCTAACTACACTGACTACCTAACTTTAAATCTGGCTTCATTCCCCCCTCTAATTTGGGAACTCCTTACTGCTGTGAGGAAGGGGGACGAAGAGGATCTCTCTGGCTTCTTCAGGCTGAAAAGGGACGGTGTGGGGCAAGCAGTTTGGAGTCCCCCTTAGAAATATCGGGTCTATCGAGTGGTCCATGCTAAAAGTCCAATTGAGAAGTAATAGGCTGGAGGGCCATTCGAGTGGTAGGTGGTCTATAAGAGAAACAAGAATTCATTAGTACTGGAACCATATTGATGCAGTAATAAATGCCACAGCACAGGAATATGCCAATGAGTATAATGACCAAGACAAAGATTAACAATGTTTTCCATCAGGCAGTACCAGGAACTAAGAGCTAAGATATTGTTTTCACAACAAAGTTGCTGAGGACATGGCTTCCATCTGAGCATGTAAATCTTTAAGGATATTTGTCACATTGTCAGAAATGTCAGGGATGTCAACACAACATTTAGGGTTACAGATGTCTTTTCCTTTAAGATATAGTCTAATAATTTAATGCCATCTGATCCTGCAAAATCCTTTTACTAGTATGACCTCTGTGTCTAATAGAGAAATCTTTAATTTTGCTACTCAGGGCTGGATAACCATACTAGCAAACATCAAGCCTACCTGCGTTGGTTAGAAATAAAGGCCTTAGACTAAAACTACTCTAGCAGTCCCTTTGACAGTTATCAGGCATTTCTGTCTAAGAATCTCTTTTGTAGCCTCTAGTCTACTTATTCATGGAAGTTACATTTAACTATTATTATCATCTAAGATGTCCAGGAACAGCTGTGCTTTGGCTTTGACTGTCTTTGCTAAGTGTTTAAGATGAAGCAAGTCAAACTGACTTCTGTTTCTTCCTATTGTTAACAGTCAGCTGAGTCTCTGGGAAGTCCTCGGGAACTTCACAGCAGCTTCTCAGTTCTGCTAGTGCCATTTGCGCTAGGATGGGTCCAGGCCTTGCTTGACCATGTGGCTTCCCTCGGAAGCATCAGGGATATCTCCCTTTTCTGATGACCCTCCTCTTCACAGCAAATGCACTGATTGGCCTTCTGTCCTCCACTGGTCTCATTAATCTCCCTGCTCGGGAAGTTATGTGGCCTAGAGTTGCAGAGCCCTTTGAAAAAGTTCCCTATTCCCTGATTCAGACTGACTCAGAGGGCAAGAGCCAAATTTTTAATTTTAAAACTTAATCTTAAACATCTAGCAAATAAGTCAACAGTCTTATATGTCTATCTCTCTATCCTGTAGGTGATAACTCCTTATCTTAAGTTAACCCAGGTTGTGAGTTCTTAAAGCAGTACCTCTTAAAAAAATTAACAGGCAATCCTTAGACCATCTAAAAGCAAACTTCAAAACAAAACTAACTAGGATAAAAACATATTTAGTTTACGTAATAGCTACCTTGAGTTCTGGCAGAGTTATGCATTATAATCCCCTGTTTGATATCCTGGCAATCGTGACAAAAACCAACTTTTGGGCACAACTTTAAATGCACTGAAATCTGGCCTACTTCTTTCATAGTCACTTTCACATGCAGTGAGTTGGGACATAGAGCCTTATCTCAAGTAAGGCGGGGCTCTTCATAAGTCTTAAATACTATAGTTCTAAAGCTGATCTTTGCTTTTTAGACATCATTTTACAAAACTTACATAAATTGTTGCTCAAGTTCACATGAATATTAGCTAACACAACATAATATCACATCTAAAACATGAATTAAAGGAAGGCTGGAAGCTTCTAACCTCTTGTAGGAAAGTAGCAAAGCAATTTTGTGTTTTACAATAAAACCTTTACCCAGATTAGGCTCTCATCAACTTAAAAATACATTTAAATTGTGTCTCAGTGTAGAAAGCAACATAGAACTTTACATAACTTATTGATAATAAGTACAGTTATAGAACACAAGTGATATAAATAAATTTCCAACATGTTTTTTTTTCTTTGAACCTAAAATTACCATACAACTTTAGAACACCAGCTTGTAAAGCTTCTACCTTACAGACTTGTATACCTGGAAGATATGAACACATTAGTAACATCACAATTACATTGATGATTTTATGCTAACCAAGTTTAGCTTTTAAAGAAATAACATAGCACAATTCTCTAAAACAACAGCACTTGTTTAACCAGCTGTTTAATGTCTTTAAGATTACTTGCTCAAAAACTTACACTTATAACCAACTTGTACAGACCTTTTTCATCACTTACTTAAACCCTCTTAATTACTTAAACTCTTAACCAGAAACACACTTTCCCTCTATTAAATCCATATCTAGAACCTTCTAGTTTCTCTTTTTCACCTGTTAACCTCTTTCTGTTCACATTTTGAAACATTACTTGTAAACTTTTGAATTTAAGCAGATTATTTCATAGACATCAACATTTTATTAGGGCCTTTTTGAACACCTAGAAAAACTTATAAGCTTAATTTAAGACCTCCTTTTTTATCTATTTACCAAATTTAAATTGAACCATTTGAATCACGTGAATCAAAGATATTTGGATCCATTTTTAATTTTTTATGAGCACTCCTCATCTGTTAATTGTCATATCACTGCAGGATATATGGACATACACACATACAGACATACCGACATACAACACATAACAAGAGTGTGCACACATAACAATAATAAAGGCCTCGTAGTTTTTCGCAGATGAAATCTCCATTGCAGTGTTTTAAAAAAAAAACTCCAGTTGATCAAAAAATAGAACTTATCAGAAAAACATTAACTTGTCTGTAGGATAAAAATCATGAGCTCAAAAAAAAAAAACATAGAATCTAAGAAAAGGGCAAAAGTCCTTTAATCTAGTTTGAGTTCCCATAAAAAGATACCTTTACCTTTTTTTCCTTGGGCCTGAGTTCCAAGCTGCTTCTGTTTGCATATCAGCTTAAGCCCTGGCTAAGGTCTGGAAGGAGCAGGGAAAAACTGCTATTTTGAACAGATACTTTAGGCCTAAGGCATTTTAGCCATAAGTCATATTTCCAGGTTTGGATGTTGAAAATTATGATACAAATTTAAGAAGCAATTCCCAAAATTTTATATCTTTTTACACTAGAAAAACTTGCTCACATAAAACTGGAAATAGGATCTCTACCATCAGAAGAAATTTCTTTAGGACCTCTAAGCCACTTTCCTTGTTCTGAAGTTCCTAAAGTAGCATTAAGTTACATTAAATTTGCCTAAAAAATTTTAGAAAGAACCACACACTACCATGCATATCTGAAATTAGGCTTTTGAGAATTTCCAAGACTGTTGTTATTTAATTATTTAAGGTTATTTTAATGAGCCAGACCAACGTTTTAATTCAACACTTTTTTTTTTCTAAATCTTACACACAGAGAAACAGATACCAAATCATAATTTACTATCCTTGCCCAAATCAATGCACTGTATACCTAGTGAAATCTCCTTAGACTACCCAGTTCAAAATTGAAACTCTTTAGAAGTATCTGAAATCAAACTAAACAATTGCTTAAACCCAACTTTTAACTGCAAGATAGTGCAATGCTTTAGAAACCCATTCAGATACCAGATTGTTACAATAAAGAAATTATTTTTTAGACACACATTTAACCTAGTTTATCTTTAAGAAACAATCAGACAACCAGATAAGAATATATCCCTCCAGGTTTTGAACTCTCATTTAATTATGACTCCCATCAGTGGCACCATAGACTTTCCCACAGGTGGACCAGATGTTTTCACATAGGGGCAACTATAGGTGTAAAATCAAGGGTCTCAGTGTGACTGACTTTACTGCATTTAGGTGGAGTAATCCTTAAGTGCAGGGAAATTATGAGGAAATTTTCCCCAAAGCGAAAATGGCTCTGGCAGCTGCTGGGAATTCCTCAGTTTCCCTTTCACTTGCAAGATTAGCTCCTCCAGTTTGGTTTGACCTTAGGCACTAGGCTTTTTTTTTTTCCTAACTTTTTAGTAGCCAGCTCCCAAAAAGCCCATCCTCAGCTTACAGTTATTTCGAGTGCTAGGCTTCCCCAATAAAACATCTCTAAAGCCAATTAACACCAATTTAATAATGAGGACAGGGCTTTGAGAAAAGTCAAAGCGAGATGTCAAAGTTGTTAAATCTCCAGCAAGCATCTCTATTTGCACTCAAGCTGATTACGGGAGGGAGAGAAAACATCGCTTTCCTAGTCTCAGTATTAACCTTAGTTGGAATCTATCATCTGCTTTGGGCTTCATTTTTAAGCAGCCCGACTCGAGGAAGACCCATTCGATTCTTTTGCGCCGGGATTTGGTGATTGCAGCCGGGGAGGGCTGTAACATTCGGGGGGGGGGGTTTGGGGACCCGGTCCCTTCTACCCCCACGAAGGAGGGAAAGGGCCAGGTACTCCAGAGCCGCTTTTTCTGCTCGCCGGGAGGACGGAAGGGGGGGGCAATCCCCCGCCAACTCCGCCCGCTCTGCTGTGGTGCTAATGGGCCCAGTGGCAACTGGTTGCCGGCAGAGGAGGGGGAGGAGGGGCGGTCCCCCGCGGACCTCACCCCTGATTCCGTCCGCCCATCCCCCAAACCTGCGGGAGCATTCCCCCTCCCCCCCCCAGGGGAGACGGCCACGGGGCGGAGAGGACAGATGGGTGGAAGGGCCAGGAGGAACAGGGACAGGATGAATCCGCCATACCGCGGAATCCTCCCGGCAGACTGCGCAGACCCCACCCATACAGGAGGAGATTCGCAGAGGTCCTGAAAGGTTAGATCACCATGATCTGGATGGCCATGCGGCCCTGGCTGAAACGGGAGGGACTCTCCTGGGGGCCATTCAACTCCGAGGGTGGGCCACTCTGAAGCGCAGGGAGACAACACAAACGTGACGCAAACGCAGACACACAGTAAACGTTTAACACAAATTCAGAAGCAAAAATTAAAGACAGACAGTGAATTCAACAGAAAGAGTTGCCGGCAAAACCAGACGGGTTGGCAGTAAAATACACCGATGAGGGTTCATCCGCCCCTCTACCTGATGGGGAGCACCTCCGTCACCCCGAGTCCCCCAAAGCGTCCCTTGGGGGCGTGGCCTGTGACTCCTGAGGCACGTCTGCCAGTCACCGCCAGGGGGAGCTTACGCTCTCCACTGACAGCCACACACACACACACTGCCAACCCCACCCGAGGCTCTGAGAGCTTATGCCCTCTGGGGACTTACGCCCACCATTGAGCCGCCAGAGACCAAACCTGAGCGATCGCACCTGAGCAATTATGTTCTTTGGGGACTTACGCCCACCATTGAGCCGCCAGAGACCAAACCTGAGCGATCGCACCTGAGCAATTGCGAAAGAAGAACAAGGGGGAGAGAAGGAGAAGAAGGAGAGGGGAGAGAGAGAGAGAGAGAAAGAGAGAGAAAGGCGCCTTACTTACCCCCGAAGCAGTTCGTAGGTCTCCCTGTCCGGCGATGCGCAGTTCCCGGCCAACGCACCAAATGTAAGGGTCAGGCAAAACGTCGGAGAAAGAGACCACACGAGACTAGCTCCATGCAATGGCAAAGGGGATTTATTGGGGATCCATACCAGCGCGCTGGGACTCTGTGCTCACTCAAGAAGGGAGAGCAGCCCAGAGCCCAGAGCAGAGGTCAAGCAGAGCTTAAGTACCCTTTTTGGAGAGGGTGGGGGGCTTTGCATACATCAGAACAAATCATCATGAGGCGCGGGAAAATTGAACAACAACTCTGATACATGATTAGTCCATTCATTGGCGGGAACAGGCTGGGCAGGGGTGATTGGTCACTTCTAAACTGGGTACACATTCAAACTGATTGGTTCGGGCCCTGTGACGAACTGCACAGGGCCCTAGGCTGAATGGCCAGTAGGGCGTTGTCTTAACTATCTCAGGAATCTGGGTGTAACAGAGGAACTTAATAGTACCTAATCTTTTACATTTCAATTCAAGGTTTCCAGCTTAGAAACTTTACCCTTTCACTGGAAAAGTACAAAGGCTGTTTGGTTAAAATCTATGCCAAACAGGTTTGGGGAAAGTACCAATGCTATTGGATCAAACTGTGACCTAATTGGCTGTGCCCTTTTAGCACTTCAGTTTAAACTTTCCTTTTACCTACATTCTGATATGCCCCAATTCCATTTTCCCTCCATTTTCACACCCTTTTCTAACAAAGACATTCCATGTCTGGAATGTTTGGAATGCTTCTACAGGTTAACCTCATGGAGTAGTCTTTACATTTGAAAAAAATCTTAATTGGGGTCCCTTACCCTGACTACCTGGCTATTTTACTATCTGTTCTATCTAATTCAATGCTCCTGCTTAATAAAGGCAATTTCTGACTTCAGGGAGCATGCACGCTCCCCAAAGAGCAGGTATCATTCATCAACCATTTCATTTCCCAGGCAAATTTTGACTGAATTGCTCATGTGTTCCCAAGGATCAAATGTGCATTAATGAAGCCTATAAGAAGAAGGTTATTGTACTAACAGAAATGAAGTTGATATCAAATTAAGTAAAAGTTCATATCATCTCATATTAAATAAAATCCATAGCTGTGGTACTGATAGGGGACAGACAGAAAGATATGAGTGGTGGGAACCTGAGGATAAAGAAATAATTCTATAAAATGGGCTCACCCTGCTGACCCTCTACATGCTTTCTTTACCAGGAAGCAATTTACCTGCAGTCCTGTGTGGCCTAAGTGGACAGGATATGTCGCAATCCTCAGCAAACTACCTGTTATCTGCAGGAGAAATACAGGCTAGAAATAATGCTAATAAAAATAACACAAGTTACCCCAAAAGGTGAGAGTTTTGTGAACCTTTCATTGACCAGATCCTGGAACTCAGGGGGATGAGGATGCTTTCCCTGATTATAAAAATCTGTATTAACAGGTTCTGATTAGAACCAATCACCATGACCAAAGTGACCCAGAGTGGTCATGGCAGTGAGTACTTGAAAGTCTCCTGTCATCCCGCTGTCAATCAAAAGTCAAGAGGTGCACCTGGATGGGACTCTCTGGAAACTTC
Organism: Spermophilus citellus; assembly: GCF_964194105.1. Classification (NCBI taxonomy): domain Eukaryota; kingdom Metazoa; phylum Chordata; class Mammalia; order Rodentia; family Sciuridae; genus Spermophilus; species Spermophilus citellus. Next base: position 117,020,197 of record NC_138188.1, on the reverse strand, counting down.
CCTAGGACCTCACTGAGGGTAGGAAAGGCATGCTGTAACATGCCTGTTACTCTGAACAGCAGTACTGTTAACAGTGCTGGGCCTTCTGAGAACCTCAAGTAATGGCAAGGCCCCCCTTCAAACCCTGATTCTTGCAACCAAGTCCAAAAGATTTTAGACATGTTGCTCAGATTAACATGTGTAAGTTTATTGAAGGGATGGAAGAGGGAAAGGGGACACTTTCAGGGAGAGAGAGTGGGTCCTCCCAGAGAAGAGAGGGACATCACAACATTCCTGCTTTCCTGTTTTATTGGGGTCCCAAGGAACTTTTCAGAGTTCTGCCCAGATCTACCTCTTGATTTTTGTCTGATAGCAGGATAACATCAGATTTTCAAATATCCAGTGCCTTGGCCTCTATAGGTCACTGTGCCCATGTTGACCAGTTTGATTCTATTTGAAATATTTTCTTACAGATTTTATAATGGGGGGGTGGTGGTGGAAATCATCCTTACCTCTCTAAATTCTGGGATTTGGTCTGTGAAAGGTTCACAAAAGTCCCCCCTTCAGAGTAAGTTGCATTCCTCTTATGGGCGTTATTTCCATCCTGCGTTTCTCCTGCAGATAACTGGTAGTTTGCTGAGGATTGTAACATATCCTGTCCACTTAGGCCATGCAGATCTGCAGGTAAATTGCTTTCTGGAAAAGAAAGCATGTGGGTTCAGCAGGGTGAGCCCATTTTATAGAATTATTCCCTTAACCTCATATTGTCATCCCTCTGGTATGTCTGTCCTCTATCACTATGATTGTCTTGATTTACATCCTCGTTACATGGTTGTGTTGACTTTATTACAATTTGTCATGCTGTAAACACATGATTAGTGCAATTTTATATATGCATGTTGCACTTTAAAATGTTTTTTTAAACACTAAAAATAGTAACAACACAGTGCTTCTTTAGTTTATCACATAGTCCAAGTCAGAGAGTAGAGAATAATTATAAGTTCTAGAGTCAAACTTTAAAACCCAACTTTATACTTCTTCACTGTGTGATGTTAAGCAGTCTGTTTTATTTTTAGGAACCTCAAGTATTTTGTTTGCCTGATCCAAACATAGTTGTCCACCTCTTTCTCCCAGTACCAATCAAATGTTCTCCAGCTAGAGTCAAAGGATTCACTCTGCTCCATGGTTTCCATCCCTTGGTGATGGGTTCAGGGATTACATGAAATATTATCTCATCTTTCCAAAAGCACGTACTGCATCATGCTGCAGTTGTTTTATTTATATACCAAATAGTAATTGAATGGACGAATGAGTGAATACTTTTCTCTTGCTCTGTTGGATCTTACACCTCCTTTTGTCCTGGTAAATTTTAATTCCTATTTCTCCTCCCAATCCCTTTGAGTGACACCCTCTCTGTTCGTTTCTTTTCCCTTCCAAACAGAAGTCATTTTTCCTCCTCAATAGACCAAGAGTGCTTTACTTGAACTTATGAATATTAATAAAGTTAGGAAAAGTGTGGTTTCAGAATCTATTAGTCCTGGGGTTTAGAATTGGCCTTAATGTTAACTAGTTGTGTGACTTTAGGTAATTCAGCTTCTCTGACTCTATTTTTTCATCACTAAAAGTAGGGAAAATGACTTCTATCTTTTTAGGCTATTGTAAGGTTTAGAAATAAGACACATTCCATGGGCATGCCACATTCTTGGGGCCAATTGCTCCACAAAGAGGAGGTATTATTTCACTCTTGTATTCTACAATCTTTGTAAACATTGTATCTTTCATGTCTTCTCTCCTCTCAGGGCCTATGGTGAGAAAACCAGGCCTACCTTAACTCAGCACTGCTCACGGTTCCTGTACAGAGCAAATGTTCAACACATGTTTAAATAAATGAATGAATAAAAGATAAAACAAATTGCTCAATGCTAGTAGCAGAGCAAGACTCCTATAAAAAAAGAATGCCTGAATCTCATGACTACTTGAAAATTCTTCTTCAGAGATGAATAATACAAACGACTCTCTGCTAGAGGATCATTCGGTCTCTCTGTTGCTGCACAGAAGAAAATAGAGCTGGATGGCATAGTCCACTCATATTGCTGTAGGAACAGGCAAATTTTAGCATGATTTTAACTGGCACTGACTGGTTGCTATTCACCAGATGGTGACCAATTTGGATCGGGTTTGCCTTAAAGAATATCATAGTGTTTTGGCTTATGGGAGAATATAGGCAATGGTTTCAACCAAAGAGCATGCTTTCAATTTAGATTTTGGAGTCTGGAAGCTGGTAAATGTGTTAACTACTTACAAGGCCAAGTTAGAGCTATAAAAGGTAAGTTTTCCTTTTTTTTGAATGCAAAGTTCTTGTCTTTAAATTTCCTACTGTAGTTAAGTGTCAACATTGCATAATCACCATCCTCCAAGACTTTATTAAAATCCTGACCTTTGCTTCAAAGTTTTTGTTTGGAAGGAAAAAAAAAAGCAAGGAGAGAAAATTAGTTCTTTTCTAATAGTCTCTAAGAGCTTCAGGCCACAGGCCAGAAAGACTCAGGCTGTCTTTTGGAAAACATGCTTTGCCTGTCACCCTGTCATGGACATGCTCCTCTGGTGACAGTGGTGGGAGTATCTCCCCAAAGACAACATTCCAAGGAAGGAGAAAATGATTTCAAAGGAGAAGCAACTCAGAGAAGGGGATTCTGATCCTCTCACTGTGGGTACCTGGTGCGAGAATCTCCTCTGAAAACTTCAGCCTTCTGTACCTATGAGCTCCCTGCAAACCCCTACACCAAGAGAATTGTCCACATTCCAGCATGGCTTCTGGAAGCCTAAAGCAGTGTTCCAAGAATAAGCCCTACCCTGTTAAAATGCCCATCTGAGAAGGCCAAAGACCCAGGAGATTGAGGTAGCTGTTCACTCCAGCCAACACCTGAGGAGAGGCTCTGACTCCCTTTCTCGGAACCTGTATTGAAAAGGCCTTCTTTGTTAGAGTCTGTAAACAAGTCAGGATGGCGCTGGCATTTTGCCAGAGGGAGTGGTTTGTGAAGTAATGCCAGTGAGCCATTAAGTGTGGAGATTCCTTATTGGTTGACTGCTGTATCTAGTTTATGTTAATTAAGATAAGCTGTGTGGAATGTATATATACCCCTCCTGTCTTACAATAAACGGCTCCCACTCCTGCTGTATCAATGTATACAAGTTGTTCGTCACCCCCTGGTTAGTTTGCTGCAGCCGGACTGCGGCACTTCTTATTTTGAATATGTATATTTTACCACTCAGTATAATCTCTCAAGGCTCCAAAGACCATTCCTTTAAAATGCTATCATCTTTTAGCCCCTTTATTGAATATAAGAAAGTTGTAGTTTTGTGGGTTGGTTTCTGTGGAGGAAGGATAGCATCTTCAACAAATGGTGCTGGGAAAACTGAAAATCCATATGCAACAAAATGAAACTGAATCCCTTTCTCTCGCCATGCACAAAAGTTAACTCAAAATGGATCAAGGAGCTTGATATCAAATGAGAGACACGGCATCTGATAGAAGAAAAAGTTGGCTATGACCTACATACTTTGGGGTCGGGCTCCAAATTCCTCAATAGGACACCCATAGCACAAGAGTTAATATCTAGAATCAACAAATGGGACTTACTCAAACTAAAAAGTTTTTTCTCAGCAAAAGAAACAATAAGAGAGGTAAATAGGGAGCCTACATCATGGGAACAAATCTTTACTCCTCACACTTCAGATAGAGCCCTAATATCCAGAGTATATAAAGAACTCAAAAAATTAGACAATAAGATAACAAATAACCCAATCAACAAATGGGCCAAGGACCTGAACAGACACTTCTCAGAGGAGGACATACAATCAATTAACAAGTACTTGAAAAAATGCTCACCATCTCTAGCAGTCAGAGAAATGCAAATCAAAACCACCCTAAGATACCATCTCACTCCAGTAAGATTGGCAGCCATTATGAAGTCCAACAACAACAAGTGCTGGAGAGGATGCGGGGAAAAGGGTACACTTGTTCATTGTTGGTGGGACTGCAAATTGTTGCAGCCAATTTGGAAAGCAGTATGGAGATTTCTTGGAAAGCTGGGAATGGAACCACCATTTGACCCAGTTATTCCCCTTCTGGGTCTATTCCCTAAAGACCTAAAAAGAGCATGCTACAAGGACACTGCTACATCGATGTTCATAGCAGCACAATTCACAATAGCAAGACTGTGGAAGCAACCTAGATGCCCTTCAATAGACGAATGGATAAAAAAAAATGTGGCATTTATTCACAATGGAGTATTATTCTGCATTAAAAAATGACAAAATCATAGAATTTGGAGGGAAATGGATGGCATTAGAACAGATTATGCTAAGTGAAGCTAGCCAATCCCTAAAAAACAAATGCCAAATGTCTTCTTTGATATAAGGAGAGTAACTAAGAACAGAGTAGGGAAGAAGAGCATGAGAAGAAGACTAACATTAAACAGGGATGAGAGGTGGGAGGGAAAGGGAGAGAGAAGGGAAATTGCATGGAAATGGAAGGAGACCCTCAGGGTTATACAAAATTACATATAAGAGGAAGTGAGGGGAAAGGGAAAAATAATACAAGGGGGATAAATGAATTACAGTAGAGGGGGTAGAGAGAGAAGAGGGGAGGGGAGGGGAGGGGAGGGGGGATAGTAGAGGATAGGAAAGGCAGCAGAATACAACAGGCATGAGTATGGCAATATGTAAATCAATGGAAGTGTAATTGATGTGATTCTGCAATCTGTATACGGGGTAAAAATGGGAGTTCATAACCCACTTGAATCAAAGTGTGAAATATGATATGTCAAGAACTATGTAATGTTTTGAACAACCAATAAAAAAAAGAAAAAATAAATAAAAATTTAAAAAATAAAATAAAATAAAATGCTATCATCTGGAAGGATGGCCTCCTTTCCCACTTCATGGGAGGATGGAACCCTAACTTCCATGACAGTCAGCTAGCAGACACGCTGACCTTATCACATTTATAGTGACCAGCCTTAACGGTTTTTCACTTCTCTGATTCCAGTGAACTCCTGCACTCCCCCCTCCTTCATTCTCCCTTTAAAATGCCCAAATCACCTCTGCACAAATAGGAATAGAATTCAGGTCTTTCCTCTACTGTTTATGAATAAAATCTGTTTTCACCAATTTAAATAATGTCTGTCTGGGTTTATCTTTGTTCCATGTGAAGCTATCTTCTCCTGGGGCTTGTCTCCATCCTGTGCAGACAAAAGAAGTTCTGGAGGAATTTAGAAGTTCTCCTTTTCCTTCTCTTCTTCCAAGAAAAACACAGGGTCTGTGAGGTTGAGATATAAATGAAGAAAGCTCCCACCACACAGTCTCATTTCCTCTTCCAAACTTGAGTTTTGATAGTTAGATATACATGTTAGGAGCATATACTTCTGACACGACAAGTGTGAGTAATCTCCACCTTAACACGGCTTTGTTTAGTCTGCTTGATTTTCCTTTTTTCCTATGTAACTTATTAAAACTAAGGGAAAGGACTTAATTAGGAACAGAGACACAGAGGAGCAAGAGGCCCAGGAGGAGTGGGGAAAGACATTCACTGAGTACCACAAGAGCAACTTGGTATGGCTGGGGAACAGGTATGAGTGCTGAAGGGTTGAAAATAAAAAGAACTGAGAGTTATAAAAAGTGGGGACATGGTTCTGGGGCTGTAGCTCAGTGGTAGAACGCCCGCTTTGCATGTGTGAGGCACTGGGTTTGATTCTCAGCACCACATTAAAAATAAATAAAGATATTGTATCCAACTAAAACTCTTTTTTTAAAAAAAGAAGGTGGGGAGATAAAAATATGGAAGGTGAAGTAATTACTTTTTCCTTTTTCACATTTTATTTCTCTTGGCTCAGTTTTCTCACTTACCTTCCATTCAAAAACACTAAGCAAAATGTCTGTATACAGTACTTTAACCTGAACCCTGCCCCCCAAAAGCGATTTTTTTGTGTTTTATTTCTCTTTTAACTTTTCTGTCTTCCAAAAATGCAAATCATAGGAGGAGAGCCATGCATTCATCACTTAATATTTTGGGGTCTTCGTATAACCATGAAAGACATAAAAGTCATATCTCATCTATCATTTTTAAAATGAGAAACTTAAGCAAAGTACTCTCCAATGGGAAGGGAGACATCATACTAACCCTGCTGAAGCTTGTACTCCTGTTAAAGGGCATTCAATGAACAAGTAAATTAAAATATAACATTATTAAGACCAAATATAAATATAAATATTTAATGCAGTTTTCCTAAAAGGCTTTACTGAGAAGGTGACAGTTGAGGAGTGATGTGAATAAAGCGTTGAATAAGTTGAGGGTGAACCATGAAGAAATAGTACTCCAAGAAAAGGGAACACCAAGTACAAAAGCCAGGGATGAGAGCATGTTAGTGTGTTTGGACCACAGCAAGGAACACACAATCAGAGGTCTACAGGAATAGCTAGTGCTGGATCATGGAAGCCCCTTACGCCACAGTAAGGACTCTGAAAACTTACCTCATCATGAGAAGAAATCACTGAATATTTGAAAGCAGGGTACGATGTACTATTTCTTGTAAAAATAATGAGGAATATTTACATGCCCTTTATATGTGCCGTAGGTTTATAGGTGTTCCAAGCGTTTTACTTACATAAGATTATTAAATTTTAAAAGAAAGCACTATGGTAAAGATATCATTATTTCCATTTTACAAAGGATGAAACTGAAGCAAAACAAAGTTAAGTAATAATGTTATGTTAATATGTTTCAGAATTTGAAATTGGACTCAGGCAGTCTGCCTTCAGATTCTTGCTCTTAATCACTATTTGTTCTGATTTCCATTGTTAAGGATCTCTGAAGTATGGGAAACAGGTTGTCTGGACAAGAGTCTAAGCAGAGAGAGACCAGTGAGGAGAGAGGTGACAGTGAATTGAGCCATGGTGGTTGTGATGGAAAAGAGGAATAGTGTTCCTAGATTCAAGATGTAGTTTAAATACATTGGAAGTAGAAGGTTTGTGAATGGATTGCACACAAGCAATGAAGGAAAGAGTGGAAACAATGATAACTCCAAAGTTTTGACCTTGCCACTGGTTAAAAGATAGTGTTTCTGAAAGGAAATTTGCAGAATCCACGCAAAGTCCAAGGACCACGCCACACACTGGAGCATCACTCAAGAGATTTATTGTCAGTCACAGGAGGCATACCGAAAAGGCTGTCCTTCCAAGGGGAGCAGTGGCCTGTCCGCACTCACAGAGCAGCTTTATAGCCTGCAAGAGGAATCTCATAAACTGCTTAGGAGTTTAAGCTGGGGTGGGGCTGATAGCAGGCATGTGTTCTTTGGGAAGTTAAGCAGGTTTGCCTCAGAATCAAAACTTTGGAACCTCTAGATAAAATGACTCCCGACCTAAAATGGTGAATCTGATGCCAGTATTGATTTGATGCCAATAGTTTCTTGCGGAATCTGTGCCAATGGAAAGGAGATTGCTTGGTGAGGGATAAAAAAGAAAGAGCTTGATTTTTGCCCAGTATGGTAGCACACACTTGTAATCCCAGAGGCTCAGGAGGCTGAGGCAGGAGGATGGTTAGTTCAAAACCAGCCTCAGCAACTTAGTGAGGCCCTACACAACTTAGCCAGATCCTGTCTCTAAATAAAATATAAAACAGGACTGTGGATGTGGCTCAGTGTTCAAGGGATCCTGGGTTCAATCCCCAACCAACCAACAAAAAACCTTGATTTTGAGCATGTAAACTTCAGTATGTACACAAATCATCAATAAGGGTAATGAAGCTGGATACAGGGATGTAAGCCTATATACTGTACTCTGGAGACTAAGACAAGTTCAAGGCCAACCTGGGCAACTAAGTAAAAATCTGTCTCAAAAAAAAATCTCTCTCTCTCTCTCTCTCTCTCTCTCTCTCTCTCTCTCTCTCTTCTCTCTCACTCTCTCTTTAAAAAAAAATAGACAATCAAAAGGACTGAGGATGTATCTCTGTGGTGCAATCCCAGTAAACACACACACACACACACACACACATACACACACAAAAGGGAAAACACAGGAGACAATATGGTGTATACAGTCTGTGGTTTGAACTGCACATTTAAATTTGCAGGTCATTACCATATAGATATTTTACAAAGCTATGTATCTGGATACGATCCTGAGAGAGGATACATAATTACTCCAAAGACTCAACTCTGGGACATTACTGTCTTCAGGTATCATGAAGTAGGGAATCTAGCAAAAGAATATGATATGAAGTATCAGAAGAAATAGACATAAAACAAGCATTCCAGAAAGAACTAATGGATTGACTATGTAGAAGCTGCTAATAGGTCAAGTAAAATGATGACTGAAAATTGACCAGTGAATTTGTAAAAGTGGAAGTCATTATAAACCTTGATTATCAAGTGTTAGTGACAAAAAGTTTGATTGGATGGGGTTCAAAGAGCTAGCAAAACTTATAAAGATACCTAAGTGCCAAAAAAATGGGGGTGATATCAGAGGGAAGAAAGAAAAAATAATGCTTTTCTCAAATACATTGCTCAATTGCAAACAAGTTTTATCAAGTGTCTCCTACACACCCAGTACTGTTAGGTACTGGATAGAAATGAATTTGCAGTTTCATTCATTTATTCACTCATGAAATAATTATTTTTTGAATGCCTGTTATGTGACAGATACTTTAAACATTTTAAGTTGTTAATTGTTTTAGTAGTAATATTTTGATATTACAATAAATTTAAAAGATAAAACTATTACTATATTTTCATAATCCTAATGCATCAACATTTTTTTCACATTTCTTTCAACTGCTAGCCATATTTCTTCATAACTTTTACCCAACATTATTATGTTGTAAGCCCTTATCTTGATAGATATATTTCCATAATATGAAAATTTTAACAGCAAACTGGTTAACTAATCATTTTCATTCCCATCATTTATACAGTCTTCAAATTACAATATACTGTCATTATTTATTTATATGTCTTTTGTTTTCAGTAAACTATAAGTAGACTCTCAAAGTCCAGGACTACTTCTGATTCGATTTTGAACTCCCATCATCTGCCTGTTTTATAGGTAGCACAAAGGTTGTAGAGAAGTGTGTAAGAGCATGAATACTGATCACTTGAGGTCTCATTTTGATTTCTCCACTTGTAGGCTTGTAGCCTTGGACAATTTATTTACCTTCTCTCTATTTCACCTATAAAGTGGAGATAATAATAGTAGTCTACATGTTGTTGTGAGGGTTTAAGTGAGAATGTGGAAAGTCCTCAGATCGTGTCTATTACTTGGTAGATTCTGTGTACGTGTGCTACATGAGACTCAAAAATTGGTGCCTGAGATATGCTTCATGAATGAATCATAAATCATTGAAGAATTTATTTTTGTTTCACACAGGTAACTTTTTGAATGTTTTTGGAGAATTTCTTCTTTTGATCAGAAACAGTGTGATGAACATGTACCATGTACCCTGTAGCCAAAGATAAACAATAATTTCTTGGGCTGAATTTTCCTAGGTGATATGAGTAAGTTAAACAACATGATATTTCTATAGTTTTGATTACATTATGGGAGTTAAGCTTCACCAGGGCAGGGGCAGAACCCGAGCCTTTAGCAAGACTGGCATCTACTAGCTCCCCTTTCACCTTCACTCACCTAGGCCCTTTTCTTCTTTTACATCCCTTTTCTTCTCCTTAATTGCTTTCTCTGGACTTCAAGTTCCATAATAAATAAATTAATATGTTTCAATTAGGTAGCTCTAGGAGTGGAGGAGTGGGGAGAAAGTCAAGGATGTGAGGAGCAAGGCATTTGTGAAGAGACAAGTCAGTTTGGCAGATGCCTTGGTCAGAGAATGGGGGTAGAATTGGAAGGGCAAGACAGTCAGGATGAAATCCTATTGGAGTATGGAAGGTAACAACAAAAGGTTCTTAAATAAGAGAGTTGACTTAATGACAGCCATTATGAAGCTTCTCAGGATGATTGTACAAATGTTACCAGAATTTTAGGGAAAAGGCTCAGGTTTTGCGGGTTCTAATGGACTAGATTTAGCCACTTGTCCCAAGATGCCAAAGAAAGAGACATACAGTGTGAAGGCAAGAAAAAGCTTTAATCAGTATAGTCACACTGAGAAGCCACACTTTGGTCAAGTGAACTAAGGACTGTCTTAAAGGGGATGACAAAGAACTTTGAGGTTTTATAGAAATGGGCAAGAAGGTAAGGGTTGGCAGGTTTGAATAGCCAACAAAGCAGGGGATTTTAAACAGGTGATGATCTGATTGATCCTTATCTCAGGACTGGTTCTCCAAAGCTCAGGGAAGTTTTATTGGATAAGGGGACAATTCTGTTCCCATCAGAGAAGATTGCTTCTGCTTAGGGGATAGTCTCAGTTTCTGATCGTGGGGTAATTGCTCCTGCTTAGGGGGACAAATTTCATCATGAGCGAAGTTTTTGGGGGACCTTATCATGGTGTAATCTGCCTGAAAGGCTTGCTGTTGCTTGGGGATAGTTTTTGTGTCTCTGGTTATGGAGATGTTTATCAATCAGACCTGTTAGAATCCAAGGTAACTGCAGGAGATAATGACTCAGGAGACCTCAGGAGAGAAAACAAAGATGCAAAATGAAGTCAGAGAAGGAAATAGTGTAGTTGGGTCAGAGCTGGGTCCACCTTTACAACTCCCATCCCCAGTGCGCGTGTGTGTGTGTGTGTGTGTGTGTGTGTTGCAGCTGAAGTCTCTTGCTGAAAGCTGGAGAAATGAGAATGCATGAAATCGTTCTATTGGGATTATTTCGTTCTGTCACCAATTAGTTATTTCACTCATTCATTCAGCACACACGCACTGAGTGTGTATTTCGTTCCAGGTATGTCCCAGGCACTGATTATTTACCAGTGGACAATCCAGATGCAGTTCTGCTGTCATGACCGGTTGCTTCTTCACAAGACTGTCAGTTCTAGTAAAAGCTCTGGACTGCCGAGATGGCTTTTCTGTTTCTTCCTGTTGCTCTCTGTGTTTGGCACATGGTGGGCGCTCAAAAAGACTGTCATGGCCTTGCTCCCTAACAGTTAGATACATACAGACGGGAAGAAAAGTCAGGGTTACTCCGACTTCAACTGTGAGACCATAATTTTAAAAGAGCACATGTCTGCGCCTATGTGTACGGTGTATGTGCGTGCGCAGGGGGGCGGGGGGGCGGTAATCCTCCCGGAGCGCCGGGCACCGTGCCAGGCTGAGCTGCAGGCTGGGCGCCTTAGGAAGAAGCACAGCCTCGCATCCGCCCGCAGGCGGACCCCTGCGCTGCTCCTCCTCGCAGCGGGCGGTACTGGCCCGCTGTGCCGCCCAGAAGCCGCAGGCTCGGGAAGCCCTGAACGCTGGCGGATTGCGAGCCAAGGCGGCGGGTGGAGCCTGATCCACGATATCGCGGCCAATCGCGCGGCGCCGGGGGAGGAGCCCCGAAGGGGGAAAAAGAAAGTGCGGCGGAAAGTAAGAGGCTCATTGGGGAAGACGGCCGGGATCCAGGTCCCCTGGGCTTTGCCTTGGCCCGGAGCACGGAGAGAATCAGTGCAGGGAGACCCTCCACCCATCCCGCCCCTTTCGCTGTGCCCGCTCAGCTTCCCAAGAAAGGTGAGTCTCGCGCTGCAGTGAGGACTGGTTTCATCCTGCCACAGAAACTCAGGGTAGATGGATTCTTAGAGATCGTCTCCTTCAATCCTCCTGTTTTACAGAAGGGAAAACTGAGACACAGGGCGAGGCAGGGGCCAAGGTAGATCACTCAGTGCGGTGGCGGGGATTCGAACCCTGCAGTTCAGAGCCCCATCTTTGCTTGTGTAGGGATTAAGTAACGCAGTCGTGGGATCCGTGCGTTTCTGTGCCCATTCTCAGCCCTTTGCGGGATCTACTCCGGTCTTCCTGCGCCTTGCTTGCTCCAGCGCGCAAATGTAACCGATGAGCACTGGAGGCTGTGTGTCCCAGCATGCCCATTCAGTTGTCACGTCGCTCTCAACCCCGAACTATGACAGCTTGGGTAAAGGCTGCCAGCAGCCTCACTCTCTCCTTTGCTGACCTGCTTTGTCGAAAAGATGCTCCTGCTGAGGATATCCCACAGGCTCCAGGCGAAGTTTCGGGGAGAGGGAAGGGACGCCTGGATGCTGGTGACCTCCTATGGTACTTCCAGTTCTCTCCCCAGTCCCGGCAGGGAGTGGAGCTGTTGGCCTTGTGGAGAATGAGATGTTCCTCCTTAAGGAACTGACTTCACGGAACCATATCGTCCCTCCCTTTCCAGTTTGAAGTACTGGGAAGAAATCAGGAGGCTAGAGTTAGAGAAAATCAAAACCACAAAAACAAACTTCTGCTATTTCCTTAAAGATCCCATTCCCAACCTGTCTTTCCTCCACCCCTGGTTGTGCAATTGTGAACCAGGACACCAGGGGAAGCATTTTCCTGCTCTGCTGTCAGATCCCAGGGTTAGTTACCAGCTGTAAAAAGAGGATTTGCCTGGTTCCCAGTTCTGCCATGTGTTAGCTGTCTGAACTTGGGTAAATTAGCCCATCTTTCTAATACTATTTTTCCCCACTCACCAAAATGGAGATTATAATGGTCACCTTGGGGTAGTTGGGAGGATGAAATGGGGCAGGCAATTCAAGTTACATTTTGTTTTTAGCACAGTGGCTGACCTGGTACCTGGTCTGTTTGAAACTGATGATAACTATTATAAATATTCTTGAATAATAATCCTGGAGACTTTGAGTTTTGAGACTGCTTTCTTATTACATTGAAGTGACTTTTTGTTTTCTAAATATGGAAATGTGATGTTTTCTTCTTCGGAATTAGAACAGTTCTGTTAAAGTACATCTTTCACATGTGACTTGGATCATGGATGCTTGATGTGGAATATAAAATTGATATTTCTTAGTGATATGAATTTTCTACTAGTTTTTAGGTCAAGTCTCAGGCCTGTGAACTGCCTTGATCTGAGGCATCTTTCATTGACAACGAGGGGCTTTAATTTAATGAGGGATAAAAAAGACCAGAGGAGGAAGTTGGAAGTCACAGCTGTAATAGACTGTGCTAAGCCTTCTATTCCTGTTCTTAGATCAGTCAAGCAACTTTATGTTATTCAGCTAATATTTGTGCAGGGATGCTACTAGATTCATTCTCTTTTAGAGACTAACTTGCTTTATTTAAACACAAACACACACAGGCCTACACTGGTCTTCCTGTATTATTGCTATTTTAAAATTAAATAGCTTCTTTCATAATCTGTACCCTGCTCATGACAGTTGTTTTTATTTGATTCACACAATAATTCAGTTCTATCTACAGGCCACATCATAAGTCCCTGACTTTGGTATTTATAGTTGGTTGCCCTTCACAGTTCAAAATATTTCTATGCAGTGTTGATGAGTCCCTGAGAATGGGTGTGGTACATCTTGAGAGAAGGTAAGAGTCCAGTGGTACCCACTCAGGTACCTCCCACACCAAACATTTGCAGAGGATGGAATCTCTTGCTTCCATCAGCTTGTTCCGTGTGCATGCATTGTGATGAGCTGGTGGGGATACATCTGAATATGTGCCTGAGAGACCAGGGACTTGTGGGGAAAAGCACAAAAAATAAGGTCAGAAGAAGGGGATGGAAGGGAGATTGAAAACAAATTTCTTTTGGTTATGATTCTTTGAAGAAAGGAAATCCAGTTATCCTTACTCCTTATACATATTATTATTTGTTGCTAGCAAAACCATATGTATATATAGAACTTTAACATTTCCAAAGTACATTCCACATATATTACCTTCCTTGTTATTTGTAATAGCCCTGGAGAAGGACACAGCAGGCATATTAATAGTACAAGGCACCCATGTTTTGTGATAAAACCTACTTGATTTCAAATTCTAGCTCTGGTACCAAAGTAGCTGGGTGATACTAGCAACTTATTTTACTATTAAGGGCTTCTATTTTACCCAATTCTAAAGTAGGATAAAATTGCTTACTCTAAGAATTTATGTGAAGATTAAATTCAGTGAAATAATGTCAAATATGTGTAGTGAATAGGTGCTCATTAAATGACACCTCTTCTTAGCTAGTCTTCATTTACTGAAAACTGGAATGAGACTCAAAAATGATAGGCTGCCATGGGTCACCTTGATGGGAAATTCCAGCTTTAGGAATATAGTTTATACCTTTTAGCTTCTAGTTTTCCTATAACACCCTGCTACATGTCCAATGAGATCTTGAGTACTTTACTTTAGTTGTTAGGTTACCTTATCTGGCTGGTGATTTCAGGGCATCCTTTTTGTCACAGAGTAGATATTTCCTTGCTAAGAGTACAATCCTTCAACATGACTTTGTAGAATTTAGTGGAGCCGACTCTCAGGAGAGAGAGTTTAAAGTGATGATCTCTAAGGCAACTTACTCATTTTCATTTGTTTGATGTGATGCCCCTTCAACTCTTAGGAGGAAGGATTACTATGAATACATAAAGTTCAGAATTATGTCTGATTTTTCTTCCTGTCCTGGGTGGTTTCTTCCCTCTGCAATCCTGTAATAGTTCAAAGACTGGTATTGAGAAACAAATGCCATGCATGGCCATAGCATCATTCAGCTCTTTCACAAATTCCATGGATAAAGAGTGGAATAGAGAGAACAATATGCAAATTTGAAAAAAAAAAAAGCATCCTTTTCTGTTGATGTTAATCATTTGTTTGGAATCTCAGTCCTCCTTGCGGAAACTTATGGCTGCAGACTTCAGTAGGAAGATGAGCTGTTCTGTTTCTGGTCCAGGCAGTGGGGCCATTTATCTATAGAGACTCCTCACAGGTCATCAGGTTTGTCTCCTTTATAGCAAGCAGACAGGCTTGCAAATGCAGTCCTGGGAGAAATGTTTTGTTCCTTGCTTTTGGCATTTGGGACCATTTATTTATTTGCTTTTGCCAAGAAGTAGGTACCTCTTACCTGGTGTTGTTAGGAAAGCAGAATGTGACTGGAGGAAATTGGAGGAGGAGACGGGGGAAAGAGAGGTTATCTCCAGTGTACACAGTTTCATTTGTTGCTCAACTTCATTGGGCTTTTGCTGGTGACACAGATGTAGGTTCTGGTGAGTCACTGTTGCCTTGCCTGTGAAATATTAAAGAGAGCCACCTACTGTGCTCTTTGCCCATTTTGGAAATTGCTCTGTGGGGAAAGAAAAACCACCAAAGAATAAGAAGGTTACAAAACATTTGGTGTCTGACATTTTGGGGGATAAACTCAGGTTAACTTTTCATTTGCTCATTTTTATAAACCTTGGAGTGCATTGTTTATGCTGATGGGATAGATAGGATGCCCTTTTAGTTTGCATTTATTTCAACTTTCTCAGCTGCAGCGCTTTGAGTTCTCAACTCTGGCAGGTACCTGAGGCACTCTTCTAAAGGGATTATTCTCAGGCTCTGCAGTTAGGAAGTAGGAACGCTGGTGCCTCCTTAGAATCTTCAGTCTCTGTCTTTTCCAAAAGTCAGCATCTTTTCCATAGGAAGAATTTAATAAACACTAATTCTTTCTCCTGCCAGAAATTCCTTCAATTTATTAGTCTGTTAAATTATGGTCATCAAAATTTAATAGCTATTCTTTATTGAACTCCATCATGTTTGTGCTGAATGGTTTACATACATCGTCTTATTCAATCCTTGCAATACTTCTGTTTTTTTATTTTAATTTTTTTTTAGGAAACTGATGCTAATAGAAGTTAAATAGCATGACCTATGTCACATACACAACCAAAGTATGATGCTGAGAATCATCAGTACATTTCGTTTTAGAACTAGGAAGAAACTGAAATTGTCCTTTCTCTGGACTAGATCAGAGGACCTGGGCTAAGACCTCTGGCCCATGCCATCCACATCCTGCCATTCTAATCCTGGTATTACTTTGCCTGTGACTGAGGAATCTCTATTTTGGGGCCTAAAATGTGAGAGAGCTGAACTGGATGATCTCTAAGGTTATTCTGCAGTGCATTGTGTAGTTTTCTTTAAGATTCCTTTCAACCAAAATTCTGCAATCACATCTCTCTGCAAAAGTCAAAGTAAAAGGGGGAAATGGGACTAAAGAGGAAATATCCCTGTTTTTTTTTTTTTTTTTTTGCCCCGGAGATGTATTTTCAAGCCAAACAGACCAAGGCAAGGGAAATTAGCATCCGTTGGTGCATGTACTCTTGTCATTTCATTTCAACACAAAGATATCTTTCACATATATATCATTGTCTGCCTTTTCCTGATGTAAGAACTGAGGCTCAGAGCAACCTACAGACTTGCTCAAGTTTATGCAATTAGTAAAGATTAGAACCTGTGTGTGCTTGAGTACAAAACCCTTTGGTTCATTGTATTGTATTTTTAGCACCTGAGGACTTGTATAACTACAATCATAAATGCCCCCTCCCTGCATTCTTATGCCATATCTATTCAGGCTGTATCTTTTCTTTTCCTCTTTCCTTTCAGACATGCTGCTCAAATTCTTTGTTGATTTTTCTTAATTTATGGAACTGCCTTAAATGCTTATAACATCTTCTATCTCTAGGATGATATTTGTGTGTGTGTGTGTGTGTGTATGTGTGTGTGTGTGTGTGTGTGTGTGTAAGTAGTTTGTTCATGTCCTTGATTGGCACCTAAGTAGCTGAGGACGTGGTTTATCCTGTCCTGTGTCCAGCACAGTGCCTTGCACATACAAAGTACAAAACTGAATTGATAATGGATTCTTCCTAGGTCAGATCAGCCTCTGACAGATAGGCCCAGAATTAGTTTTCTGATTTTTTCCCCTCTATTATATCATAAAATTAATTTTCTTAAAGGTTGACTCTATAGACAAATAAGATAATTTTAATTTCCTTTAATTTTCTGTTCACAAAATCAGACACATGATAAGGAGTTATAGAATCTAATAAGATTGGACATTGCTGGCTCAATGGTGGAAAAACACATTTATAACCTAATAATAAAGGATGTTTTGCAGCAAACACAGTGAAGGATGACACTGAAGTGCATGCTTGCATATATTGACAGTAAGGCCAATGTCAAGTGTCATAAATAAATTACCTGGATAAAGTAGGAAGTTTCCATAGAAGAGAGCAGCTGCAAAAGGCTTCAATCTCTTTTTAAAAGTAGTGAAGAATTCATTTTACTTGATATAATTGGCATCAGGTGAACATAAGGACAGATAACCTCTGATTTCAAGATTATGCCCCATGGGTGCTTGTGGCTCCCACCTGTCTGGCAATAAGTATTTACGATTACACTGGCTTCCTCCTTTACCACTCAATTCTAAAGGCAAAATAAAAGATATCTGCAATTTTTTTTTTTTTAAATCAGTGGAATAGTTCCTTAAACTAGTATCATTAGAAGTTACAGTGACTTAAAATTGTGGCTCTGTGACATAGTTCGCTTTGACATCCTACTAACTAACCTCCCTGGGCTTGACTTTGGAAACATTATTTGGTCTGTCTCTGCCTTATTTTTAGCACCTGTAAAATGAGGATAATAAAATCCATTTCATCAGGCTTTTGGTAAGTGTCAGTCTAAATTATAACATTTGTTAAAAGCCTGGTGCTGGGGGATTTAAAACTGTATTATGATTAACAGCAATGACAATAATTCCATTGTAGGTCCAAATGGATACTGGCTTAGAGAATAAAAGGCCTAGTTCAAATAATAATAGTTTTTATTTAGATAGAACTTGAAGCCTTGAAAATCTCAAAATGCTTGCCATTATATACACATGCACACTTTAAAAATATTACTTCATACTTTGCTACTCAGAGAGACTAAATATTTGTAGCAGGACTGAGTCTTAGATCCTGTCTTTCTAACACCAAGTTGGCATGGTCTAAGACCATGAATTTTCCCTCAGCCATTCAACTCACCTGCCCTGGTTCTGGTTGGTTGCATTTTTCTCTGGGCCTTCCTCACCTGTGAAATGAGGATGTGGACAGGATTCTTTCTCAGATAGTTGCTATGAATACATGACTGCTGAGCTCTGTCTTAGGAGATACCATGCAAGACTGAGAGCAGAACTTCATTCCTTCCACATCCACAGGTCATGGCATGTGGAACAAGACATTGTAAGTCACAGACGCCTGGCAGTATCATTGGCTTCAGTGAGAATCACAGCTGAACACTGCATCAAGAGTCAGATGGGTAAAGATATCTTATCTGCCTTAGGGATGTGATTCTGCCACATTTCTCTAACCTGCAGAGCCCCCCGCCCCCTCTGGAATCCAGATTTGGGGATGGGAAGAGAAAATAGACAGCTGGGTTAGGAAAATGTACATTTATGGTTTTGGAAATGAAAGTGAAAATTTTGAAAAAATAAAACAAGCTCTGTGTCACCATTAATCATAAAAGGATAAAATCTTTGGCTTTTATTTGGATTTCAGCATTATGAGTACAAATTTTCTGCTTTATTCTTCTGAGTTTTTAGTGCACATGGAAGAAGCTTGGCTTTCATTGAAATATAGGAGATCTTTCACTTTATAGAAATGATAGAGACTCAAGAATCATAGTACATAGTAAATATTACTTTTTTAGAAGATTTGATCTCAGTTTTCCAATTACAGAGATGATGGGGACAGGGGATTGAATGATGGTGAATAGTACGTAGTGAAAAATCGCTTGGCTTTGAATTTGGGATTGGATTTGAATCCTAGATACTGCTTGCTTAAGCTCTCCAGCCCTATTCCCCTCAACTGTAAAATGGTAATAAGCATGTCCTATTTATCTCCCAGATATATAGATTAGATGGAGATTTCTTATGATGTTTAATTACTTTATTTAGTCCATTGTTTAGTTTTTATTTCATGCCAACTAGAATACAAAATCTACAAGTCAGAGATATGTGATGTATTTACTAATGTATCCCAGGTGCCTAGAATAGTGCCTAGCAAATGGCAGATATCCAATGGATGAGTCAATGATGAATAAATAAATGTATGGGTAGATATAAGTATGATTAATTATCCTCAAGAAGTAGAAATAAATACATGGAACTGGTTAAATAAATAATTTACATTGATGATGTTGAAATATAATTTGATAGGTATACTTATAGACACTTTTATATATAACCTTATACATATACAAATGTGTATGTAGGTATATGTGTGCATATATGTGAAATGTTTAATTTTATACATTTAGAATATTGAAATGATAATATGTGTACGTGTATACATATGTGTGTGTGTGTGTGTGTGTGTGTGTATATACACACACATATCTATCTATCTATATATCTATCTATCTTTTGGAGTTATCTGAAACTGCCTTAAGAAACAGAAATGCTGAAGTGATTGTTTATTGTTTAAATGCTATAGTTGTTGTTTAGAGAGTTTGGGAGGAAGGAAATATATGTATGTATATTTTTTGTTTATATATAATGTGGATGGACAGGTAAAGAGAAGAAAAACAAGTGATTTCATGATTAAGACATGGAAGACTTATTGAAACAACCAACATTGAAGGGATATGTATTTTAGTTAGGGTGTTCAGGAAAGGCTATCATAGAATGTGCCAATTGAATGAGGAGAAAAGCCGGCAAAAGAGCCAGGGTGGACCTGAGGTCATGTCTGAGGTGGCTGGGTCTGGCTAAGAAGGTCAGAAGACTGGTAATAAGGTCCTGTGACAGGCGGGGGCTAGATCAGACTGGCCTTGCTGGCCAAGGTGAGAAGTCTGGATTTTGCATAATGTGTGACAGGCTGTCCCTGAGAGCACAGAAGCAGGATGGTGATCAGATTTAACACATCTGGAGCCTTGAACAGAGTGAAGGAAAATGGAGGAGCTTGTTTATAAGAAGGGGAGATGGACGGCTCTGATCTCCTACGGGCTGGTATGAACAGATGAGAAAGACATCTTGGTTTCATTGATGTGTCATTCATAGCCTCTTGTTCCCCTTAGACTGTCTCAAAGGGGAAAAAAATAGGGAAATAGGAAAAACTGGATTCTTTTGGTTTTTCTGATATGAGACTGTTCTTATTTCCAAATGCAATGAGTAGTGGAAGGGAATGTATGCACTATTGCTCAATTCAATTCAGCTGGAAATTTCACAGTTCCTGTGTAGTGTTTTATGTAATCAGTCCCCCAAAACATTGAACCTAGTTATTTCCTTATAAAACTTCAGCTACCAGTTTCTGAAATCTGAAGAGTGAGCAAATTCAATTCCATATAAGATCAATTTCTTCTTTCTGGCTCTACACATTTAAATGGTATCTAACCCTTCAATAAGTTGCTTGTAGGCCATCTCTCCATGAACTATTTATTGGTCTATGCACATATATTCAGTCTTATATGTGGCCCTTCATAATGGGAGTGAAAAATAATTTGACAACATATGACAAACACCATTTCAAGTGCTTTATGTATATTAGCTTTGAAGTCTCAGGACAATCCTATGAGGTAGGTACAGTTGAAACCAACATATTAGAGAAGAGGAAACTGAGGCCCAAAAGCTGGAGTCCCCCATTTGAACTTGAGCAAGCCCGCATTTGAACTTGAGCAAGCTAAATTATTATGCCATTCTGCTCTTTGATTTTAAGAAGTGATCCTACATATTTATTCACCTCTCTTTGTCCCACTTACTTCATAGTGCTTTATTTGAAGGAATAGTTCAATAAGTGTATTTAATCAGTGGATGAACATGTGCCCTTTAGTCTCAGGTGGTATCATTTTATAAGCATTTAGCGGTAAAAGCATGGGCTTTCTACTGAGACAACCTGGGCAGGCAAATGCCTCTCCCTACTTTTGGGATATGGTCAAATTATTTAACATCTCAACCTGCTTCCTCATCTGTGTTCTTGGCACAGAGAGAGGGCTGTTGTGAGGATTAAATAAAATATGCATATAAAGTACTTAGCACAGTGCCTGGAACATAATTAGTACTCAGTCCATTTGAGCCCTTTTTATTACTTTTTTGAACTAAAATAACCTCCCCAAACATGCTTATAGTTATATACGCAGGCAGTTTTTCTAGTTGTGCTTGTTTTATTAACTTGCCTTTAAAAATCAAAGCCAAAGATCCAATCATAATCAGTGATGTTAATTTTGTTCCAGGGCCCATTCTGGCACATTGCCCAAAGCAAAGCATGCACTGTGGATGCTAAAAGGCCCTCTTATAGGAAGAACAGCCAGTCCTGGGGAACTGCATGGGAGCAAAAGGTGTTGTGTGACTGCCCTGTCTCTTCCCTCAAAACATCTGATACACCTGCAGGCAGCACTTGCAATCCTGCCCATTCATCTCCCCAGCCCATCTGCCTGGCTGGAAAGTTATTTTGTATTCCAGCATTGGCCCCCGGGCATCCTGGGTGACAAGAGAAATGCAGGAGAATACCAACAATTTGCCCCAGATAACACTAAATAAGGCTAATTCACAGAACTGGCTGTAAGTTTAGGACCAAATATTGATCGAAGGCTTCTTGTGACTCGGAGCTGTGCTGAGTGCGTTATTTTCATTATCTCATTTAATTATTACTGCATCCCTATGCAAATTTTAAATTTTAGTTGTAAATTTAATTTACAACTAAAGAAAAACAGAAGTGCCAGGGTTTTTGCCTCCATGAGTGCATTGGGGGCTGTGATGATAAAATCAAATATGTTTTTCTGTCTTGCCACATTTTTTCTTCCAAAACAAATTGTGCAGGGTTGCAGTACCTTTGGAATCTCCAGGGACCTCCCCTGCAGTGAAGACATGTTTGGCAGAGAAATGAGACAAAGGTTGTATGAGGGAGTCCAGAAACTTCATTCCATTTGACAGTTTGTTTTGCTGTGGAAGAAGGTAGTAACAATGAACTGAGTCCTGTATGCATTTGTTTCCTTCTTTGTAAGAAATCACTGTGGTACTTATTGATGGTCTTACTTCATTTTCTGCTGTTTTAACAAAATACCTGGGACTGGGTAACTGATGAAGAATGGAGGTCATTTCTAACAGTTCTGGAGGCTGGGAAGTCCAAGGTCAAGTGACTCTCATCGGGAAAGGCCATCTTGCTGCATTATCCTAAGGCAGATGGTGGAAAGTCAAGAAAGCACACATATTCTCAAAAGAAAAGGGGCTGAACTGACATTTTTATCAGGAACCCACTCCCTGGATAACTAATCCACTCCCACTGTAAGGGCATTAATCCACTGAAGGGCAAGGTGCTCATGACTTCATCACCTCTTAGCGGTCCCACCCTTCAGTGCTGTTGCGCCTGCGCTTGTACACATGCAAGAGACACACAGAGAGATGGGGGAGGGGGAGAGAGAGAGAGAGAAAGAGAGAGAGAGAGAGAGAGAGAGAGAGAGAGAGAGAGAGAGAGAGGGAGAGAGAATGGTGCCTGATTCATAGTTGGAACTCATACATATTTTAAAATGAGTGCATGAGGAAATAAATATTCCTTGGGCTTTCTTTTTTTTTTTTTTTCCCTCTCTGAGAATGGAAGGTGCTGTGGGATAATTAAAAATGGTGAAATTTTCAATGTACGCCTTTCTTTTTAAAGTTTTACTTTCAAAATTATCTCAGAAGGAGATTATTTTAAATTATGTGGCATTACTTAATCTTGGTTATTCAGGACAGTTTGTTGGAGTGGACTGTAATTCTTTTAGAATTTATTGAGGTGAGATCATTTACCCATATACCAAATGGCTGCAGACTGGTATACTTTTACATTTATGCAATCTGATTTTCATAAATTTTCTTTTCTTCTCCTTCTTACTGTCTGCTAGTTCTTGCTTTCAGCTCACCTTTTTCTAGCAGTTTTCTCCCCATTCCCTGTACAGGGAATGGTTTCTACTTTACTGTAGACTAGGAATCCAGGCAACAAATTTGCTAGAACTATGTGTGTGATAAGAATAAAAGGTGTTGAAAGTAGACTACAGAGATTCTTCTCTGAGTGAGGGGAACAGAAAGGTGTGGTGGTAGCTCTAAAACCTGTCTTCATATAAATCAGGTGATATCTTAAATTGTAGTGTTGGTTTTCAGTTACGTGTGTCAGTAAAAAGGGACCAGTGACAGGGACAATTCCTTTGCTCTTTTGGACAATAGCATTTTCTGAGAACTTTACATAGGTAAAGCATTGGTGAGATACAGAGATTAGAAAATCACACAAACCCAGCCTTTGCAGAGTAAGTTTATAGATGGTTATGAATGATAAGATACATAAGGGGGTTTATAATACAATGTATTTAATATTTGAAATAGTATAAGAGTATCTAATGCAAGTTTTAAAAATATATAATAAAGAATTTGGTATTTTAAGAAGAGAGACAACAACTGTGTAGCTCAGGAAGGGGTTTATGAGCAAGTCCCATTTAGAAGGGAGTCTTGAAGTGATGGGCAGGAATGGACATGAAGTAGTTGGTGAGGAGTGGTATGTGAGGGTCTAACTAGGGGAGCAGAAATAAATGGATGGATAATATGTATGCTGTGGAATTTGGGATTCATCAGAGAGAGAGAGAGCTACAATTGTGGGAAAAGAAGAGCAATTAAACATCCAGAAGGAGAAGTTTGGAGATCAGAGGAAAGTCATTAATCATAGACCCTGAGAAAGAGCTGGTGAAGAGGTCTGAGGAAGGCTGTTTTTTCTGTGGTCAGCAGACAGGCAGTAAGAAAAATTGGATATGATGTAGAAGAGAGCAATGTTCAATCCATGAGAACAAATTATAGACCTCTGCTGCCCCTCACTGTATGATGTGGGTGGTCTGCACAGGGGTCTGGTGCATGAGGCTGTGGAATATTTCACCTGCCTGGCCTCAGACTTGGAGAGATTGGACGGGGAGATCTGGCAAGGTTGGAAGAACAGTGGACGTGGCTACTACCACCAAGGAAGAGAGCCAGCAATCAGAAATGGTGTGCATTAACTGCAGGAGTATCTAGGGCCTGGAGAGGCCCTCTGGAGGCCAGTCCTAACTTGAAACCATTGGGAATAAGAATTCTGGGAAATGTAATCCCAGTTTAACTTCATGGACCTCGTTAAAAATCTCCACCAAGGACAAGTGTGGTGGCCCACAGCTGTAATCCTAGCAGCTCAGGAGGCTAAGGTAGAAAGATAACAAGTTCAAAGCCAGCTTCAGCAACTTATCGAGGCCCTGTCTAAAAAAAAAAAAAAAAAAAAAAAAAAAATCACCACCAACTTATATTCCAGCTAAGGCAGTAAAACTAAAACATAGAGAGAGGAAAGCAGGGCCTTCTTTGGGGAGGACCCAGTTTAACTGAGAGATGGCCTATGAGCAAAGGAATCACTGAAGATCAGACTCTAAAACTTGGGATATAGCTCATTGGAGGAGCACTTTCCTAACATTTGCAAGGCTGTGTATTCAGTCCCCAGCACCAGTAAAGAAAAAAAAAATGTGAGCTGTGTCATTCAGTACCTTAAATATCCTTTTGAGAAATTTTTGCTTTATCCTGTAAGGCAAGGAGAACCACTGAATATGCTTGAGCAAAGGAGGGGCATTATCAGATTTGTGTTTTAGGCAGATCTGGTATTGGTGAGAAAATGTTGCAGATTAGAGAGGGAATAGATGGGACAACTCGTGGGAATTCTATCATAATAACCCAGGGGAAAATTTTGCATTCCTAGAGCTCTATTCTGTCCTTACCAAGGGTGGTGATCCAGAGTCATCAGAAGAGGTTGTTCAAGACCATTCTTGGAATTAAAATGCCAGTGTACATTGCAAGCCAAGGCTGGAATGCCCTTGTGATGTGGCTAGATAGTTCCTTAAAATTCCCTAATGATTTTGCTTCTAGTGTGTGAAAAACAAGAGGAAATATATAAGCAATTGGAACAGTGAGTTAAATGAAGCTGGCTCACATACTCACATCAGTGTCATTTGAGGGAAGGCAAGGTCCTATAAAGATAAAGATACTTATTTTCCTTACTAAGACTTTGGGCTTTACTGAGTGATACTCAGGGTATTCCTTGTGTTTGTCCAAGAGCCCAACAATTTATGAATTGCTTTTCTTGTCACTAGATTTGATAACAGCTCTGTAAGGTCAGTTTGTTCTGAATTATTATAAATGAGAAAACTGAAGCTCAGAGGTTGAAATGACCATCAAGAGGCCACTTAATCCTGGATGATCAAGAGAGCTCACTGGAATTCTATCTATTCAATGGGCACCTTTCAATCACTCACCTTCCACTTCACTGTGCACCATTGCCTGGTTATCTTCTTGGGACACCTCTTCGATCATGCTGTGTTCCTGTTCTAAATCCTTCCATGGGTTTTGGACTTCATTACATGTAAGGTCTCTTTTCACCCAGGAAGCAGGTGTCTGGTGATCTGGGTGGTACAGTTCTTGCTCTTTTGATTCTTCAGCCCAGTGCAGTATTTTTACTGCCTTCGATCAAACTCAAGGTGAAGAGGAAAGTGTCCTTTACAAAAACATACCTGAGTACCTTAACATCTCTAGGAAGTGCACACATTTTGAATTAGGCTGTTCCCTGTCTTCCCTGTCAGCACTTACCAGCACACATTCCTGCATATTTAAAAGCCTTATCTTCAGCCCTCCTGCCTCTCAGGACACAGCTGAACTCCTTCACTTGTCTTGACTTATTTAAACCACAGGCTCACATCCAGTGCTGTATTGCCTCAGATTTCAACAGCCCATAGCAAGTGACTAAAACACCTGTAACCACCTTTTGCTGCACTCAGGCAGTGTTTTGTCCTCTAAGAGGCACCCTTAAGGCAAATAAAAATGAGGTAACTACTGCAGGACTTTACTTTGGGGACTCCAGGATTTTTGTTGCTAATGATGTAGAGATGTAGTGTGGGGACTGGCAGAAGGCATTGAAAAATGGAGCTTTTGCAGATGTTAAATGGAATATGTGTGATGGTTCTCAGGGAATACTAGATCACTGGAGTCAAGAGGACTAAAACTCTGGCTTTTCCAGTAGGCCATTGAGGAATCTACCATTTTTAAAGTCAGCTGAACCTGTTCCTAGCTGGCATAGCTGGCATTCTGACTTCTCATCCAATGAGCTCCTTCTCTTATCTTGTTTCTCACCTGAGAATGGATCTTCTTATTGCTCCCTTCCAGGTATTTGGATTTTCTATTTCCTTGTTCTTGCTACAAGGAAAAGTATATAGGGAAAAGTTTAAGAGACTCAAAGGTTAGACTTCTAAAATAAGACAAAAATAATAATAGCTAACCACTTTGAGTGTTTATGCTGTGCCAGGTGTTGTGTAAAATTGTTTTACATAACTCTCTTACCTAACTCCATGAAGGGTTTACTGACCCTCTTCACCAATAGGGACACTGAGATTCAGTGTGGTAAAGTAGCATGCTCAGATAGGGAGAAGGATTTGGGCCCAGGTCTGTGACTGTAAAACCCACAATGAAACAGGATGCTTTGCATAGTTGTGCTGAGGCTTGCCTTGTTGTCTCATGGCTCCTGTCTAATTTGCTTACATGTACAGCTGAGCATCTTGTAACAGGTGTTTAGTTACTACCTGATTTGTCTAACAATTCTCTGGAAACCCATCTTGGACTAATTCAGCATCATTGGCTGTTTGAGTTTCTCGCCTCTTATTGCTTCCTTTCCTCCTTTTCCAATTTCCTTTTAAGTTCAAACACATAGGAGATATCTTAATTAGTTGATGACCATTGTCCCTTTTTAAATGGTATTTTCATTTCCTCAATATATTTTTTCTCACTTTGAGGGTTAGAGAGGTGAGTAGGGTCCTAAGGATCCACATAGACGTGGAACTTCTGCTTTCAAATACCGACACCACTGGATTAAATACCCAAAGGTGTCTGAGGAAGATGGGGCCACTTGACCAACTTGGCTCTAGAGATCTCAACCAGGACAAAGTAGATCAAAATTATAGAGGACCAGAATCTAGCTCAACATCTTGACACATTTATTACAGTTGGGACCATATGAAAACGGGACTTGAAATGAATTCACCATCACTAGAGATATTTAAAAAGGGCCTAGACATCCACTTGGCAAGGATGTTACAGGGAGACTTGAATATTGGAAAAAGGAGTTTGAATTAAAATGACATTTAAGTATCTTTCCGGCCTTGAGACTCTGTCTTGAATTCACTTAGAAACTTTATATTGGGAATAAAGGTTTCCCCTTGTTATAATTAACACCAAGTAGTGATGTCGCCTCCTCACTCCCCCCCTGCGCTTCCCGCTTCTGAACAACTGCTCGATTTAAGAAGGGGACTTAGGCTGAGGAAGGATGTGGTTCCTTCCCTCTTGGCAGCACTCTGTGTCAGAATGGAGGACTTGTGTCTGGGCCTGGCATGGTTCCCTCATCGGTCCCTCTTACCAGCCCAGTCCTGTCTGGGACCAGAGCACGTGGGAGGTGCACATCCGTGTAGAAAAACCTTCCACTGGCTGCCAGCACTGGATTTTTTTTTTTTTTTTAAATTTCCAAAGGAATGCAGTGTTACCTAGGGCAAACCTCTTGAAGGAAAGATGATACGACCCCAAACAAGTTCAAGGCAGACTAGACAAGCCTCCCCTGGAAAATATTCCCTTTGTAGTTGGAAGCATATGAAAAAGATTCTTTAAAAAATGGTTTCTTCTTGCTATTTCAAAGGACAGTAGCTTGCAGGCCAGAATGTCAGGAGTACATACTCCCTTCCCCCCTCCTCCCTACCGGACCCAATCCTTTTCTATCTTCTTCCCTTTTTTTCTTTTAAATTAGTTTATTATTAATCTGAAAGCTCTGTTGTTTAAAAGTGATAGTCCTTTGATTTAATGTCGGGATTGAGACAGTTCATTGTTCTCAAAGGAAGGAATGTTGCAAGGGTAGGAAGTGGTCAGCAGCTGATTTATAATCTTGAATGTGACAGAATTAAAGAAAGGAAGACTGGCAGTGGGTTCTATTGGTCAGGGCAGCAACTAAGAGTGGGACAGTGCTTTTTAATTAAATAAGGTGATCTTTCCTCTCAGGAAGTACAGAGGCTTAAAAATTAATCTTCAATCTGGTTCAACTTTTTAAATGAAATGTTATAGCACAGTATGTTATGCTCAAATCTATCATGTTTGGATATCTCAAACTATGAAGTTTTATTCCTTGTAGGGAGACTTCAGAAAGTACTAGATATTTTCAGTCAAGTCAGTTCAACTGTCCCTAGAAAATAGATGTTGACAACTTCATAGCTGTAGGAAATCCATAGAGATCCGATCAAACACTGCCTGTAGGACGTTTGGCCAAGATTTCCCATATACACCATTAATCTTCACCAAAGTCATGGGAAGAACAGCAGCTTCAGCTTCTTTAGCAGCCTGCTTATTGCTCCTGGACCCAAGGAGTTGTCTTGATATGGGACCATTCCCTGTTTAGCCATGACTCTTTTCCTGGATATTAATGATATTTTTTCTTTCCCTGGATGGATATTAATGATATTTTTTAGGGACAGTGATATTTCTTAGTGGCCTTTCAGAGTTAGGAGACAGCATGGCTTCATCAGAGAAAGGCCTTAACTGAGAATCAAAAGACATCTTTTTTTTTTTTTAACATTTCCAATAACAAGTTATCGACTCAAGAAAGTCACCTCTTCTTTTTGGGCTTCAGTTTCCCAATAATGTCCTGGATAACATTATTGATTTATAAGTTCCTTTCTGATTTTCTAGAGGTTATCCTGATAAGAAAGTAGATAAAGTGTGAGAGAATTAAAAGAAAACACTAGCAAATTCAGGGTGAGGTTTGGTGAAAGAATTCACTTTTTAAACACTTCTCAAGAAGTCTTTGCTGCAACAAAGTTCCTTGTGGATATAGGAAACATTGAGACTCTGAGGAAAGTCTGTCTTTTTAGCATACTGCAGGGTATATGAGTACGTGCTATTTGTCTCATTTCTCTTTGCTGGGAGCTGACTAGAAACATGGATTTTATCACAATATATCTTCATATAAAACTTCTATTTTCTAAAAAAAAAAAAAAGAACTCAATAATGGGTAAATTCTAGGTCATAGGCCATTATGGAAAGTTAAGATTTTAGTCCCTGATTAGCAATTTTGCAATCCTGGAGTGGCCACAAGTACAGAGGCATAAAAATCACATATTCTGTGTTATAGCTCTGATTATTTCCAATAAGTACTGACCTCAGAACGTTCTTGTTATCTTCGGTGCTTTTGTTTTTCTGTCAGTTCAGTGAAGTGGTTGATGCAAAGTCTTCCACAGGTCTCTTGTGATCAAGGATCTCTTTGTCACTCTTTTGATAGGCTGTCTTTCTAAAATATATTCTATACTTCACTGCTATCTTATAGCAAGTATCCTGAGAAATTATACTTTCATTCATAATTCAGAGCCATGATTTTGAACATCTATTATTTCTCACTGCACATAATGATGACCCTAGGACCTACTGAAATATGTAGGACTGATACTAAGTAGCTCCTGGTCCCCACATGGATAGCTCTCTATGTTTTTATTTATTTTTTTTTTTGTTTCCTTTTAAAGCCTTAACTTTCTTCCTTCCATCAATATGCCTGCTAATAAAAAGTGTTTGCCTTCCATCCAAATTTGCTACTTCTCTGCTTTGACATAAGAACTCAGTTAACTGGAATGTTCGAATGAGGATATGAGGATCTATACCCTAAGTGAAGTTGATCATTTCTTTTTTTAAGTTGATGCATCCTAGTTGTCATTTAGAGCTCTGGTTTGCCTACATGTTGGTTTTGGATATTTATTTGATAATTGATACTGTCCAATAATTCTTTTAACTGTTGAGGTCGATTCTATTGGTTTCACCTCCCTCTTGTTCAGATGTTCATCTTCTTGAGCAATAGACTCATTTCAGGTTCTTGCTGTGATCTTCTGGGACCCTATTGATTTTTGAATCTAAATAAAAATGACCAGAAGTCTAAGTGTGGTATAAAAAAGACAAAAGTTTTGAAAATAATCAAAATGCATCCATAGGGAAATGGCTAGATTCTCTATGGTATAGCTGGATAATATAATCATATTTAGGCACTGAAAGGAATGAAATATAATTACATGAACTGGTCCAGAAGAATGTAAATGCTTTTTTGTTAAGTAAAAGAAGCCAGACATAGCTCCATACGTGATTCACTTTTTGTAAATGAAGAGCAAAAAATGGCAAAGTCTGTTTCTGGTAGTTAACACGTAATTATGTTGGGAGTGGGATTGGATGAATGCTAAAGGGAGAGAATAGTACATAATGTTTTTACCTCCTACCTAATATGATTTTTTTTTTTAAAAAAAGAGGAATAATTTCCCCTAACTTTTTTTTTTTAACTAGTCACCATACAAGGTAAACAAAGACAGAAGACAAGAATATTTTTTTTTTAAAGAGAGAGAGGTAGAGAGAGAGAGAGAATTTTAATATTTATTTATTTTTAGTTATCGGCAGGCACAACATCTTTGTTTGTATGTGGTGCTGAGGATTGAACCCGGGCCACACACATGCCAGGCGAGCACGCTACCGCTTGAGCCACATCCCCAGCCCTTCCCCTAACTTTTTTTTTTTTTTTAAATATTTATTTATTTTTTAGTTCTCGGCGGACAGACGAGCGCGCCACCGCTTGAGCCACATCCCCAGCCCCCCCCTAACTTTTTAATGAAAGTTTTCAAAGTTGAAAATATGACAGTGAACATGTATGTCCCCACTACCGAGATTCCATTGCTAACATTATGAAATCCTTGCTTCATCATGTGTCTCAGCATGAACGTCTCTATGCCTGATCTTCATGTGTGCACCTGTGTTTTCAGATGTGTTTACTTATTTAAGGAATGAACCTGGAGCCTTTTGCTAAATGAGACTCATTGCCTATCCCAAATAATGTCAGAGGGAGAGCTTTGACTGATTCACAAAGACACAGAAACAAGTACTGCCAGAGGGTTTATTAGCTGTCTTTACTTTAGATACCTTTTCTCTTCTTTATTATTGGTAGTGTTGGCACCGGAGACAGGGAACTTGCCTGTTAGGGTTTGGTATTTGCTGGAGTTTCCTGGTCATCCGGGGAGTCCTCTGTTTCCCGCCACATCATATCACCTCTACTCTGACTTTACATAGAGCCAACTGTGCAAAAGCCTGTGCGCTCTTTTTTTTTTAATTTATTTTTTTAATTGTTGATGGACCTTTATTTTATTCACATGTGGTGCTGAGAATCGAACCCAGTGCCTCACACATGCTAGGCATAACCACAGCCACTTCTTCAGTTTGTAACCTTATGAAACACTCTGGAAACATTCAGGTTTTGAGAGAAAATACAAATGCTTTGTGGTGCCACTGAGCCACTGCTTGGTTTTAGGGTGTGGAGTCCTGAACCTTTCAAGGAACTTGGGACCAGGCCATATTTTATTTCTGTTCTCAATAGTATCATTTGAAGAAAGGTTATTCATTTGAGGATGGGTTGTAATTAGCTAATCACTATTGATTGGAGAATAATGATAACAGTAATAAATATCAAAAAGTGAAATATGAATAACTTTAGGCCAGATCAAAATTCTAGGCTCTTTTATTTTGCATAATTCATTTGAACTGTTGGAATTTGCCTTTCTTGTTCGTGATCAGATGTTCCTTCCACCTACACAAAAAAAGTAGAGTCAAACTTGTATAAAATCTGTATCGTTTTTTCCCTGGCATATCACCCTTAGCCATTTTCCCATAATTCTTTGCCTACTCCTCTGCAGATTATACTCATCAGATTTCTCACTTTCCTTTAAATACCCCATTCACTTTTCTGCATTCAGAATTTCGCTCAAGTTATTTTCTCCTTCTGGAGATCCTTCTTTTCCCTTCCCTCCTTTTCTCTTCACTCCCTGCTGTCCCTTGTCCCCACCTGACACACAGACGCACACTCTGGTACATTTGCCTCTCTCTCTGTTTAGACGTGGGGTCTTCTTTACAATACCTTCCAAAGCTATCAGCTAGAAGGAATCCCTTCTAACTGAGCATGGCAGGGCCTTCTCACTGTGTGGTCTGTGCATCTGTCCAGTGGCAGCCTCTAAGGGTTGACTGGAAATGCAGACACTTGAGTCTTGCCCTGGAGTCAGAGAATGTGAATCCTCATTATACCCTGATACTCAGAGAATCTTTATGTGCTTCTCTGTTTGAGAAACACTTTCTTAGAGCAGGTTTCCAACTTTGCCTTTCACTAGATGGCTTTTGTGTCAGTGGATTCTAAAAGACCACGTCTTGTGATCGGAAACTCCATCTTCAGCTTTTGTCTGCAAGGCAGGTTGGAGAGCTTTGTACACAGAAGGGGCCCTAAATGTGTGCTGATGAAAGAAAACCTGTGCTTTCTGAGGGCACAGAGGGGCTCACATATTATCTCGGTTTCTTCCCCTTCCTTCTTTGAGAAAAGCCACACTGATAGGATATGGGGAATGTGAGCCCTCAGCAGCTCACTGTCCAAGAATTGTGTTTAAAACATAGAAACACATCTTGAATAAAGACTTTATTGGCAGGGTTGTATCTGCATAACTTATGATTGTGATTCTGTTCCAGGAATTGGAAGCCTGGTCACAAGGTCAGCGTAAGACCCAGAATCAGATTTTGGTGCTTCTGATCTCAGGAAAATAGCATTGCTTTAGTTGATTACATTTCATTTTTAAATACTTGACAAGGCAGAGGCCTCGTGATTTTAAAGGTTTTTTTCTGCCTCCTATTCCAGTGTGTCTTCAGATTCATTCTCCCAATGTCCCCATTTTCTCCACTTTCCCTGGCATCACCATTTCTTACTGCCAGTTACTTCTGTCTTCTCTTTTGGTCTCTACAGACTGCTTTTTTTTAGTTTTCTTAGTTATACCACTAGAACTGAACAGTCAACTCTTCTGTATTGTTTTATTCTGGTGTTTTCCCTAATCACTCAACAAATGTTCAGTGTAATTAATACTCACAATGAGTCTAAATAAATATAATAAACAAATATAGCAAATAAAATAATAAATATAGGAATGAAGTAGATTAAATAAATATGAATAGAATGAAATAAATATAAATATATGATTATGAACAAATTAAAATAAAAAATAATGAAACGGATGACTATTTGACTTATAAAAGAACAAACCCAGCAGAGGTTTGCCATCTTTCTTGTGCTATTGTAAACAGATCATGAACATGTGATGCCTGCCACATCCATTTCTTTAATATTACTAAGATTACAAAATTGAATACTTCGTTCTACTTTTATCCATGACATTTTTAGAAGATACATTTTAGATCTGTTCTCTGCCTGTGGCATTGGAAAGGATTAGAAATCAACAAAACAAAACTTATTATTTTGCTTTAACAACCTTCAAGATTTGCACAATGAAATGGAAAAGATAACGTGTACATATAACCAAAAAACAAGATAGAAGGGACCAATACTTACAAACATATGTTTTATAAAGTCTTTGTTTAGAGATCCAGGAGGTAGCCAATATGAAGATGTGGCAGGCAGGTTATTAGGATGCTCTTTCCTCTCTGCCATCCTCCCTTCTTTCTAGTAAGAGTCCACTTAATACCTTAACTTCTCTCTCTTTTTTTTTTTCCTTTGTGGATGGATATCTGTATGATGTCTATTCTGAAGTCTATAGCTTCAAAAACGCACAATTCCTTTTTTTTTTAAATTCATTTTACAAACCCTATTTATGAGCCTTTCTGCAAAGGAGATTTTTTCTGTCCTGCCTGTACAATTAGCCATGTTTTTGTTTTCATAGCTACCAATACTCATTATTTAAAGTGTCTTTTCCTTCTCCCCACCTCCCTAGAAGTTCATTTGCAGCTTTCTTCTGTTTTTTTTCTGCCTATTTGTAATAATGGAAATTAGTCTTTCTCATGCATATCTGTGTTTTAGTTTTATCTCCTAGTATTTATTGTAGTGGAAATTATAAAAATTATAGGCTCAAAAGTGTTGGGGAAATAAAATTAACAATAAAACTCTTCTCAGAAATTCTATCCACAATATAAAAAAGAAAGAAAACAGCTTAATTATTGAATGAGCTTTTAATCAGAATGTGATACACATTGTAGTTAATCCACTATGAGATTGCAAAGATAGAAACTGCAATCCTTTATGTACCCATTTTCAAGATAAACAATAATTTGTCCTCAAGTAAGAAGGCTTGACAGCTCCATTTGCCATTCATAGTCCATCTTTTTACCTGATAATTTGGGTGATCAATGGTGTTAGATGTTAGGTAATTGGCTTTATCCAGAGGAAAACCAAAATTCTTTTATCTTTATTCAGGAGGTAATTTTGGAATTTGGAGCAGATACCTACCAAGGTTAGCCTCCTATTTCTCCCATAGAAACTAGGAGATATGGACAAAATCTCCCTTGATGCTTACTTTTCAAAGAGATGCACCCAAGTCTTTGAAAAAGGCATTCCTAGGTCAGGAAATGAACAAAAGTCCTATCTAGCTTTCAAAAGGATTTATATATATTTCAAAGAGAGGACAAAGTCCTTAACAATTACAAGTGTTCTAAAGTAAATGTTCTGAGAAAAAGACGGGGGTTGCAGAATAAGGGGTAAGTATCTCTTCACTTATTTTCAGCTAGGAGAATTAAAGCTCTTATTTTTAGTTTGTATTTGTCCTTACAGAGAGTAGATTATATTTCACTATTTTTAACTACTCTGGTTCAGAAATATAGTCTTATTTTTTTTGAGTTTAAAGTCAACCAGAGATTCAGATGAAGTTTATCTTTGACCTTGTGTAATATATAAAACACCTCCATGATGGAATCTGATCTTAACATTCATTTGCATTTCCTTTATTTTAATTCTTGTTGTGATAAACAAAGATACAACTTACTCTTGGAACCCATTTGAAGTGCGCTGTTTAGTGGCTTTAGGCACATTTCCATTGTTGTACAACTAACTGTCTGTTCCATCCATGTCCAGATCTTTTCATCTTCTCCAACTGGATCTGTGTCCTTTAAACACTAATTTCCCATTCTCTACTCCTCCCAGCCCCTGTCAATCACTAGCATTAGCATTTTAACCTTAAAAACTGCCCATGAAATTTCAATGTCCTGCCTGTGGGCAATAAGTGAAGATTTGTGTTTCCTCAGGACAAAGGTATTTTCTTGAGAAACTGAGTGGGAAAAATCAACTGTAAAGCCTTTGTATGTGGTTCCCCCATTTGTGCAAGTGATGCTACACTAATTACAAACAATCTCAGGGCACTTCCTCAGAATCATCTAATTTGTGCCACTCCATTACTTTCAAAGTAATAAAAAAAGGCTTTTCTAGTGAATTTTTTTTTTTTCTTATAATTCGGGCATTTTACTAATGTAGACTTGGCATTTTCTATGACCTTTGCTCCAGTGAATCTTTATTTTTCTGAATTGATCTTTTAGATTATTTTGTGAAACAAAGCAAACTAAATATTGAACACTTCCTTCAAATGTTTCGTTAATAGTCTGCCATCAGCATTGGGGAGAATGATGTAGAAGAATCAAGACAGACATTCTGCTACAGTCAGAGAACCTTATTTAAAACCAAGCTTTGTTATTTGACTGCGACAATATCAAAGGTGAAGGTAGATCCTTCCCCTTTTCGGCTTAATTTCACCATCCATAAATAGGAAAATTATATCCCTTTCTGAATAAATCACGTGAATATCAAGTAAAATAGGACACAAACAGAAGCTGTTTGCATTCTGTCACAGCACAACTCATTGCTGTTTACTCAGGTTCCCTGCACATAAGAGGAATGTGGAAGGTATTTGTTGAGTGAATGAACAGATACTGTTCTCAAAAGTTGAATCACCTGGGTTTCCTTGCCACTTGTACTCCTGACTTGACCTATCATCTCCCCACTCTTTGGGTTCTTTTTGTCCGCAGTCAAATTTTCTTTTCCCAAAGTATGTTTCAGGTTTAAAAACTCAAGAATTCAGAGTTTGAGGAATGATCTCAAGGAGCCCAAGGACTTTCAGTTACAGTTGTCCATCAGCTTTTTCTTTCTAAATGTGGCTTCCTCTCCAAAGCTTCTGGTGGTAGGAGTGGGTAGGGGTAGGGAGTGGATTTAGAAATGGCAGTTGCAAATAATCATCCATTGGAACATACACAGTTAAGACGAAGGGTATTTTCTCTTGTTTTTGCTCAGTGTCAGCATGCTCAGGGGCTTTCACCTATTATCAAAAGATAATGACCTGCAATAACATTGAATCAGACGATGTGAATCCAAATGAAGCAGTATGCAGTGTCTAATCCCAGGAGTTCCCTGTGTGGACACTTGGGTGGTAACTCACCGAGAGGCTCTTGTTCAGTGTCACCATGTACATGATAGATGCAAATGCATGAATTATGAGGCATAACCAACTCACACTGACAAAGGTAGGTGTCAGTCTCAGGGTATTCTGTTGAATGTCAATTGATCAATTTTATGAGAAAACACCTCCAAAAGATGATCTTGGGAAAGTAATGAGTGTTCAGTGACCAAAGGCGTGGAAAACAAATGAAGGAGTTACTGTATTTTTCTGGGCTGAGAATCCGCTTGTAGAATCATTCTATTTGGAAGATTGCAATCATTCAATCAATAGTTCAGAGTATGTCCTGTGTGCCTGCTTCATGCTAGCCCCTGGGGGACAAAAATGAATCAGAGGTTAACCTTGTTTGCAAGAGTCAAGACATACATACTTAATTGTAGTTCAAGATAAGCAATTACATTGTCAGGACCGTAAGAGAAGCATAGTGAAAGTTGTAAAGGGAAGGGAGAAATTAAATCTGACACAGGGAAGCAGGGAGGCTTCATGAAACAAGTGGTTCAGGTCTTGAAGGACAGGCAGCATTTGTACAGGTGGAATGGGAATGAAGGACATTACAGACAGAAGGAACGATTAGAGGGGAACAAAGGCACAGGGGTGATTTATGACACCATCTGTGTGTGAACCTGTGGCAGGAGTCCGGGTTATACTAGAAGGAGTGGTGCAGGAAAGGACTGGAAAGACGCATTTGCTGTCAGATCCTGGATGATCCAGAATGTCATATGAAGGACAAGAGGGAAATAGCATTAGAATGTTCTATGTGGGAAGATTGCCTTGGTCCGTGTCATCAGTCAGCCTTTACCCGTGTCCCCTTGACACCCGAAGCTTACCTAACACATCTGTAGCTTTCTTATTTGTGGTGTGGTAAACATTTCTTCCTTTGGATTTAGAGGGTAGCATTTCAGTCTGTTTTTCAGGCATTGGTGGATGGAAAGAATATTTACATGTAAAAATGATTGGATTGTAGATCAGTCTAATGAATGCACACATTCGCTCACCTTTCTCATTTTCAGAAATAGCAGAACAATTAAAAATAAAAGTGCCTTTTATTTTTCTAGCAGATATAAGGTCATATACGTGGAGGGGTTATTGGACAGATCCCCTCGTGTGCTGACTCCTTTTGTAATTGGAGGAATAAAGGCTACCCTCTGTTTTGTGACTCTTTTTTGATGGTGTCTTTACATTCAGATTTGTCATTAGTCTTTAAGTATCCAAAATGCTAGAAGAAGTGTAATCACCTCCAATTAGCTATGCTGGTGGAGCACAGCATTATAGTGAAATCCACCAGCCAGCGTGTCTTATGACTCATTTTAGCTAGTCATTATGCCACAGTTTCTCCATCAGCTGGCCATAGGAATGCATTAGCAAATTAGAAAATTGATTTGAATTTCCCACTTTTTTTTCCCATTTAAGAATTCATGACCCTTACTATAAAACCACCTCCACTAGGAAGATGACACACCACAAGAGAACTTTACAGGAATTTCGCAAAGCTTGGGCTATTGCTGGGATAGCTTCCACAGTCCAAACCTTCCTTCTTCTTAAAGAACTTCTGTCAGCATTTCAAAACTGTGTCAAGGATCCTAATGCGTGGAGATAATATGAAAGAATTGCTAAAGTCGGTTAGGTTTGAGGACAACTGTAAATTATTCATAAGTAATTTAGTTTTATAGTGTGCTGTGGCATTCTAAAAGGACCTGAGAAGTCCTGTAGAAAAATGATAACTTTTTAACTTAATAGATGACCTAATTGTTATAACCTGGTGTTTCTTTAAAATGAGATTGAAACAGCAAAACATAACTTCTCAACATCATTCTGTAGAAGCCCAAGCTGGATCATGTGGATCAATAAGTGGCCTTTGGTGGGTCCAAGTTAATCTGAGAATAAAATTTGAATGTATCAAGAGGTTTGAATTTGGTAGATGTATTTATTAGAGCTATGTATCAAATGCACCTACCAGGATTTACATGAAATTTTTTTTTTTTTATATAACGTGGCAAAACCCTCTAAAACCTTTCTGTGTCAACAGAGCTGCTCCATCTGATATTATTTTCATGAATCTGAAGAAACACCAAAGGGGACTGAAATAATAAGACATTAATTTCAGCCGCAGAATGCCAATGTTGCTGACCCTGTGGGGTTATTGCAGAGTGAGATTAATTATGCAGATCTGCCACCCTAGGCTTTGGAGTTGAAGTACACTGTTGTGATTCACTGCAGGATCATTCATGTAGCCAGCATATTGATATGATTATTATTCCACCAAGGTTTTATCCGCCCCTAGACAATTACAGAACCACTTACCAGCATCTCTCATTGACTTCTTATTTAAAATTCCCAGGGCCACGGCAGGCATTCAGGTCCTTTTGTTGGAGACAGCTACAGATCAATGGCATGAAGCAACATGGGATTTTCCTCAGGACATGATGAATGCTGAGCTTGTTTGCTAAGCAGAAGATAGACATTCAGCTTCCAGTCGAAAATAATGTTTCCGAGCCTTGTTGTCGTTAACACTAACTTTTAAAGTACTGACAGCAAGAGGAGAGAGGGAACATACAGTGAAAAGAAAGATCCAGAGATTTGGTGTCAAGGTGTTTGAGTTTGAACGCAGGCTTCCCCATTTATTACCTGTGGAACTTTGGGGAAATCACCACTTCTGCAAACGGGGATTGATATTAAATGCCAAACTCCTGAAGTCTTCAGAGGCTTAAGTGTATATATGTTTGAAGAAAACTTTGTGAATGGTAAAGTGTTGTAAAATATTTTCTGGGCTAATGGGAACGGGTTCCATTCTTGAATTGTTAGTGCCATTATAATCTAACTTACTTTTCATGGCCCTATTGCTTGGATAATGTCCTGTTCACTCCTGTAGTACCGCTTCCCAGTGCAGAGTGTGGTAACCATGCGTTGATGTGATTAGAAGCTCCAGGGAATGCACGTCCTTGAAATGATGGATAGAATAAAATTCCTGTTCCTCTGTGGTTTTAGGGACTAAATACCTACAGGATGATAGTCGTCTAATTAGCACTTTTTAATATGGTTTATTTCTGTTCTAGGATCAGTGGTAGAAAGTATGGCTTGCTTGTGTTTTAATTTTGCTTTGAATGTCTTCCTTATGCATGGGGGCATTTCAGAGTACTATCTGTTTTCAGAGTCCAGCTGTCACTGCAGCTCTAGGGAGTCTTCCCACCCCTCACCCTTTGGTGGAAACCCCTTCCCCTACCCCATCACCCCCACCCCCATACCCTTTTAAAATGCAGGTAATTTCTTCTGCACAGCATGTTGTTTGGTCCCATTCAGTTACTTAATAACATGAGCAAACACAGATGACATGCTGTGCACAGTTTAAAAATAATAGCAAATATTCTTTTAGGTATTTTGAATATATTGACACATATAATCTGTTCAGTGAATGTATGAAGTAGTAATTATTATTCTCCCCATTTTTTAGTTGGAGAAAATGATAAGGGACAGAGAAATGTGAGTGGAGGAAACATAAACTCAAGGGAATATTTCCATAAAATGGGCCCATTGTGCTGACCCCCGAATTCTTTCTTTTCCAAGAAGCAGTTTACCTGCAGCCCTGCCTGGCTCAAGTGGACAGGCTATGTCATATTCCTCAGTAAACTACCTGTTATCTGCAGGAGAAATGTGGTCTCCAAATAATGCAAATATGTGGAACACAAGGTACCCTCAAGGGATGACTTTTGTGATACTTACACAGACCAGGTCCCAGAATTCAGGGGAGATAAGGATAATTTCCCCTATCCATAAAATCTCGAAGAACAGCTTCCAGTTAGAACCAGTCAGCATGGTCCACAATGCTCTTGAGTGGTCATGGCAGTGGGGACTTGAAAGTCTGATATCATCCTTCTGTCAGTCAAAAGTCAAAAGGTAGATCTGAATAGGACTCTAGAAACTTCCCTGGGATCTACCAATAAAACTGGATGATAGAGAGGCACAGAGTCTGTCTCCTCTCTAAGAGGACCTGTTCTCTCCCCTTTCCCCTTTCCTATCCCTTCTAATAAACTCATGCCTGATACTCTGATGCTTTCTGATCTGATAGCAAAAATCAGGGTGGGAGCCTTCTTGCTGCCTTAGTTTCCCAAGGCCCCAGTCCTGTAACAAAAGTAAGGCACAAAGAGATTCAGTAGCTTGCCCAGTATTCTATAGGAACTATGTGGCAGACTCAGCAAATGCATGTTTAACTAAAAGAATAGGATTTTGAGCTCACAAGGTATAATTAGCTATATCCAAGTTGGAGATCCCTACTAGGTTGTGAGTTCCTAGATTCCTAGGCAGGGTAAGATCTGTATAATCCTGTGGCATTTAGCACAGGGACTCCAATGTTGTAGCACTCAGTTATGATTAATCAGCTTGGACTGGAAAAATGCCCCTGAAAAGCTTACAGTGCAGCTGCAAAATGCCCCCCCTTGTTATCTGTCAGTATTTTTTTTAGTACATGTTCTGCCCTCCTGCTCAATTTGCCTGTCAAAGCATTTTAAAATCTCATATTAAGCACTGCTTGAACACCTCTCTGAGAGGGAGGCCGGTGTTTTTTTGTAAGGAGCTGTATGGTGAAGATAAGGCATACTTGTTGAAATTAGGGTCACTTGAGTCTTTAGTGGTTTATGGATTGGTAGGTAATAACACTATAAAATTCCAGCTCATTTTCATTCTTATGTAAGATGGATTGCAGGGTCTTACTTTATTTGCAATAAAGTCACCAAATGCCAACTGCATATAAAAAGAACCATGACTGGAGTCCCCCACCCCTTCCCTCCATCCAGTGTAACTGGTGGACTGAGGTCACAGCCCAGACTATGGGACTGGTGGGTGCACATTGCCATCTGTCAGGATGATCCTGGTGCCCAAAAATTGGTGAAAGAAGCCATAGAATTTTCTCAACAGGGAGACAGACTCACACAGACCTCCTCAGTGTTAGTTCAAAAGGGGATTTTCTTTTAACACTTTAGATACAGAGGCATGGGATTTTCTTTAGGACTTGCTTTTTCTTTTATTATTATTATTATTATTATTATTATTATTTTGCTTATGTAAATTCCCAGAAGACTTGTGATATTACCTTTGCACCAGGAAGAAGATTAGGGATGGGGATGGCGAGGATACCAAACAGACTGCTTTCCCCTGCGGACTGACAATGAGTGGATGTGGAGGCTCTGCTGTGTTTTCTTTATCAGCTTGGCATATGCTGAGTTCTTCATAAAGGCTTTACTTTAGTTGTTGACTCTAACTCTTCCTAATAAAAGTAGTTATGTAAACTGAGGCACAGGACAATAAAGTGCACACCCACCCATGGCACACAGAGAGTTAATGGTGCAGTCAGGACTAGGGTCCTGGGCTCATCCTACCTTTTCTCTTGTAAGAGAGTGTGGGGAGTTCCTGAGAGCTGGGAGGCCTAGGGCTTCCAGCCCCTGAACCAGGGGGTGGGGAGGTTTGGCTCTAGTCTGATGAATGAGCTCTAGCAAGGCACTTATTTTCTGGTAGAATTGGGGGATGCTACGAGGGTAGGCATGCTCTCTGAAGGGACAGCTGACTTTGGCTTTCAAGATTCATTCATGTTTGATTTCTGAACACAGGATCTTGTGACAGTCACAGAACTCTTGGTGACATCTGCTTAGATCAGTGCCTAGGGGGAGCTGCTTTCTGAGGGTTGCCTTAGCCACTTGTGAATAGGTACCTATGAACAGGTGTGTAAAACCACATATTTGTATCACATGTCACCATTTATGAAGCCTTTTCATAAACATTTAGTGTGACCCCACAGCATCCTTTGAGGTGATAATTCGTTATCCCTACCAAGATACCAGTATAGAGAGGGATTGCATAAATAATCCAAGACCACAGCTAAACAGAATGACCAATAGAAACAGGATCAGAGGCTGATTGTGTTGTGCTCCTCCTACCACCCAGAGTTGTCCTATATTTATATGTGTTTACTGTGTAACAGCAGTGGACCCTATGTGGTGGATATACACTTGGAGTACTGGTCTGAATGTGTGTGGGGGGAGTGGATAAGACAGAACCTAAACAAAACAGACGAGGGCAGAATATTCTCAGGGATCTAGGAGAGGAACAGACACCTGCTCACAGTTTTTAGAGAAAGGATAGTTATTTTTGGAGAGGGAAGATAAGAGAGAACCAGGAAAAGCTGCAGAGGGAAGGTGGGGCTTGCAGGAGATGCTTGGAAAGATAGATTCATTTTCTTTTCAGTGGTAGCCAGTTTAGTCTCAAGTGCAAACCCAGCAGCTGCTTATTGGACTGAGGATTTATCTGGGATATGTGACTTGAGCTCTCCCTTTCCAGTTGAGAACTTTCAATGTCTATATCCAGTGGGACCTGAATAGCTATATTGTACCAAAGAAAAAAAGAGTTCATGGTCTAATAACTTTGGTTAATGTTTTGTTAAACCAAGCTGACCACAATATTTACTTGATAGATTACCTTGAGCCTTTATAATGCCGGTGTTTATTGTGACTCTTTGGGAGATATGAGATACATTACTTTTTAAACTCATATTTCTTTTTTTGGTGGCGGGTGTTTTAGTCAATGTTTTTTTCTGCTATAACTAAAAGATCCTACCAGGAGGAAAAGTTTATTTAAGGGCTCACTGTTTCAGAGATCTCAGTTTATATACACCCAGCTCCATTCCCCATGGGCCATAGGTAAGGCTGAGCATCATGGTGGAAGAGTTTGGCAGCCCACATGGTGATCAGGAAGCAGAAAGAGACTCCACTGGCCAAATACAAATATATACCCTCTGGCCATGCCCCGATTCCCACCTCCTCCAGCCATACTACCCTACCACTTCAGTTACCACTCAGTTAATCCCTATAAGGAGATTAATTGACTGATTGGGTTAAGATTGATTTTACAACCAAATCATTTCTCTTCTAAACCTTCTTGCATTGTTTCATAGCCAGCTTTTGGGGGACACCTCACATCCAAAGCATAACAGGTTTGGATGACTTGTTATGGTTTATCCGTGAGCATCTGCAGAATGCTCACTACAGGACACAATGGTATTAAACATACATTTTAGTGGGATTGTATTGAACTTGGCTACTTACTTTCCTGATTTTTTTCTCTCTCTTTTTATTTTATGTGTATCTTTGCTCCAAAGTTGTGAGATTCCTGACTATAAGAACAGGGTACTTATTTCAATATAGTACACAGCTTCTATTCCAGTGTGTGGAAGGGTTAGGGGCTCAGTAGATACTGCTTGGTGTGAGCGGAGCTTGATGCTATAGACTGAGAAGCCAAAGTGTATAGTCTTGATGGGTAAATCTATGAAAACCTGGATGCAGGATTTTTTTTTTCTGTCCTTCTTGACAGAAAGGCCCACGAATGTGCCTTTCTCTTACGAGCCTCACAGACAGGATTGTGACCTTCTGACCATCCCTTTGAATTAGAGAGGTTATTAGTGGCCATGTTGCTACATGAAATGTAAGAAGTGAAAACCTCAGTTGACCAAGAAGTTTTTCTATGCTAGAAAAGTAATTAATTCAATAACCTGGAGGTGACCGGATCTTGGTCCATAAGGTGATATGACTCTGTTGTGTCTGTGGTGGTTGTAATTATCCCAAATTTCCTACTTGAACTTCAGATGACACCGCATGGCCCAAGTGAGTTGCTTCCTCCTCTTGGGTAGCACTCATGTGCTTTGCAGTCCCTGCTCTGCAGCACAGCTCTCTTGGGGGTGGGCTTACCACCTCCATGAGGATAGGGATTTCTATCTTCTTCCTGTTTGTTTTCAGAGCTATATAAATATCTGTTGAGTGAAACAGGAGGAATATTAGAACCTCTCATCATCAGTTTTCCTTCCTCCAGCCCTAGAGGTTTTGGGGATAAATTCTTTTCATGTCACGGGTATGTGTGGGACTTAATTGGTTTTTTTGGTTTAAAAGGGAAGATATGTGTGTGTGTGTGTGTGTGTGTGTGTGTGTGTGTGTGTGTGTATTCTGTACCTTCTGTAAGTTTTTTCCTGTATTATTATTAGGGGTACCAGGGATTGAACTCAGGGGCA
The DNA here is from genome assembly GCF_964194105.1 of Spermophilus citellus. NCBI lineage: Eukaryota > Metazoa > Chordata > Mammalia > Rodentia > Sciuridae > Spermophilus > Spermophilus citellus. The sequence continues at coordinate 116,975,989 of NC_138188.1, read as the reverse complement.
CTCAACCACTGAGCATATCTTCAGCCCTATTTTGTATTTTATTTAGAGACAGGGTCTCACTAAGTTGCTTAGTGCCTTGCTTTTGCTGAGGCTGGCTTTGAACTTGTGATCCTCTTGCCTCAGGCTCCTGAGCTACTGGGATTACAGGTGTGCACCACTGCTCTGGGCTTCCTATTGTTCTAAGCACCCCTTAATTTTAAACAAGCAAAAACTGTCCTATATATTTTATAGAAACACATTAACAGTAAAATACATAAATAACTGTACAACTTACTGATTTTGTTTAACAAAGGCATCATTAGGTAACCATCATCAAAGAATCAGAATATTATCAGACCCCACAAGCTTCACTTTTATTCCTCCCTGTCAATGTCTGCAAAGGTAATCCATTTTCTAATCTGAATTCAGTAAGTTACAAAATATTGCCTTTTTGACTTTAGATCTCTGTTTCATTTGCTTCATTCAAATTTAAGCAAAACAAAACAAAAATCAAACTAATTTCATAGTAACCAAATTTTAACACTTTGTATTAATATAGCCTTTATACTTGCAGAGCCTCTTTCCACATGTTGGGAACATCATTTGATCTTCTATAATCACTCTATGAGATAGGAAAGCCAAAGGTTTTACTGTAGTTTTAAAAACGAGGATTTGAGGGCCAGAAGGTCAGTCTTCATCATAGAGCCTATCATTATAATCTTGGCTTTTCTGGATGTAATAGAGCCCAAACTTAACTTTTGACTTGCTCCTTTTTAAACATTTTGGAAACAGCACTAAACCTGGACCAAGAGTTTAGAGTAGGATACGGCAAATATGACCATTATCACAGTGGTCCATTGTAAATGTGGACCAAGTTGCTTGAGCTTGTTTTTGAAAATAATCTTTATTGATAGTATTTATGATACTGACCATGCTAAGTCCACCAGAATTTCCAAGAATATTCCTCACAACAAATAGTGAGGTAGTATTAATTCTTATCATTCCCTAGCCTCAAGTGTCCATATACAGGGACATTCATCTTCAACTTTTCCACCCACTCCTGAACTCATTTAGAAGTTCCCATGAATCCCTAGCGTGTCAGTCTTACATTGGTCATGAGGAGTGAATGGGTTAGAGCTCTTCCTAAGTGGTCACTGCATTTGCCTCACCTCTCTTCTCAGGATGTCCAAGATCATGCAATCAAACATAGAGCTCCAACTCAGTGCTCTTTATAAATTGCTCTTTCACCTCCCTCTCTGAAAACACAGTTCTAGTTCTCCCCATGAGACACAGGACTTCATGGTGATATTTCTTCCCTCACCCCTGAGAGCATGTTGCTATTCAAAATACCAAAGAACAAAAGGAAATCAATCTGCTCACATTCTATTCCAAGCTTCCAAAGATGGCAGGTGGTATATTATGTTATATCTGTTCTCTCAGAGTTCTGAGCACTTTGAAGCTATGGGGGAAGGCAATACCTAAGAGGAGTGTGCTTATATTTTCTGTTGTGAACTTTGTCTCTGCTGTTCTATCAGTAAAGGTTAGCAGCACTGGCTTGGTAAGCCAAAAGTTGAGGCAGTTCACTGATCTCTCCCTGTGTGTCTATTGCTGGACTTTTCTGGAACATTCAGTGCTTAATGACAAGACTGTTATTTTGAAAGTGAACGTTGAAAATAGAAACCATATTTAGGTTAAAACAGCCTTCATTTATTTTAAGTGCCTAAAAGGGCTCAAAAATCATTTGTTCAGTTTTTTAAAAAAGAAAAATGATTCCACTTAAATATATATTTTTAATCAGCATACAATAAAAGTGAACTTTTTTTACAGTAGAGCTGTATGAATTTTCTCTTGTGTGTTGAATCATGTAACTACTGCCACAGTCAGGATACAGAACTGTTTTGTGTCCCTCAACAGTTCCTCTGTGCTTTTCTGTAGTCACTCTCATCTGCCATCCTGACCACCATGGTCTGCCTTTTCAAGAGTGTCATTTAAATGAAATGATACAGTAGGTTGACCCTCCTCTGAGGCTCATCCAAAGTGTTTATCAATAACAATACGTAAAGCTCATTGTTCAAGGCTGCTGAATAATATTCTGTTTTATTGGACGCACCAAAGTTTGTTGGTCCATTCACCTGGTGAATGACATTTGAGTTGTTTCCAGTTTGAGGCCATTAATAGTAGAGCTACTAAAATATTCATGTAGAGCGTTTTGGTGTGAACATAGTTTTTATTTCTCTTGGGGGAAATACTTAGGAGTGAGATTGCTGGCTCTATGGCAAGATGATGTTTAATTTTATACAAAAACAGCCACTGTTTTCCAGAGAGTCTGTACTATTATATATTCCACCAGTATGGGAGTTCCAGGTGCTTTGCATTCTCTTCAGCTCTTGGTATTTTCAATAATTTTTAAAAATTTATTCTGAAACGTGTGTAATGGTATTCCATTGTGATTTTAATTTACATTTCCCTCATGGTTAGTGATTTTGAACATCTTCTCACATGTTTATCTTCCGGCATATCCTTCTTCGTAAATTATCTCTTCATGACTGAACATTTTAAAATTGGGCTCTTTGTATTATGTACCCTTCAACTTTATTCTTCTTTTAAAAATTGTTTCAATATTGTAGGGTCTTTATCCTTCCATATAAGTATTAGAATTAGCTCATCGGTATCTAAAAATATATCTTGCTAAGATTTTGATTGGAATTATTTAAATCTGTACATGTCAGTTTGGGGAAAATTGACATCTTCTCAATGTTGAGTCTTTCAGTTCATGAATATGGTATATCATGTGGTTGATCTCTTGTATTATTTTCTGTTACAACTGTAACAGATTACTAGAAAAGTTACTTTAAAAGAACCTATGTATTACTACAGTTCCTGTGAGTCAGAAGGCCAAGCAGAATGTGATTTAGCTGGTTCTCTACTTAGGGTTTTATGAGGCTAAGAATTCTAGGTGTCAGCAAGGTTGTGTTCCTTGCTGGATGCTCTAAAGATGAGTTATGAAACATTTCAATTTCTTTAATAGTTATAGGGCTATTCAGGTGGTCTATTTCTTTTTCTTTTCTTTTTTTTTAAGTTTTGGTAGTTTATTGGTTTCAACATATTGGATTATTTTATCTAAGTTGTGAAATTTATGTACCTAGACTTTATAGAATAGATTTATTACACTTTTAATGCCTCTGTGATCAGTAGTCATATTACCTCTTTCATTTCTATTATTCATGATGAGTATCTTCTAGTGGTATATCAATTTTAGTGTTCCTTTTAAATAACCCATGTTTTCCTATTTTAGTATTTTTTGATCTTTACTTATTATGGTTTCTTGCATTTTGCTTGCTTGGCTTATTTTCCCCTGCTTTTTTTTTTTTGCAGGGGAAGATTAATTAGATCATCTACTTGAGAGATATTTCTTCTTTAAAGTTCTTTAATTCAATAGATTATCCCATAGGTACATATTTGGTATGCTGTACTTTAATTTTTGTTCAAATTCAAAATATTATCTAATTTTCCTTGGGACTTTCTCTTAAATGTCTGAATTATTTAGAAGTATATTTTTAAATTCTGAAGTGTTTGGAGACTTTTTATTTTGGATGTCTTGTTTAATTCTATAGATAAGAGAATATATTCTCAATTACTTTCAATTTGTTATGGTTTGATTTATGGTACACGATATGACCCATCTTGGTGAATGTCCTCTGTATACTTAAAAAGAACATGCTGTTATTTGCTTTTTAGAGTCCCCCAAATGTTGCTGCATTCCCTGAGAAAGGCAGATTAGAATGTTTCCTTCATTTTACCCAGAATTAGAGATTCTATGTCCCTTAGCTAAAACTTGTTTACTGATAAATATTAGATTTTGAAATAGCCTTCACAGGGATTCTCTTATGATTAAAAATTTATAAACTAGGGCTGGGGATGTGGCTCAAGAGGTAGCATGCTTGCCTGGCATGCACGGGGCCTTGGGTTCAATCCTCAGCACAACATAAAAATAAAATAAAGATGTTGTGTCCACTGAAAACTAAAAAATAAATATTTAAAAATTTCTCTCTTTCTCTCTTTAAAAAAAATTATAAACTAGGTAAGAGTTTGATGATTAAAATAATCCTGATTTCTGAATAAATGTTATTTCCTTTTCTGTAAAATAGTATAATTAATAGCTCATTGTGTCCTTCAAAGGTATGATTGTCACATTTTGAAGGTTGTACCAATCCAAAACCTACTCAAATTTTGTCAGTAAATTAGAGAAGGGAAAAGGAAAAAAATATGGATGAGGTCAGCAGGACTCTGGCAAGTGATTTGGTAGCAGGGTTGACCCCACATGGGAATGGCCATCTATAGTTCATGCCCTCGTATTAATGGCCAGGTTTTTCCCTGGGCAGATGATAGCCAAGGGCATCTGTCAACCATGGCAGAAACGAAGCAAGTAATAGCAGTGTCATGGTTACAGGAGGTTTATCTGGTTGTGTCAGTCAGCCTTTTATCACTGTAACTAAAAAACCTGACAGAAACAACTGGGAGGAGGTAAGTTTTGTTTTGGCTCATAGTTTTAGACATCTCAGTTCATGGTCATCTGCCTCCATTGTTTTGAGCCTGAGATGAGGCAGAACATGATGTCAGAGGGCCTGGTGAGAGTTTCTCAGCTCATGACTGCCAGGAAGCAGAGAGGAAAGGATTAGGGCCAAGATAAATTCTTTCAAGGTGCATCCCAATGAACTATTTTCTCCAACTGGGTCTCATCTCTCAGTAGTTCATGGAGCCCTCAGTGGATTTTTCCATTGGTGAGGTCAGAGCCCTCATGATCCAATCACTCCCCAAAAGCCCACCTCAGAACACATGAGACATTGGGAGACATTCTAGATGCAAGCCATAACTTCAGTTTAGAACAAGACTTTACAGGGTACAATATGAAGTTTCTGGGAAGGAGAACTGACAACCACCAGGTGGAAGTTCCAAGCCTTGAGCAGTCTGTATGAATATGGAGCTATACATGGAATTGGGAAACTGGGATAAATTCAGTCCTGTGGACTAGTGAAGTGCCACTGTGGAGAAGAAATACTGACAAATGGTGACCCAAAGCAACACCAGCCTTGGGGCAGTAAACCTAGTTTCAGCTTATCCCCTGCTGTTACGACCAGGGAATCCAATAGTCAGGGTGATTCCGAGATAAAGAGGTCCTGAAGTTTATCAAGCTAGAGAATGCAGACCTTAGAAAATTCCACATATAGGGACAGATATTACAGTGCTGAGCACATGTTAATAAATCTTTGTTAACTTTTTTTTCTTGATTGTACAGAACTAAATACATATTTGCTACATGATCTAGGCATCTAAGTTGATATATCAGAAAATAATGTCATTAAATGTGAGAGAAGTACTAATACATAAGGTGGGACATATAGAAATGTTCATACAGTATATAAAATGAATAACACAGAAAAACCTAGCTGGGAATTCATTATATGTAGATTCCAGATATCTGAAAAGCAAGATCTGATAGGGCCCAAAACAATAATCTAAAGCTCAGCTATAGTTCAGATACAGGGAGCTGTTGCATGATTAGGCAGGTTCCTTTGTTTTCTGACAGTTTTTCCATTTTTGACCCAACACCTCCTTACCCTAAGAAACAAGAACCAAAATTGTATTACTGTTTACAATAATAAAATTCCAAGGTTGAATGCAAGATGATTTTAAATGAACCAGTGTTCTCCAAGGAGTTTCAGAGCAACCAACCGCCTCTTGCTAACCTTGGTACCTTAAGTCTGTCAAAACTAGCCCCTTCAATCACATTTCTTTTCATTGTGCTTTGTTTTAATTCATCACAGGGAAGGACTCATCCTAGATTTGTTTTTGCACATAGGTTACCTTTGGATTAGCTTTACCTTGGTGACCTCTCTGCTGCCTCTGGCGTAGTCCAGTTACTCTTGGGAATAACAATTAAGGTCCTCAATCACACTAATTAGAATGTCTTCTAAGTATTGCTTTAGGAGTTCAGCAGCTTATAAACAAGCAAATTGGGAAAATCTAGAGGTGTGCATGGGTTTTTAAAATAAGCCAAAGCAGTTCAGAAGGCCAGATGGTTTCAGTATAGCCAAGTAGTAGGGCTGAAATTACTTGTGCTCAGAATCTCCAATGAACTGTCTAGTTGCTCTTGCTGACAAGGATTAATGCAGAATTATTAATTACTTTTATTAATGACTTGGATAAGGACATAGGTAGCATACTGATCAAGTTTGTAGATGACACAAAGCTAAGAGGATAGCAATTACTGTGACAGCCTCAGGACCCAAGATGGTTTCAAGACAGAATTTAGTCGCAGTCCATCCAATACATGCCTAACAGAGTGACCTCCATAAGGCGCAACTTGATGACTATATCACTCCTCTAATCAGAAAATATTAATGATTCCCTATTTTCTATTTAAGTTAAATCCCAAGCCTTCAGTCTTCTCTTCATGGCATTGCCATGTTCTGATTCTAAAGCTCTCTCCTTTCCAGAAAATTCTTCTATAGTTCTTTTTCTAATACCTTGTACTTGAGCCAAACTGGGCTGTTTATAGTCTGTTTCCTATTTTTGTCTCATATTTTCATTAACTTTGAAGATTATCTCCACCAAGAGTTTCTTTTTTACCATACTTTCTCTCTCAATTATAACCAGCCAAACCAGTTCTTGTTCAGTCAGAAAGAATCTCTTGTGTTCAGTCTGTGCCTGCTTCAGCTGCAGTCATCACTTTCCTTGCTAATCTTCAATAACATTTATTGTATCCTCTCTATTTTTACCAATTTCTACTTTGTAGTGCAGTTACTTGTATACAGGTTAAGTCCTTGCTAGACTCTGCCTAGTGCTGTAACTTCTGTCTGATACGTCTCTGCCTTTCCTAAGTGCCTGTGTGTGTTTTATACACAGCTGATGACATTGAAGTGGTTTGAATGGAGTTTATTCTGAAGAGAAGTGCCTTTAGAAAAGGCTCTATATCTTGCTTGCTAGAGGCCCCTGCAGTTAGTTTATAGTAAATTGTAAACAGAAAATGCTCCTTGATTTTTTTTTTTTTTTTTTTTAAGAAGTGCTGGGGCCTTGTGTACGTTAGGAAGGTGCTTTACCAGTGAGCTACACCCCTAGCCCTTGATACATGTTTATTGAATAAATCACGAACTAATGGGGAACAGTAGATTTCCACAAAGTGATGGTGTAAATATTGGAAAGGAGTGGTTTGGAGAAGAAAGATACATTTAATCTCAGTAAAAGAGCTGCTTGTGTTATAATAAACCCTTTGTAATTTTTGTATGACTAGGCTAGAGAAGGAAGCATGATATGACCCACAAATTGTTGCTGATGTGTGACTAAGACAGGTGACATGGGTTGGAAGCTTACATTGTCTTTTAGGATTACCATACCTTGGACTGCTTGGCAGTACCAGTTTATACCTTATCTTTCTATGTAATATTCTTAAAAGTGGCACATTTAATTGATGGTCTAGATCATGCTATTTATTGAATACTTCTTTGGCTGTATTAGGATGGTAGGTCCCTTTGGTTGTGAAACTTGGAGTATAGACTTTTTTGTTGTTGTTACTGATAATTAAAGCCAGGGACACTGTACCACTGAGCTATATCCCTACATTCCTAGACCTTTTTATTTTTTTCCTCTGAGACAGGGTCTTGCTAAGTTGCTGAGGCTGGGCTTGAACTTGTGATCCTCCTGCCTCAGCCTCCTGTGTAGCTGGGATTACAGGCTTGTGTACCATGCCCAACTGCATCATAGGTTTTTTGAGATAAGAGCTGTCAGCCTGATGTGGGTATAAATTCCCTTTCTGTCACTCTCCAGAAACATGATCTGGACAAGTTACCAAGACCTCTGTAAGCGTCTTTGTATGGCTGTTTTCTTCAAAACAGATAGCAAATGTCTTGAGCAGGGAATTTCTGAGTCATCTCCAGGTTTCAGGGTTTATAAACCTACAGAGGATTTACCAGTGGTTGGACATATCCAGGGTATGAAGAAAATAAATTCCTTCCAGAGTTGTTAAATCTCTAGGTCTTCTGCATTAAAGATCACACAACCAAATGCAAGGGCAGGGTTTCTGCATGTTGGCAGCTTCAGCTGGTTATCAGTAGGAAGGCTAGAAATCACAGAAATTGGACTCCTGCCTCATCATCTGTCTCTTCCAGTGAGAAGAGTAAGAGCAGCAGGGCAGAGAGTTTGTACATTTCCCCTTAATATAAATTCAGATTGTGGTGGACGACAGACTAAGTCTGCATCCAGGACTTCTAGATTTTCCATTCATCACTAAGAAGGAAAAGTACCTGGTTCCTAAAATATTCTCCACAGGAATGGACCAAAGGACCTCAGAAAAGGGTAAAATTTCTCTGCCAGAAATGTGACTCCTGGTCAAACATCCAGATGAATATATTATTATGTTTTATGTAGGCAGTTATAGTTTTATGATTAAGAGAGAGTTCTGGAACCTGATAACTGGTTTTTGATCATAGTGCCACCTATTTCTAGCCAAAGGATCTTGGTTATGTTACTTTGACTTGTCTGGGTTTCCTTATGTATATGTAATTTGGAGGTTAAATAATAAATGACAAAATAAAACCCCTATAATTGGTAGGCTCTAATAACTAAACCTGTTGGTATTATAAAACTCTCCTAGCCGCTCTCACTCTATGATCAATGTTCCTATGCTCTAGTTTTTACTGTTTAAACACTGGAGAGTAGCAAATGCTCTGCCTTACCTTCGTGTCTGTCTTGACAGGATGGGACTTCGGTGGTGTGTAATGAGTCTCTGCTTCTATGGGATCCTGCAGGTTGATGCCTCAGGTAAGTGAATGACTTTTGACAATCAATTGAAGTTTAAGTCATGTTCAGGGCAATGTATCCACTCTTTCTGAAGACTAATTTAAAAGAAAATAATGCTTCTGTCCATTATCTTCTGTGGTAGCACAGAATCATATGTAGAAGAATTTGGTGATAGGAATCTGGTGATAGAATCATTGATGTCTCTAGTCTTCATGGACACAGGACACTTCGGTAATGTGGTCCATTGTGTATAGATAGAGGACATTTTCGTCACCTTCAAGACAATTAGAAGATTGCTTCTTTTCCTTTACCCTAGGACCAATGGGAAAACAAATGGCAGTGATGGTAGCACTGTCTATTTCTCAAGCTTGAGCCTGCAGTGAGGAAGGCCTCAGTGGTTAATAGATCACTAAGCCCCTAAAAAACAAACCAGACACCAAACCAAAAATCATAAACCAAATCAAAAACCAATGATGGGTTTCTGCCGTAATACTTCTGTATAGGAAAAAACAAACAAACAAAAAAAAACAAAACAGGACTTGTCTGTAGTCTCATTCTTTCCTGGGAGGTTACTTTGTAAGAGGAGCCAGCCAAGACCTTCACTGAGTTTGAAAAAATGAGAAGCCATTATCAACCCGGATCATATGACTTCAGAGTTGGAAGGGCCTTGATATTAGAAAGTGCATATTTTGCCATCTCCTCTCATCTCCAGCATTGCTGTTCAGAATCATCCCCTGGTACTTCTAACTAGTGATCACCCATTGTATTTTTGGATTGATTGCATTTTTAGAAAGTTTTTAGTACAAACAGAAATTTTTCTTTGTCATTACCATACATGTTTTCAGTTCAGCTGTATGATTGAAACAGAAAATAGATAATGCAATGTTTCTTTAAATTTAATGCTGGAATGTGGGAATCCTCATTTGAAAAAAAAAAAAAAAGATTCCCATTATAATTTTTTTTTCTCCTGAATACCATGGACTATACTTTGAATATCTTTGCTTTAACTCTTATTCTATGTGAGAAGGCTTCAGAAATGTTGAATCAGCGATTATATAACTAGGACCCCAGTGTTCTGCAATATATAACTTCAACTATGCATCACGTGGCATGGATTTGAGCCCTCCTACCAACCTGATCATCCTTGCTGGGTGCATTTCAGTTTTCTATGCCACTTAAAGCATTGTATTAGAAATCAAAAATAGCTCTAAAGGAGGGGTAATAACTAGGACAGAGTACAGCTCAAAGCTGAAAGTAGAGATAACTTCTAAACTTGTTGGCCCTTTGGGACTTCACAGAGGAAAGGATATATTTTAACAAGGGATGATATTCATTGAGATACACTGCTATATAGATGGTGTATACTAGAATCACAGCATTTCTCCTACTTGTTTGTGTTTCTCATTTGATTGTGACTGACTCCATGAGTCCCGATTTTTAAATATGTTGAATATAACCCCCACTGTTAATTTGCTCTTGTTTGATTTAGTTCTGTTTGAATGTTAACTACTCACATTCCTTCCATCCTTGTCCATTTCAACTGAAACAACCCTGCCAATCACTTTTTATTCCTCTCCTGTCTTTCATTTTCTTCATACCGGTTATTATTTCCTGAATGACATTAACTCTTTCTTCTCTCTTCTTCTCCTACCTGTCCTCCTTCTGTTCCTCCTCCCCACTCTTTTTTCTCCCTAAACACCTGTTCTCCTCTTCTCTTTTCTTCCTTCCCTCCTTCTCTTCATCATTACTTCCGTCTCTTGGTTTTAGCTACCCGAGGGCACAGACTTGTCCATCTGTTTGATCTCCAAACATTTGGTATGATGAATGACACACAGAGACATAGTAGGTGCTCAATACATACATGTTAAATTGATGAATAAGTGTCCTCCCCATATCACCCTCTTTAATACCCCCTCAAACTGGCTAGCTTTATACTAGAAATGTTTAAATCTGTACCAGTAATTCCATGTTCTGCTTCACCTTTAAGGAAAAGGAGAGATGACCATGTCTCTCTTGTTGAAAGATCAAGGAATTCTGAAGTTAATGAGAGCTGGTTCCTCCTCAGTGGAACAGAGCTGCTTTTTGAATGACCTTTACTGTAATCCATCCAAGGAGTGTCCCTTCCCCAAATGCCATTGGTAAGGGAGCTCTCTACCCAGGAACTGTGACTCATACTTCTGCCAGGGGAAGCTGACTTCTTGAATAAGATGAGTTCTCATTCCAGCCCCATTGAGTCACCATGGGAGCAGGAAACATGCTGTAATCCCCTCGGCCCATCTGGCACATACTCATCTGCCTTCCTCATGAAGAGGTGTATTGTGTCTGCGTCAGGGCCTCACTTCCTAGTGAGAGGGAAAGGAGTCAAAAGGAAGCATTGTTGACAAAAATAAAAGGGGCAACTGACTGTGAGGAGGAAAGGGACCATTGCGCATCTTGAGGGATCAACCAAGTTCTCTGTGAGCGAAGGTATCGCTTTTTATGATGGAGATGCTGGCTGACCTGCTGGTCTTCAATGAGGCTCTCTGTGCTTATCTTAATGGAAGCACCAGTTTTTAAAAGGAGCAAAAAGAGAGAGAGTCTGAAAACCTCAAAGCACACTACATGCATATGGGATTATTAAGAATCTTATCTGTTGTTTGGGGACTGTCTATGGAATCTCCCCTTTAAAGAGAAGTTTCCAATTTTAAAAAAAGGAACCATAAAAACTTCATGGTTTAGTGGTATGCAGTGGGACACGGCATTCTGACTTCCAGATATGGTCTTCTGGTAGCAGAACTATGATTTCTTACCCTCCAGGGGTGGGTGTGCAACATTGACATCTCAGGTAGTGACAAAAGCAAATAATAATTTTTTAAAAAAATCATCATTATTTCCTTTTAAGGAATTAAATCATAGATAATTATAAAAATGATATATAATTATAAAATAGTAGAGTAATAATAATAAAGTTCCCTTTGTTTAAAAAAAGCAGTTTACATTTTACATATTCAATATCACTTGGTTCTCACACCCAGATTATCAGGTGGCTGTGGCTATTAAACTCCCCTTTTTGGATAAGAAAACTTAGAATCAAAATGGCTAAATGAACTGCCAAAAGTCACACAGGTAATAACTTAGCATAATTGAGACTTCAACTAATTTCTCAGTTCCCAAGACCCATATTATTCTTACTAGATATGCTTCTTTGAGGCCCTGGCATCACGTAAATAATTTAGAAAGAAGTCATGATCCATGGAATTACAGGTAATCATTTTGAAGGAGTCACAAGTAATCATTTTGCTAATTGTTGAGGAATTACTCAGTAATGGTTTTCTGTGCTGCCTAGATAAGGAGTGTCTTTACAGTCTCAAGACCTTTTCTTCAGAAGGAAAATCATGACAATCCTAATTTCAAACCTCAGGATTCTCATTTTTGCTTGTTATAGTATTTAGTACTTCCACTATTAAACTCAAAGAAGTTTCCATTTGCAACAATTACAAAGGAAACTCTGGAGTCACCACACATTTCTCCTTGGCATGTTTCCTATTAGCTGCATGTTAGAAACTTAAACTGTTAAAGTTGCCTTCAGACTAGAAATAAAGACGTGGAACCGTTGACTCCAAATTGGGGAGACAGTGAAAGTGGCACCATGTCCTGTATGGTGAACTTGAAAGATATTGACTCAACAAAAAGCATTTGCTGTGCAGATCATATAAGAAAGAATATGCACTGCGTTATTTCCTCAAAATGTATGTATGTATATACCTACAGATCTTTTAATATAGCTTTTTATTTCAAAGTCAACAGTTAACTATATGCTAACTGCAGGGTTAAACTCCCAAATATTCTCATTGGGGTAAAGGGGCTGTTTTATAGTTGAGGAAATGAAGAGCCAGGGAGATAGCTTAAGCACATGATTCTCATGATAACAAGTCTGATAGAGCTGGTTTGAAGGCTGCCTTGACCTCAGAAGCAGGGCTCTTTCCTTGATATCACATTGCCTTGTTTCTGCTATTGAAAGTAAAATCCTTTGATTTCTCTTTTATGAAATTTGAAGAGAGTGGAGACGATCTATTGATTTATTGGGCATGAATTAAACAATACAAAATAAACAAATTAGTAAAGACACTGAGTTATGCTAGTAATTTACCATATTAAGTTCTGATTGTTGTTTTACTGCACAAGCTGTTTAATGACATTTAAAAAAATCATTTCATCACTTTTTGTCACTACGTTCTGACCTGTAAACCAAACCAGCCAACCAACTAACCAACAACAGTGCAGACCCCAACTAATTCAAGCTTGTTTTCATTAAGGAAGATTATGCCTTATAAACACCCATGAGGTACACCCTTCTTATTCCTCAGTTAAATGGCTTCTGAGGACAATTTTAACAACAATGATTTTATTACCTTCTAAAGTTAATCCATTTGAACATTCTATTTTCCAATATCTAGGGTGAAAAGGGGGAGGTTCTTGTTTTTTTAAAAAGTCCTACAGTAAAGTTTGAGAAAAAGGATATAAAATAAATGGCCAGTGGGATGCCATGAGAGAGCAGAGAAGTCAATAATTGTTTCAAGAGGTAGTGAGGAAGACTTCTGCATCAATGAATAAGTGCCTTTTCCTTGGAGGAAATGCATTTCTTATTTGTGAAGAGAATAGTACAGGGTAACGGAAAGGATAGTGTAAAGGCAATTGAAACCAAGCCAAGCTGGAATGGGAGATTGGGAACAGATTGTGGAGCACAGGAATCCATTCAGAAAAAGACAATCATTGTGTTTAAGTATTTAAATATAGTTGGCTAGAGTGCTTCCACCCCTCAACCCCAAATTCTATCTTATTTCTGCAAGGACGTATCATGTTTTTAATGCTACGTAATGGTCCTTTCAGCTTTTGTTAGGAATTCAATTTGTTGCCAGCCTCAATGGCCTCATTTTATTTGAATGTGCTTTTGAAAAACTCCACACTCAGACGTGCTTGTGACATTCAGTCCTGTCTCTGTCGCCCATGGTTGGTCATACTGAACACTCGTCATTTCTATGCAATTTAGTGCAAACATTTGGAGAATGTATGAAGAATACCATTTCATTTTATTCTTAGGCCTAAAGGTCATTGGAGTCACAGAATTTCACCCTGTTGTCCTTTAAATGCTGCTTCTTGGGGGCAGATCTCAGCCTCTCACCATTGCTTTTTTATTTCCCTTCCAAGCTGTATTTATATTTTGAAACACCCTGATATTTATTTTTGGGTTACTTGTACTTCCCAAGGATGAGTTTTATGTAGCCTGATTGAAAAGAGATTTGAGGACCCTAATTTATTGGTCTGATGCTGACTCTGCAAATAAACAGCTTCTTGTAACACAGTGATAATTCCATGATTGGAAAAATGACCTGATTCTTACTTCATGTGGCTTTGTTAGTTAAGGGAAACTAGAAATTTTCAGGGAACCCATGAGTGCATAATGGCTGTAGGTATCAAGGCTTAGTTCATAGGACTTTATTTTGCCCTTTGAATCACCTTCCTTTTCTACTATTTTCCCTTTCCTCTTCCAGAACATGTGTTTCTGCCCTACTGAAGTGAGCTCTGTAGAATCAGGTCTTCACCTTAAGACTGACTCACCACCAGGCCCATTCTTGCCCATTTTGATTCCACTGTTTTCTTTTCTTGCTTAGCTGATTAACTACTTTAGGAAACAAGATATATTCCCACCCAAGATAAAACATGATGATTGCCCTTTAATCTAGTGGGTGCTGCCGTTTATCATTTAGTTCTGAGAGACAGAGAGAAAATGGATACACTTTTCAAAAACTCTGGGAACCTCAGTCAATAACTCCACATACTTGCCATCCAAATCTATAAAAACTCAGGTACACAATTGCCTTATGTTGTCTTTCCCCATTTTAGAGGGAGTAGAAAGATTGAAAAATACAAGATGGCTAAGCACATGATAGGAGAGAGAGAGAAAATAATCACACCTTCAGTGATCTCAACTTGTCTGTGTTCTGTTGTTTCCTTGAATTTTTGTTTCTCCTTCTACCATAGGAGCCAAACACATGTGTGATAAAGTAGTATATTGTTAAGAAGTGAATATCATTTTCCTACAATATTTGTAGGTCCTGGAATAAAAATAATTTAAGGGTCTAGCTTTATTTTGTTATTTTTTTGCTTCTAATATACATTCTTATTTTTGGAAGCGCTCTTTGAGAAAGACAGGAGTGTGCATTTTGTATATACACTAAGGTACTGGTGTTTGCATTTCCCCCCTGAGTATATTATATAGAATGTTGTGGTCTTTTCAAGGTTTAGGTTTGCCATGCCATACCCACAAGGTGGACCAGGAGAAAGTATTTGCCTAACTATGCGTCCTCAGTGGAAACTCCAGAGCCTGTTCCTTTAGACAGATATTTTTAGACAGATATTCGAGAAAGGAAGCAGAAAACAAGTGTTATCTATTAGTCACTAATGACTTTTCTATATAGATATTGACCTTTATTAATTAACTATGGTGTGTTTTTTATTACACTTGCATAACAGATACAATTATATTTGAAATATAGAGCCTTATTAAGTTTCAAAGCAAATATAATATACAAATATTGTTCTCAAGTAGAACCCAAATGGACCATTACTTGATACTATTTTGTTTGTCTTTTTTTTAACATGGAGAAACTTTTAATTGTTCATCACAGACTTGTTTGATGTTTAGATGCAGTAACCCACAAGGTATAAATGGATGTGGATGAGTTCACCTGAAAGATCTATCCTATAGATTCTCTGAGACTTTAGACTGTCCCAGAAGTTGATTAATGAACTGATTTTTGATTGTCAGAGAGAAAACATTAATTTTATCTATATGTTTTCTAATTTTCTTTGGGCTATTTTGATTTATCTGGTCTCCTAAGGAAAATGGATTTCCTCTTATGCAACATGTTCTGGCACTCAGGGATGGAATTTAAGTAACTTTTCAGCATTTTTCACTCTCCACTCAAGATAAAGGAGAATGAAATGAAGGGAGGAAGAGGAAATGAGAGACAGAGAAATACAGAGAAAAAGAAATAGAAATACAAAGGATAAGAATAGCGATACAGACACACTTTAGAATGCAGTGAGGGATTTGCTGGATTTGATAGAGCAATTATTCTTTTCAGATTAAAAGAGCTTCTTTTTTCCTTTTTTATTGGGGGGGGGGATACTACACTTAAATATCCTTTCCTTTGTCCTGAGATTTGCATTGGATCATTGAATGGTTTTCTTTTTGGACAGTTGGGTTTTTTTCGGAGTTTTTTTTTTTTTGTAAGTTTTATTATTTTCTTCCTTCTTAGTATATTAAAATAATAAGAAGAAATATAAACCTTAAATATAATAGAAGTTTCCTTATATGTAGTGCACCTCCAATTATAAAAGCCATCACCATCTCCAGGGATAAGGCTTTGGAAAGCAAGAATATTTGTATTCTGAGGAAAGTGTGGAGCAGCTGTGGTGGAGACTTGGAGGTCCACATTGCTTTTACAATAATGAAGGAAGAGGAGATGGTCAGAGTCTGGATCCCCTTTTGCATGTTCATAAATTCCAAGACAGAAAAAAAAATCTGTTATTTGCAACTGATGTTGAGCTGTGAAATGTCTTTGCTAGTTGTAATGTATTGCTTGAGGCTTAGCACAAACTCAGCTTATATTCAGATCTAGAAGAAGGATGCAGCTTTGGAGAATAATTGAAATCATGAAATTTTTGAATAGAGTAATTAGTAAATGGAAGTGTAGGAGGAATCACTCCCTCCCATGTATGTAATGTTACGGAATGCTAAGGGGGCTTTCAAGAAACAAGTGAAGACAATGTTCTTTGTTCCTGGTTGCTTAATTAAAGCAAAGTCTTACTTATCTCACCTTTATTACTCTAAATATTCTGTTATTAAAAATGATTCTTCATTTTACCTACACTGCAGTTATAACTGATGACTGCAATAATAACCATGAAGCATTATATGATATCGATATTTTTAATCAGTTAAAGAAGATCATGTTAAACTAAACATGGCTTTAAATCTCTTACATTTTAATTGTCTGTAAATAGCCATAGTGTATGTGTTTGTGTGTGTGCACGTGCGCGTGTGCACACATGCAATAGAAAAAAGAAAGGAAAATGAAGGAAATAATATTAATTGAATGAGGGAGTATATTTGTATAATATTATATAAATTACTAAACAGTCCCATAAGATAGAGAAATTTTTTTCTTCTATGTTTACTGATGAGGAGCTCCACATTCAGAAAAGTAACTTGCCCAAACTCACTACAGCTAGTAAGGGGTAAAAACTTGTATTACTCTTTGGTTTTTAAGGTGCATGGTATTTTATTTATTTATTTGTTTGTTTTTAATTGATTTTATTTTTTAAATACATGACAGCGGAATGCATTACAATTCTTATTACACATATAGAGCACAATTTTTCATATCTCTGGTTGTATATAAAGTATGTTAACATCAATTCATGTCTTCATAGATGTGCTTTGGATAATGATGTCCATCACATTCTACCATCATTGCTAACCCCTGCCCCCATCCTTTCCCTCCCACTCCTCTGCCCTATCTAGAGTTCATCTATTCCTCCCATGCTCCCCCTCCCTACCCCACTATGAGTCAGTCACCTTATATCAGAGAAAACATTTGGCATTTGTTTTTTGGAATTGTCTAACTTCACTTAGCATTATCTTCTCCAACTCCATCCATTTACCAGCAAATAAAATGCATGCTATTTTAAATATACCACACTGATAACTGAATTCTTTGTATTTAAAACTCTTTGTTTTTGAAATATGCCGACCAACCAGCTGCATGTCCAAAATTGATGACAGAAAAAATATTTGAAAAGAAATACCCAACCGATTAGCAAAACTAAACGTAAGATGTGCTTTTTGATTATGCAAATACTGTTCCAAATTGATTTGTACCAGGCTTCCTGAAACCCCTACATTGTATTTCAAAGGTATATATTCAGATTATAGATATCTTTCCATGTTTATAAACATTTCCCTAAAGGACAGCACTTCTAAATAAGAACAAGTTTGCAGATGGGTGCAGGGAAGCTGGCTCAGTACAGATGCAGTGGGTTTATGTGGAGTGGGAGGCTGGTAACCTCAGTGTGCCACAAGATTGCTTTGGCATATTCATTTGGTTTCCATGTGGCTAACTCAGATACTAACTGAAACTTCTCTGCTGTTTCTCTTTAGCCAACTACTTCAGATCCTATTCCTCCTTCCATGTGTTAAGGGATGCAGTAAATGATGTTTACATGTGGCTCTGAGATGTTTTTGGTCTCCAGCAGTGTACAGTTCTAGAAAATTCTTTGCAGTCTAAAAATGCCAGTTCTTTTCCACTAAGCTTTGGCAGTGATGGGGTGTGAATTTTGAAATTTGATTGTGGTTTCACTCCAAGTTCCATTTTATTTCTGATGGAGTTGGAATGTTTTATCCTGCTCAGAAACTGTCACTTTTTTGTGGGTGTAGCAACAAAATGGCTAAAATAACCGTCACCTGGATTTAGCAAGCACACAAAAGATTGGGCTGGAGGGATTATCACCAACCTATTCATAGGTAAGCTATTCCACTTACTGCAAGCTCTCCAAAATTGAAATCCTAGCATGTTAATACACAAATCCTCTTCAGTTCCTAAGGAATCAGGTTTTTAATAGGCTGTTTATCCATTTTAAAGAGTAAAATACTTTTGTCACAGAAGGATAAATATTCCCCTCTAATTTTGAGACTGTATCTGGTGATTTAGTAAGAACAGATCAAAGATCTATATAACCTCGAATTTTAGGGAAAATGGTACTTTATGATTAGATGGAAAACTGTGTTTAGCAGATGCTCCCTGGATACCTGTTGTAGACAAAGCTTTTTATAATGGGAAAGGAAAGATAAATAAGACATTTTGCATTTATTCACTTGTTCATAGTGTATGGGCATGGGCTAGACCTGGTCCTTGTCTATACTGGTAAACAAGGCAGACATCTCTTCCATCATGGTGCTTATAGTCTTGGGGATGCATTGTGGCTGAACAAAAGAAGTAAATAAACAGATTTTTATAAAAAAAATCTATGCTGATTATCTATAGGGCATTGTATTGATGGAAAGTAATGGGATAATACTTCCCTTGTTGGTGGTTAGGAAAGATCTATGTAAGATGTCTTTCTATTGAGATCCAAGGAGGAGAAATGCCATCTATATGCAAAACAGAGGGAAAGGCAGTGGAGTGGCATGTGTCAAGGAAAGCCCTGAGGATCATTCCTACATTATTGCTGGAGCTTCAAGAACTTGGTAGCAAAGGGCAAGGAATGAAGAGGAAGAGGTCGCACATACTAAGGGTTTGTTATTATTTTCCTTCATGGTTGGAAAAACCACTGGAAGAATTGATGAGGGCCATCACATTATCCAGCTGTCATTTAGCATTCATGCTAGTTACTGTGTACGAAACAGATTGGAGAAGATCCCAGTTTCTCTCTGCATGGTGAACAAGGTCCTTTAAGCAACCCTTTCGTTGTAAAACAGGTAGAAATGCTGCATTTAAAGATAAATGTCTTTTAAAATGAATTGATGAGTTGGTAAGGAATCCTCAGAGGCAAAAACTGAAGTGAAAACAGGAATCCATAAATGAAAGGAAAGCAGTTCTGTAGCTGGCGACTGCCCAGGATAACATCTCAAGTCTGCAGCAAAAGATGTGTTTATATACTAGGAAATTTGGGGTAGTTTCTTTAAAAATAAAACAGAATTCTTACTTTATAGATTACCCCCAAACAATTCTTGATTGAATTAAATATTTAATTTTTTAAAAAGCAATTAAATCCTAAAAGTACTGAAAATCCTAAAAGCAGCAAATATATGCAAACATTTTTATAAAGTTGGTATAGAGAAGGCCTTTCCAGAGACATCACCAAAGGTAAAGCTCTTAGAAGAAAACTTGGTATATTTGATTACACAGTGATTGGGAAAAGTGATAGGGCATTAAAGGAAAATGAAAAATTGGGAGAATACATTATGTGGTAAGGGTTAATATTATCAGGAATACAAGGAGCTCTGACATAAACGAATCTTTCCAATATAAAGTAAAAAAAAATGAGCAATTATTTAAAACTGGCAGTTCAGAAAGTTCAAAAAAGAATTGAAAACGAGGTGATCCTACTAACTTAAGCTCAAGTTCATGAGTAGGAAAATAAGAGCAAAAATGCAACTCCATTTTTTATTCATCAGTTTGGCAGAGATTAATGGGACAGTCCTGCCTGGCATTGGTGGGGACATGGTGATCTAATGAGCAAGTAGGGTGTTCTCATACACAGAGATGAGCAGAGAGAGTTTGTACCTGGAGTAGGTCATGTGGAGTGTATTGTGGCTGTTTATTTCTAAGGTGCTGTGGAAATGCCTCCTGGTGTCCTGGTAATGAATCTTTCACACATAAACTCTGAGGAAATATTCAGAGAAAGCACCAAGATGTATTCATAACAGTGTTTTTCATAGGGTTATTAAAATAGATAACACTGAATGTAAATATTCATTGATAAAGTGTGAATAGATGAATTGCTATGTCAGTAGAGGGGAGTACTATGGACCTATTACAAATATAATGTGAACAAATTACACCCCACATATGTATAATATGTCAAAGTACACTGTCTTGTATATCTAAAAAGAGCAAAAGATAATTAATTAAAAATATATAATATGCATTTATATTTGTTGATGTGGTATGTTTCTGATAGAGCTTTCTGATTAAGAAAAGGTACCATAAAGCAGGGATAGATCAAAAAGTAGCAGTTGCTTGCTGGACCTGGATGGCATTAACTCATGAGAGTCAAATGTTCAGTTTTCAGGAAGTTTTTGAACCAGTTATCAACTATTTGGTAGTTTGGAATTACCTTTAGTGAGAATATTTATCCTATGGAAGCTGGTAAACAGATGCTACAAATTTTCTCTCTCCTCTACCAGCCCACCATGCACGTGGAAGTCCATGCGTGCAGATGTGTAGAAAGCCTTTGGTAGAATATACAAACAAACCTTGACAGAAATTATCTTTAGAAAGTAGAACGATGTTTGGGTTTATTTCCTCATTTAAAAAAATAATTTTACTAGGGGCTGAGGTTGGGGCTCAGTGGTAGAGTGCTTGCCTAGCATATGTGAGGCACTGGGTTCAATTCCCAACATGGCATATAAATAAATAAAATAAAGGTCATTGACAACTAAAAAAAAATTTTTTTAAATAATTTTACTTACTCTCTGAATATATTACAGTCATAATGTAATTACAGATAGAGAATAACAATTTTTAGAAGTAGGGGAGAATGAAGATCTCTACTTGTTGGAATTCTGGGGATAGTGAGAAGAGCTAACTGTGGCAGATACTGTTGTTGAATCATTGAGTTTTTGTTTTCCCCTATGTTGGTATGTTAATGACTTCCCTAGCATAGAGATGATTTGATTTCAATATTTATAAAATGACCTCCCTAGATTACTAAGTTACATGCTTTCTGAGGGCAAAGAAATATTACTATTGATTTTACTGCATTATGACAACCGCTGGTCTTTGTATATTTAAGTATATATTGTCAGGAGAATTAATATTAGCTACAGAAAGAGCTGGAAGTTCCAATCAGTGAGTCTTCACTTTCCCTCGTCAAAATTTACTAATTCTGGATACTTAGTCCCCAAATTATTTAGATGCTTACCTATCAACCTGCTCATTTAAACATTTTTATTGATTACAGGCAGCTTTCTGTTTTTTTTTTAAATTTTTCATCTTTGTGCTTGTTAAACACAAAATCAGTGCGAAAGAGTATGCTCAGCCAGCTGTCAACATTTCAATTTCTGTGGGCATGATTATGCGTGTGTTAAACAAATGAATACTTTTTCCTTCAGTTGTCAGCATTCCTGCATTTCTCCATGCAGCAAACATATGTAGTACTGGGTTTACATTAGGAACTGGAGACAGCGCACATTATTTTATATTTACTAAGCATCACTTTGGTGAATGGCATCATGCAGTATTTTGCAGTCTAAACGTTGTAAAGTAGAGCATCATTCCTCTTCACAGATGAGGAAGTATGCGCTTGTAGAGGTGAGATGATTCCATAGTCCTGCAGTAAGTAAGAGAACTAGGACTCAAGCTCCTATCTAAGCCCATTATTCTTTTTCCTGGCTGGTCCATGGGATTCCCTACCCTTTCACTACTGAGGACATCATTTATTTTATATTTTTCTAAATACTCCTGTTTCACAAAAGAAAACTAGACATGTTAGTTACATAGCCATCACTGCAATGTAATATGAGAACCTTTCATTACCCAAAGAAGAAACCCTGTATTCATTAGCTGCTAATCTTCAACCCTTTCCTGCCCTTCTCCAGACCTATTCACTAATCTGCTTTCTATCTGTGTACATTTTCTTGTTCTGGACATTTCATATAAGTGGAGTCATACAATATGAGACTTTTTTTTTTACTGGTTTAGCATAATTTTTTCATTTAATACAATATTTTTAATGTACATCCATATTACGACATGAATCAATACTCCCTTATTTTTTATTGACAGGTAATATTCCACTGTTTATTCATTCATCACTTATAAACATTTGGATTGTTTCCCCTTTTGGGCTGTTACAAATAATTCTGCTTTGAACATTGTAAGTTTTTGCATGGACATACATTTTTATTTCTCTAGGGGATATACCTAGAAATAGAATTCCTAGGTCATGGTAAATTTATGTTGAACATTTTGAAGAACTCTCAAAACTATTTTCCAAGGTGAGTGCACCATGATAAATGCTTTTTGAAGTATTGAAATAGCAGGTGAGTCTGAAGTGGGTTTTGACAACTCAGCTTTATAGAATGACTCCTTCAGGTAAAACATATTGCAACAAAAAAGAAGAGACGGATGCACATTCAAGTGACTTCCATGTGTTGGCTATAGTGAAATTGGGAGTGTACATATCTTTTTGTGGTCCTGATTTCAGTTCCTGTGTATGTACACCTCAAGTGGGATTGCTGGATCACATGGTAGTCTATTTTTAACATTTCAAGGAATTTTCCTGGTGTTTTCCAGAATGGATAACACATACAAGAAATCAGCCTTATGAAAAGAGAAAACCCTGCTGCTTGCAGCAATACGGATGAATCTAGAACATATTATGCTAGTAAATAAGCCAGTCACAATACAATATCACATGAGCAATCTAAAATAGTCAACTCATAGAAACAGAGTAGAATGTTTTTTGCAAGGGCTAGAAGAGGTGGAAACAAGTATTAGGCAAAGGATACAAAGTTTCAGTTTTACAAGGTGAATAAATCCTGGAAATTTACTGTACAGCTCTATCATTAGCAAGATTGCATTGTATAAATTTACAAAGAGGTTAGGTCTTCATTATAAAGTGTTCTTTTGTTCATAACAATAATGAAAATAATAACAACAAATATGGTGGGAGGAAACCTTTTTGTTTCACCTTGTGGTGGTTTCATGGATGTATAATCATCCCAAGATCCATTGAGTTGGATTCAGTAAACATGTACAATTTTTATATGTCAACCAAACAAACCTCACTAAAGTGAAAAGAGGAGGAAGAGGTGAGGGGAGGAGAAGACCATGGTGAATTCAGAAGCCTTCCTCTTTCTCAGCTCCTTAATCGATTAATTTGATCAAAAGTGGAGCACCTGAATATTTACTTTTTATTTATGTTGACAAAATTAAATCTCAGTACTATGGGAGCTCAGAAAATATCTTGGGTCCAAAAATGCCCTGGTTAATTCATAGTATATAATACAGAATAAAAAATCCTGAACTGAAGTTAGATCATGGTTCCTTGTGACTCTTAGTGTCCTTTATCTATAAAATGAAGATGATAATATTGGTCTTGCCTATCTCATGGAGTTGTTATGGAGATTCACTGAGATAATATATTTAAAAGTTTTCTGTACCCAGCCAAAGGAAACAGATGCTCATTCAAATAAGCCTGGAAACTGAGAGCACACACTTGGCAGATGGGTAAGCACCAACTGGCCCTCTGTGATATGAGATTAGGATTGAGATTTCTGTATTGGAGGGTGGATGCTGTCCTGCAGGAAAGTACATTTCCAATGTGATTAAACCTTTGCCCAGAAAGGATTTTCACAAACTCTAAATGTTCATTTACTTATCAATTTTCTAAGAATTCAAAGGCAAGAAGTAGCATCTTTTTGAAACTCAGTTGCTTAAAAACCAGTCTCTGGGCTCATGTTTTGTGACACTCATTCTGGTTTTGATGACTCCGAATTGGTTCTGACTTGTACTATTTTTCAGTTGTGTTTTTTAATGTAATTGCAGAAGGAAGATGGGAAAAGAAACTGTATTCATCATTTCAATAATGATTTGTTGAGATTTGAGCCAGGCATTTGCTAAGCTTGGGACACAATGGGCAACAAAACAGGACTTGTTCCTTTCTTCATTCTACAGGATATATAATCTCCTATGTTTTTGTCTAAATGTCTCTGGGTCTTTGTTATGCACCATGATTCATAAGTGGCCCCATGACTCTTTGCTTTAAAAATGATGAACAAAGTAGAGGTCACATTTACACTCTTAAAAAATATAATTTGCTAGGTGACCTTGGGCAAGCTCCTTAGCCTCCCCGAGTCTGTGTGTCCTCAACTGTAAAATTGTTCACTTTCTTTGGACTCTAATACTTCAGGATTCCGTAATTGAAATAAGTTTGAGGTTCAGGAGCCCCTGAGCCAAGTCACCTTCCTTTTTTTTACACTTTCCATTAATCCATCTCGGCTCTTTCCTCTGGCTCTGCCTGCTTCTGTCCATCTTAACTGTCATCCTAGGCTAAGCCACCCTGTCTTGCTCTGGGAGTTTTTTGCAGTAACTTTGTAACTGACTTTTTTGCTCCTTCTTTTTACTCCTGCCAATTCAGTCTTCACACAATGACTAGTGTGATCTATTTAAAATTCTAAATAAAGCCAGGTTTCTCCTTTGCAGGTATTTACTGTTAAGATTAGGATTAACTTCCAGTTCCTTCCAGTAACCAATGTGACCCAATGTGTTCAAGTCCCTGCCTGTTGCTTCAATTCTTTATAAGTCATTCTCTTTATTGCTTCTGTCAATGAAGCTTCTTGGGATTCTTCCAGACATTCATTTGGGTGGTTTTCTTTCCATTCTTAAATTCTTCTATTTTGGGGGGGGGGTACTGGGGATTGAACTCAGGGGCACTTGACCACTGAGCCACATACTCAGCCCTATTTTGTACATTTATTTAGGGGCAGGGTCTCACTGAGTTGCTTAGTGCCTTGCTTTTGCTGAGGCTGGCTTTGAACTCAAGATCCTCCTGCCTCAGCCTCCCAGAGCTGCTGGGATTACAGGCTTGTGCTGCTGCACCTAGTTCCACTGTTAAGTTCTTTCTTTGCATAACTTTCCTCTCAACTTTGCTCTTCACCTCTTCATTCAATAGCACTCAGCTCAGAAGCTTCAACAAAGCTCCTCTCCCTCCCCAGATGTTGACAGCTCAGGATGACTAAGATTCCTGTGATATATCTTTCAAGTTACCCTGTACTCTCTTTTCATGGTATCCATTCAATAGCAATTAAGTTATTGATTGCGTCAATATTTACTTATTACCTAGTTAATTCATTATCTAAAGTCTCTCACCTTCCAAAGCTCCCTGAAAACAGGCAGAGTTGTATTCACCTGTGCATCTTTAGTACCTGGCAGAAGGCCTTGCACTTAGTAGGTGCTCAGTAAATATTCAGTGAATGAAGGAATGGAATTTATCAATGGCAAAAATTTCCTTCTTTTTTTAATTTAATTTTATTTTTTTTATTGTTGGTTGTTCAAAGCATTGCATAGTTCTTGACATATCATATTTCACATTTTGATTCAAGTGGGTTATGAACTTCTTTATGTCAGCCATGAGATTATGAGAGATCATGATGTGTGTCAGGGAGTCCTTGAGGAAGTAGAGACTTTTATTTCCATGCAGTTATCAGTTTCTATTGTTAGTAGTGTCCTTGTTCACCTTTTGTAGAAACACATATCCACCAGACTATGCTGGGCACTGTGCAGGGACCTGGGTCCTGCTTGAGCTCACAATCTAGCTGGGGGTCCAGCCAAATTCTCAAGTAACAATTTCATGAGATAGGAAGTGGCAAGGGTCACAAGAGAGGTTGAGAGAAACTGCTAAAGTGGTTTTGAAGTGAGAGAAATCGCTTCAAACTGAGAACAGGCAGCTATGTCCAGGGGTGTAGTGTCTGATTGAGGCTTTGAATGATTAGTGTGGTTTGACTACTTGTAGATTGTGGATAAAACACATAGCAAAAAGGGGTTATAACCAAACAATTGCCTCCTTGGCTGTTACAAACAAAGCCTAATCAAGAGGTAAGAATTGCACCTTTGAAATAATTCATTTTTTATTCACTCTTAGTTTTATTTAATTTAGTTTTGAGGTGTATGAAATCTATGAATTGACACATGCATACAACTGTAGAAAAACCACCACAGTTATGTTACAGAAAAGTTGCATTGCCCCCCTGAATTTCTCATGCTGTCATTGCACAATCAACTCTTCCCCAATGACAGCAATCACTGGCAATCCCTGATCTGTTTTCTGTTCGTATAATTCTGCCTTTACCAGAAGGTCAGATAGATGGAGTCATGCAGGACTTGTTTCTCTCACTTAGCATAATGCATTCAAAATGCATCCATACTGATATGTGTATCAGGAGCTCACTCCTTGTTTCTAAGTAGTAGTTTATCTTCCATCCTGTTGTTTTATCAGTTTTTTTTCCATCAATTTGTTTTATTCATTCCATAATTGAAGAAAATTTGATGACTTTAAGTTTCTGGCTATTAAGATTAAGGTTCCTATAAACATCTGTGCACAGCTTTGTCTGAACACGCCATTTTCATTTCTCCTGGGTAAATATCTAGGACTGACATTGCTAGGTCATATGATAGGTATATCTTCAGTTGCCAGATTATTTTGCAAAGTGATTAGGCTGCCATTTGCATTCTCATCTTCAATGAGAGAGAGTTCTAGCTGCTGCCAATCTCACTAGCACTTGGAATTTTCTATTTTAAAATGTTAAGTAGAGGCATCTCATATGATTTTTAATTTATACCTACCTAATAACAGGATTTGGGGACATCTTTTCATATGCTTATTGTCAAGGTATTATCTTCTATGATGAAGTGTGTTGAAATCATTTTTCCCTTTCATAATTAAGTGGTTTGGTTTCTTTTTTGGATTTTCAGAGTTCTTTATATATTCTGGATATAAATCTGTTATCTGGTGATTGTAAATATTTTTTCTCATCGTGGTTCACCTTTGCTAATTTTTAATTTTTCTAGTTATTTTAAAATCTTGTTCCCTTATCCCGTATAGAATCTAGTACTATTCTTTCTCTGCTCAGTATGCTTATAGAACTTCTAGACTTTTTCAGGCATAGTCAGGCTGGAGGGGTCTGAAAATGAAAAAAAAAATTATCTCATTAACATGGAGCCTTTAGGTATCTGGAACGAAAATCTGGTTATTCAAGCATCTATAAACTGTGGAATAATGTCCCGATTGTCTTGTGAAGGTATAAACGATATGCCTGCCACTGAGCACTGTCATTCTTTGAGGTTTCTAGTTGTTAAAATACCTTGAGATCAGGCTTCAGAAGAAGGGAACCGTGGAGACTCTAGATAATTAGATCTCACAAACTGCAGTAATTGCCCATCTGCAGCTCTATAAATTACCACTGATGAAGATGGGTCTGGGGGATATAAAAGGAGCATGCACTGGCAACACAGTCTTTCTCACCTTGATAGATCAGTCCCTCACTATAACAGTTGTAGAACAAGAGGACCATCTCAGAAAGCCAGTAGCTTTGCTGCATCCCTCCTTAGTCAGGGTTCTCTTAACTTCGTTTGTAGTTCAGTAAGTAAAAATAGATAACAGAGGGAGAAAGGTGGTCCTTTCTTTAAAAAAACAATATTTATTTTTTAGTTATAGTGGAAACAATACCTTTTTATTTTATTTATTTATTTTTATGTGGTGCTGAGGATCTAAACCCAGGGCCTCACATATGCTAGGCGAATGCTCCACCGCCGAGCCATTACCTCAGGCCCACCAAAGACGGTCCTTTCTATATACATGTGGAGATGCATCAGCCTCAGGGCACATATATTTTTCCTAATGCATCTTTTATTTCTTCTAGTGGTTATTGATAGGTGTCAGTCTTTCTTCAAGTAGCACCTGTGGCTTTTAGTTACTACAAACATTAAGGCTATTCTTACCTTCTATGACACTGGTCTTCCATTCTCATGCTCTCCTACATTATCCCATACCCTGTTCACCAATCCCAGATGACTGATGCGTCACTAGTCATGGCTTCTGTGGTTCTCATAGCCCAGACTCCTTCCTTGTCTTTACCACTGCATATTCTGTTTGCTTTTTAGGCACAAATCAGATGCCATCTCTTTTGTGAAAGCACCATTGAACTCCACGTTGCTTGCAGTCAGAATGAAGAGCTCCTTCAGCCTCTTATGACATCTTTTCTCTTTTTAGCATTTGCATCATTTTTACTTTGCATTGTATTTGTCTGACTTTCCCTTCTTTTTACCTAGGAAGAATTGTTGAGAGCAGAAACTCTGCCTTCCTTATATCTGGATCCCTCATCAAAGTCTGTTATCAACTGTCACATGCTGTAGGTTCTCACTGACAGTTTATTGATTGAGGGACATGACATAACCCACAGTTCACCCTGCTTCGTGACCCAGACAGAAGAGGTGCCCGAGTGGCTGATAGTTGTAACTAGAGGTGACAGGGCGATCTGATGTGTTCTAATCCAAGACAGTCCCATTTCCCCACTGGCTGTGACTATGCTCTCCTGTCTAGAATAGGAAAAGGATGATTTGATTTTGAGTAATAAGCAACCCGACTCTAATTGTCTATCTTAAATGCCTTCCATTGTTCTGCTTAAGGTGATTTTCTACCAGCATGAAATGTTCTCCTTCCCAGACAGTTGATGGAGGAGCTGAGTCATGCTTGACTATACTTAATAAGACAGAGGCAGCTCACGCCCGAGGGAGCTGCCTTTGAGGACAGGTTGACATTTCTGACTCCTCTGCTTTTTGAAAGTGGGTGTTGTGTGGGAAAGTTGAGCACGAAGATAGCTTTGGAGTCTCCACTGGAAACAGGCCTGTACAATGACACTCTCTAATTCAGACAGATGTGATTGGCGCCACCACCTCTTGGTTGTGACATGTGCCTTCTGATGCTGGCAACTGTTAATCATAGATTTTACACTCCTCATTAAAGAGACTCACTCACTTTGTCCTACTTTCTGTTAACCAGTGCCCCCACCCCCACCATTTCCTCTGATTTCACATTCTTTAAGATTCAGCCTAGGGAATACTCTTGAAGTTTAGAGTATATTTTATACTCTATCACATTATAGAGATGGAAGGGACTAGAGATCATCCGGTTCCACCTTACATTATACAAGAGAAACTGAGTCCCAGAGAAGACAGTTTTTCTTGGCCACAGTCAGAATGAGATCTTAGATCTGGAAAGAGGCAGGTATGTGTTAGAATCCTTATCTCCCACTTAGTTGCTGGGTAACACATGGACACCCCTTACCAATGCATCATGCTTCTTGTTTCTTAAAAGGAACCAATAAAGCCAGGTGTGGTGGCACTGACCTGTAATCCCAGTGGCTCGGGAAGCTGAGGCAGGAGAAGCACAAACTCTAGGCCAGTCTCAGCAATTTAGCAAGACCCTGTCTCAAAAAAAAAAAAAAAAGGACTGTAGATGTGGCTTAGTGTTAGAGCACCTTTGGGTTAAATCCTCAGATCCACAAGGAAAAAAAAAAAAAGCCAGTAATAGAACTATCTGGAAGTTCTTAGGAATATTTAAAGCAATAATAAATGTAAACATTCCAATATCTGACATCTGAAAAGCAGCTGATATTTGAGAGGTGGAGGTGATAGTTAGATTAATAATGGAAATCACACTGGCAAAATAAGGACCAGAAACCAGAGTCCTCACCCTGTGCCATTGTTCCCGGAGGGAATGAAAAGAGATGTACCCCAGGAACTGTATTTAGTGGTGAGAAAGTTTAAAGAGTCTCTCTGACACTGAATTTCTATATTCAAGGAAAGAATCAGTAGCTAGTTTGCTACAGAACAGAAGAAAAGAACGTGGTTTGAGATGATTGTTAACATAAAGAATCAAAGTGAGTGGAGAGTTTGACAGAAGGAATTGTATATAAGGTCTACAATTTAGTATCTTTGCTGACTGAGGAGTGAGTCCACATTTAACCTGCTTTCTACATTTTAGAAGTCAAATCTTAATTTTGGAGGTTTTGACCTTGATTACCCTAAATGCAATAAAAACTCAACAAATAAACAAAAGCAAACAAAACATGAAAAATAATTCATTTTCTCTGACAACTCTTTCTAGGCTCTCATATCCTCCTTTGTAAAAATGAACGTAATAATTGTAACTAAAACCTACTAAGTTCTATCACAGCACAGAAGTCATGTGGAGTTCTCATGAATGATTCTATTTACCCCTAAAAAACATTCTATGGGGTATGTGATTTTACTAGCTTCCTATTTTGTTCTGTGGCTCTGACCTATGAGGAAACTGAGGTACAGGATTCTTTTTTTTCCAAGTACCATGTACATGAGAAGCGTTGCTCTAGCTTGATTTTAGACTCTACAATAGCTATGTGTGAGCTTCTTCACCTACAGAGTGACAGAGGTGAAGATAGTCTTTGTTCTTGTGTGGCCTGGCCAAAGAGAGCACATGCCCAGTTGTCTTCCATGGCCCACTAGTGACATTATCAGCAGAATCCCTACAAATTGGAAACTAAAAAGCCAAATATTATCTGAGAGACTGAGATCAATGGAGCAATGACTGATTCAGAAATCTGCTGCCCATTAGCTCTGTGAGCTTTCTAGGTACCCCTCAGAGATTCTTTCAAAACCTCAAAATGGGCTTGTGACCTCCACCTCTAGTGTTTAAAATGGCCATCTAAACTAAAGATTATGATGAATTGCTAACTGTTAGCAGTTGTGGATTTGTAATCTTCGGTGGAATATGCTGTGGGAAAGAAGGTAATGAATCCTAAGTGATGCGTTTGAAACATTTTCCTCCCTTCAAGAGTATGGAAATAAAAACTGTTACATCTGTCTAGGCAGACACCTTGACTCTCAGTGTTGCCATGAAGCATTGGGAGACTAGAAGTCCCCACAGATGAGTGTTCTGGACTTGACAGTGTTCCTTTGGTATATACACCTAGAGACACATGAGATAGATACCTGGGCAGTTATAGTTGTACTGTGAAGCCACTAAAAATCCTCTGCCTGTGACTGCAGACTCTTTTTCTGATCTAGTACCTATTTTTCTAATTTTAAAATTTCAACTTTCCAGTAATTATTTTGCTTTTTTTTTTTTTTTTTTCCTGTGACAAAACATTGTTGGCATAGCCCGTGGTGAGGACATGAAAGGATGCAAGATAAGTTGAAAGGGTTATTTAAGAGACAGAAAATATGATCATTTTGAAATGTTTGCTATTGCTACATGGGAGAAAAGTGTGTTCTCTTGTTTTGCTTTCTTTGTGTTAAGAGCTATGGATTTCAGTTAAGTTGGTTTCCAGTTTCTGCTTCCTGTTCAGAAATAGATGTGATAGAGACAAACATGTTCAACCTCAAGATTATAGTGAGTCAAGAAGCTGAATATAAATGAAAGTTTAAAAATTTAATCTCTATGTGTTGGGTTTTTGGAGCTATGACAAAGTACTTAACATAAACAACTTAAAGAAGTAAAGATTTATTTTGAGTTGTGATTTTAATCAATGGTCACTTGCCCCTTTCACAGTAGGCCTGTGTTGAGGCAGAACATCATGATGGGGAGCATGTGGTGGAGCAGAGTTTCTCACCTCAATGAATCCACCAATGGACTACTCTGGTGATGGGATCAGAGCTCTCATTACCCAACTGCTTTTCAAAAGCCCCTCTTTTTAAACACAGCTGCATTGGGAACCAAGCTTTTAACATATGCGTCTTTGGGGAACATTTGAGATCCAAACTGTATGTTTTAGTCAGCTTTTCTGCTACTGTGATAAAAAGACCTGATAAGAACAATTTTAAGGAGGAAAAGTTTATTTGGGGCTCGCAGTTACAGAAGTCTTAATCCAGAAATGGGTGACTTCATTCTTTGGGGTCCACAGTGAGGCAGAACATCATGGCGGAAGAATGTGGCAGAGAAAAGCATCTCAGGACATCAAAACAGGGAAGCAGAGAGAGACTAAGCTCAGCTCACAAAATATATATCCCACAGGCATACCCCCAATAACCTACCTCCTCCAGCCACACCCTACCTGCCTGCAGTACCCACTCAGTTAATTCTTATCAGAGGATTGACACACTGATTGAATTAAGGCTCTCATAACCCAGTTATTTCACCTCTAAACCTTTTTGCATCGTCTTATACATGAGCTTTTGGGGGATACCTCACGTCTAACCATAACACTATATATAACACACTGACCTCCTAGGAGAAAGGAAAACAGACTGGTGTTAAATGTAGTTAGTATAAACTCTCTTTTGTGTTTGGCTTTATATGCTGAAGTACTATATGATTGTGTTATAGAGCAAATATCTAGTAGTCTAGGAGATTTTCATCCTCCTCTGTAACTAACCCAGTCTTTAACCTCAGGCATCCGCTCATCCCTCTGTGTTGTAGGACTGAATGATTTCCAAGATCCCTCTCAGCTCACATGTGCAGCCGTTTTCTAAGATGTATACTGGATTATAGATGACCTAAATATTTGAAAAGTTGGACTGGTGTTTCGTTTTAGCATTTTATCTTCCCAAATCCTGTTCTTCTCCTTCAGACGGGGGTGTGTGTGTGTGTGTGTGTGGGCGGGGGGGGGGGGGACTCTGCTGTCCAGATGAGTAACCATTGAAAACTGAACCACTTGGAACCCTCACCTCTTGAATTCTTCCTGCCATCCTATTTCTCCCCATCCTTCACCTGCCAGACATCCGCTTGAACCTCCCTCCCTCAGCTCCCAGCTTTTGATGCTTGCTTCACTCACTTTTCTCTCAGAATCTTTTGTTTTCTGCTTGTCACTACCAGCCTTCAAGAAAATCTACATGCTTGACACGTTATTAAAATTGGATGAGACTGCACTGGCATTTCACAGGTGAGGCCTCTGTTAAACGCTGTGGCAGGATTGTAGCCTGCGTCTCTTCCTCTGGCAGGTGATGGAGATCGCAAGCTCCCTTTCACTCCAAGCAATTTGCTCAGAATTGCTGGGGAGCTTGCTGGCAAGGCTCACAGATGTGCTTTCCTTTGATTTTGTATCTGTACGAAGAATATGGCTACAAATCTGGAGGAAGGGAATCAGAGAGCCTAACGGAAAGCTGAAGACCCTGATATGCTTTTACTGAATGAGTCTCCTGTACCTTCATGTGGAACATGAGACTTGGGAGTGGGGGCTTCTAGAGACCACTGAGTACCTGGAGGACTTGTAAATTTGCATTCTGCTGTTGAGAGAAAAAAGTGATTGTTGAGGTATATTGGCTGACTGAGGAGTGAGTCCACATTTAGCCTGCTTTCTACATTTTGGAACTCAAATCTTAATTTTGGAGGTTTTGACCTTGATTACCCTAAATGCAATAAAAACTCAACAAAAACAAACAAAACATGAAAAATGATTCATTTTCTCTGACAACTCTTTCTAGGCTCTCACATCCTCCTTTGTAAAAATGAACGTAATAATTGTAACTAAAACCTACTAAGTTCTATCACAGCACAGAGGTCATGTGGAATTTTCATGAATGATTCTATTTACCCCTAAAAACCATTCTATAGGGTATGTGATTTTACTAGCTTCCTATTTTGTTCTATGACTCTTACCTATGAGGAAACTGAGGTATATGATCCTTTTTTTTCCAAGTACCATGTATATGAGAAGCGTTGCTCTAGCTTGATTTTAGACTCAGCAATAGCTGTGTGTGAGCTTCTTCACCTACAGCGTGACAGAGGTGAAGATAGTCTTTGTTCTTGTGTGGCCTGGCCAAAGAGAGCACATGCCCAGTTGTCTTCCATGGCCCACTAGTGACATTATCAGTTTCAGACTTCTGGCTTGAATTCTTGGCTGTTTTCATCCTGTTTTGAAGGGAAATGTTCTATTCTGCTATTTCTCAATATCAAACAGAAAATGTTTATGCCATTACAGATTTGGAATATATTTTACTGAGATGATGCAGTGGAATAATCAGGAAATTTAGGCTGAAAAAGAATGATTCCACGTGTGCGCTAGCAGTGTATTCCATGTCTTTCATCAAGCCGGCTTAGCGTAGTTGTAATAAGAGAGAATTTTTCTAAATGTTTTTTTCAAAACTCCCTTGTAGTCCAGCACTCTCAAACACATTGCTAGAGATCATAAGTTTTACATGAGTATTTGTAGAGCCTTATGCAGTTTGAAATTGGTCAGACTCGGTTTGGAATTGAGAGAGGAATATGATATTAACCACAACAGGGCCTTACATGGAGAGCTGTCTGCTAAATGCTTTGCAAGTCTCATTTCACCTTCACAACAGTCTTCTTTCACACATGGGAATATTTAATTTACTTGAATATCATCACATGGCTAGGATGTAGCAGAACAAGGAATAGAACTGGGATGGTCATTGTGTACAGCATAGGCAAAACAGTTTGTGGCTATAAGGGACTTGGTTTGGTCCCAACACAATATTGTCCCATCTCTGAGACCTGTCTCTTGAGTATATTCACTGCATTTGTGGAGTGGGGTATTATCTTACTGGAACTAGAGGCTGTGCGTAGATCTATGATCAGTATGTTTTGGGAATCTACAGTAATATGTGAAATACATTTACCTCCAGTGCAGATAGTTTGTTTCTTGAATGGAAATTTGAAGGAGGAAATCATATTCTTTTCTGGAGTTTGTGCTCATAGCCCGTAGTACTCATAGAACTGTGAATAAATAATATGTATTAAAAAATAAGGAAAATAAAGTATGTTTGATTATTGTATGAGAATTGTAATTGGATCTTTATATCTTAATCATGGATTAGAAAAGATTGCTTGGGGAAAAAAAAAAGGAACTCCAAAGCTAACTAATGACTGCTTAGAGTTTCCCCAGTGTACTGTGCCACACTTGACATAAGCCAGTTTATTTACTGTCACAACAGCCCTGCAAAGAAAATCATTCCCTTCAGCCACATGAGGATACTCATTACAGTAATTTTTTTGTAAGGAAAATAATGGAACCATGGTACAAAGGCAGCGTACCCAGAATCCCTTCTTCATCCTGCTAACCCTTCCTGACTCTATGATGAAAGAAGCCGGCTATTCTAGGTGGTGATTAGATGCTGCTCTCTACATTCTTCCTTATTATGTGCAGCAGCAGGCAGGGTGGCTACAGGACCCTTCTTGGACAGTAAAGCCTGATAATTCAGGGTGGGTGCTGTAAAACCAGTTGTAAAATGATTTGATGGAGACCAGGAAGGAGCCTGCAGCTCTTAGAAGCTCCTCTAGACTTAGAACCTTTGCTCATGTCCTCTGCCACAAGGAAGATTTTGTAGAAAGTGATGTTTGTGTTCTCAGAGAGAGAGAGAGGAACCTCAGCACAGCAGGGAATGGATGAAGACTGTGTTCAGAGATCATAGTTTGATCCAGTAATAATCGTTAGGAAAGATCCCAATCCTAAGCCATCCACTAGATAATTTCATTTTATAACAATGTATTAGCTACTCTATTTCTGAATTTAAATTTCATAGGTTTGTTCTCATCTGATGTGTGTGTGTGTGTGTAGGGGGGGCTTCATTAACTTTTTCAGTTCTTCATTTTCTCCTCTCTCCCCTCACCCCCTTTTCTTTATTTTTGATTGTCTGGTAAGGATTTTTAAATTTAGCTAGCCAGCCCTGATAATA
Source organism: Spermophilus citellus (assembly GCF_964194105.1). NCBI lineage: Eukaryota > Metazoa > Chordata > Mammalia > Rodentia > Sciuridae > Spermophilus > Spermophilus citellus. The sequence goes on along the minus strand of NC_138188.1, from coordinate 116,940,272 downwards.
GGTAGAAATGGGTAGAAAAGGGGTAGAAAATGGGCAGCACAGTGTAAACATAAATACCCTGTGTCACAGGGAGGAGTAGTACACCTCTGGGGGTGGAACTTGTTCAGGAAGATCTCTAATCACGCCTGCTATTCTGAAGCTGTGCCTTGTGGATTTTCCTCCCCAATGCAAATCCTTGTTCAGAATTTGGCATTCTTTCCTTATCAGGCAAATCTTATCATCTGTTATCATCTGCCCAGGGCTAGTTCCTATTTTCTTCAAATTACTCAATCAAGAAAACTCCCTTTTTTGGTGGGAGTAAGGTATTTCTAATTATCTGGTCCAGGAAAGCCATCTGCTGAGTTATTAGCCCGGTATTATTGAACAGTAAAAGCAACATGAGGATGGATGATGGATGCCATAGCCTCTCCAGCCCTCTCCAGCCCCCAGCTTGTCACTTCCCTTCTGATGGCTTACTTGACAAATAAGAATTCTCAGAAACATTTTCTATGCCTTTGACACTTTTGTTTTTTTTTTTTCTCCCCTGAATAAAAAAAAAAAAAATCTTGTTTTAATAATATTTTCCTACTGTAAATCATTTTCTACATAAATACTGTTTGCAGATTTTTCTTTTTGAAAATTGGTGATTTATTATAGGACAATGTTAGAGAAATACACAGCTATTTTAAATATTTTTTCCCTGAGAAACAAAAATAATATATTTTTCAAATTTAAATATCAATCAAAGAGACTTCAACTCATGGAATGGATAAAAACCCTTAGGATTTGTGATGATCAGCTATCAATAAGGAGATTCAAAACAAAAGAGTGGTGTAAACTAATGTTTCTCCATCTTTAGTATGGATAAGGATTGCCTGAAGATCTTTAAAATGAAGGTTCTTGTCAGTAGGTCTGAAGGTCTGTAGTTCCTGTAGCCACTCTAAAATGCTGATGATCTTGATGGGTCCTGGGCCACACTTTGAGTGAAAGAAATATTTAAAAAAAAAAAAAGCATATTTCTCATTTAAAATCTAGAAGTAGAAAATTTAGGGCTGGTAAGGTACCTTCATAAGTTGTTCAAGGTCCCATCTTCTTTCACTTTCAGATTTCATCATCTTAAGGGTATGTTGGTCATTCTTATGGTCCATGACTTAGCTTCTGGCCATCATACCAGGTGCTAAGTAGCAAAATGGAAGTAAGAGGTTGGTAGAAGGGGCACAAGAACCGTAGGAACATATGGATATCTTTCAAGTAAGTTTCCTGGAATCTACCTCCATGATGATTTTAATTATTCCATTGACCAGAACTTGGTCCCTTGACTACATCCAGGTGAAAGGCGAATTGGAGAATGACATCTTTGTTCTGAATGACTGTGTGCTCAACTGGAAAATTCCCAACTCCAGAAGAAGGACATGGGTAGGGTGGGAGTATGGTAAATGTGATGTGTCCAGCAGTTTTTACCACAGACTGGAGATCTGCCATAGAAAAATGATTTACCAAAGGTTACATAGAATATTACAATTCACAGATTAATTGCAACTAGCATTAGTCAGCTTTTTGTTACTATGACCAAAAGACCTGACAATGACAGCTTAGAGGAAGAAAAGTTTACTTTGACTCATGGCTTTAGAGGTTCTGTTCATGTTCCACTAATTCCATAGCTCTTGGTCTGAGGTAAGGCAGAATGCCATGGTAGAGGAAAGAAGCTCAGTTTATGACAGCCAGAGAGAGAGAGAGAGAGAGAGAGAGAGAGAGAGAGAGAGAGCGAGCGCAAGTATAAAATATAAACCCCAAAGACGTAATTTCAGTGATGTATTTCCTTTAGCCACACCCTGACTACTGTTATCACCCAGTGAATCCATCCAAGTGGATTAATGTACAGATTAGATCATAGCTCTCATAATCTAATCATTCCACCTCTGAATATTTTTGTATTAACTCAGACATGAACTTTGGGGGGATACTTTGTAGTCAAACCATAACAACATGCATAAAAATTCTCATCTTTGTAGGACATTATATTGTAGGGTGTTATGGTTGGAGGTGTCCCTCCAAAAGCTCATGTGATAGGCAATATAGAGATTTTCAGAGGTTAAATGATTAGATGATGAGAGCTTTAACCCAATCAGTGGCTTGATCCATTTGATGGATTGATAATTTGAAAGACTGGCTGATAACTGTAGGCAGACAGGGCATGGCTGAAGGAAGTATGTTACTAGGCCCATGACCTTGGGGAATATATCTTATACTCCTGGTTCCTTGTTCTCTCTACTTCCTGGCTGCCATGAACTAAGGAGCTTTCCTCTGCCAGGTCCTTCCACCACCATGTTCTGCTTTCTCCTAGGTCCAGAACAGTGGGCCTATGAAGCCTGAGCCCACATAAACTTTTCCTCCTCTAAGATGATTTTGTTCTGTTTTTAGTCACAGCAACAAAAGGCTGACTAGCACATAAGGTCACTCACTTTGTATAACTGTTTTGTATCGTTATGAGTTTCCTTTTTTAGATATGAAAACCAAGGTTCAATTGGATGAGGGACTTCATTGGTCATGATGGCTACTCTGACTTCCCTCCTAATACTGTATACCCTGCCTCTCCCCCATTCCAGATCCTTCTTCCTGGGTTCTGTGTTTGTCTTTGCTCCATTGACTTATCATCTTCCAACATACTATCATATGTACCTTTTTATTTAGCATGTTAATTATGTATGTCAATTTCCCAGTGTTAGAAGGTGAGTTCCATGAGAACTATTCCCCCCCCCCCCCCCCCGCCCACAAGCTTCTGCTTTAGTACTGGGCACATGGTAGGATGATTAGTACATAATTTTTACATGAATGAGTAAAGCCAATAGGTATCAGAGCCTGCCTGATAATATAATAATATCTTTATCCTCAACCCTAACATTCCATACTCTATACCATATGCCCCCTCTATCAAGGCTTCTGCTGATGTCTCACTGGAATTCCTCTCTGACTCAGAAACTCAGTTCCACACTTAATTTATTTTATTCTTTGTCCTCACGATTCTTACTCACTGTGGCTAGCCAACTAAACAGTTTGATTGCACCTGGGATTCTCTGGCGATCACAGTCCTAGGTCAACATTTTCTGAAGAGTCATATATACCACTAGGAAAAAAAAAAAACTATCAGAATGGATATAAAACCAGCCCTTCTGTTTGACTTAGTCTCTGCTTTCAGCTTAGATTCAATGATGAAAACCTGCTGATGGGAGGATTTTTAAAGTGATTGGGTCATTGACATTGGGTTCCAGTTTGAAATATAAGAAGTGACTGGTAGTAACCTCAACCTAGTCTCAGGACTACCACCTCCATCCTCCACCTTGTTTATAATCATATATTATGGCATAGTATGGTATGGTACAATATTATATAGCATAACAAAACATATTTTCATGTTTTTGTTTAGAAGTAATCACTTAGTTCATTTTCCTTAATTAATAGTGTGTGTGCCATCGTTTTTTAAAGATTGTTAACTTCTCCATGAGCTAGACTCAATTTTATCATGCAGATTCAGCTAACATTTTGCTGTAGTTTGGATCTAAATGTTTCCTAAAATCTCATATGTTGAAGACTTCGTCTCTATTCCATGACACTATTGGGAGGTAGTAAAACCTTTAAGAGGTGGGGCCTAGTAAGAGGAAGTTGGGTGGGGGGGGATGGGAAGGGGACACTGGGACCCTAGTCTCTTCCTCTTTTTCTCTCTTTGCTTCCTGGCCACCATGAGGTAAAAAAGCCTCCTCTATCTCATACTGTGTTGTCACAGGCTAAAAGCAACAGGGTCAAGTAACCATGAACTAAAATCCCTAAAACTAAGAGCCAAAATAAACCTTTCCTTTTTATTTACTTATTTTTAATTTGTTCTTTTTAGTTATACATGACAGCAGAATCTATTCTGACATGTTTATACAAACATGGAATATCTCTAATTCCAATTAGGATCCCAGTCTTGAGATTCACTGTGGTATATTCATATATGTACATAGGGACGTTATGTCAGATCCATTCCACTGTCTTAAACCTTTCCTGGTTTAAGTTGATTTAACTCAAGCACTTGTTACAGCATGAGAAAACTTACTGGGCTGGGGATGTGGCTCAAGCGGTAACGCGCTCGCCTGGCATGCGTGCGGCCCGGGTTCGATTCTCAGCACCACATACAAACAAAGATGTTGTGTCTGCCGAAAACTTAAAAAATAAATATTAAAATTCTTTCTCTCCCTCTCTCACTCTCTCTTTAAAAAAAAAAAAAGAAAGAAAACTTACTAACACACATAGGCTGAGCTCCTTTCATATCACTAGCCCCTTTAGTTCTCATATAGCACTGTAATACATGTAGGTTGCATGAGCAGAAACAAAGTTTAAAAGGAGAAACATTTTATTCAAGATCATATTACCTGTAAGTTGCACATGGCAAATAATTACACGTGGAAAGTAACTCTACCTTGGGCCTTCCACAGTTCCCGCATTTGCTCTCTCTTTCACATACCCGAGCTTCCTCAGTCTTTGTAGTTGTGTGTCTCTACCCCAGCACTCAGCACAATGGCTTGCTCACAGGTCTCAATAAATATTTAATAAATATAAATATATATGAGCAACTTTCCTGTGGGAAATAATCCTGCTTTGAATGTGTGAGCTTAGATTTGGGACAAGCATCCTAGATCTATGTTCAGGCAGCTTTTATTTGTGCTACCACTCAGGCAAAAGTAAGTCAATTAATCTCTCTGTCTCCGTTTCCTGGCATGTAATGTGGGAATGGGCATGAAAGCGGAGAGGGTGTTGTGAGATTAATTAGTTAAAATGTATACCCTGCTATATAAATGCTAATTGCTGTCAGGAGCGTGGGGTGGATTTTCCAGTGACTTGGCTTCCCGAGGCTTTGCACATTTCCATTAGTCCTCTGTGCCACCAAGTCGCAGCCTTAAGAAACCCTTTGGCTGAGAGAAATGATGACTTTGTTGTTCCCCCATGTTGAAGGGCCAATTTAGAAAGGACTTCCACTGTGGAGTAAACTGGATAAGAAGGGGCATTTTAAACAAAAAGTAATTCAGTGTGCCAGTAATTTGCTAAATTCTCTTTGCTGTTATTAGAGACAAATCTATTTGCATAACAGCCTTTCCCTGTCTTTTCTGAGGCTGGTGCCTGCAGTGAATCATATAATTAATTTGGTATTACATGACACTCCAGCCTGTTGCCATAGATTTTATTTTTATTTGTTCATTGAATAATTTAAAAAGCTCTGACAAAACACCCTTAGGTAGCTGGTGAGAAAAACTTAAAAGCTCACAGAACAAATTTCAAATGGACAAATACCCCAAAGAAAAAGCTTAATAATAATTGCATTTTTGCTAATGCTTATGAATACTAATACAAATGCTTTCATTCCCTATTGTAAAGGAATCTTATTCTTTTTCTAGACATATACATTTGGTCCATGAAATATAACGTAAAAGAGTCACATAACAGGTATAATTATGGCTTTTCCAAAATGTACTCAATTTAATTTGATTGAAAACAAATTAAGTCAATGGAATCAACCAGAATCTTAGTGATTGATATGTAATTAAATTTTAGTATGTAAGGACTTTTAACAAATACTGTTTAAAAAGCGTTTACTCTTGATTTATTATGTTATGAAACGAAAATTCACCCTTATTATTCACAATATACAATATACAATACCAGTTGTTATGATGAATCTCAGTGCCTTAATATAATATGGGTTTATTTTTTGCTCACATCACAGTCCCATGAATGTGATATGGCATTCGTAGATAGCTCTGCTCAATACAGGGATACATACTCCTTCCTTCTTGTGATGCTATCCTTTTAAAAAATATCTGCTATTAGCAGGTGCATTGGTGCATGCCTCTTATCTCAGCTGCTCAGGAGGCTGAAAAAGGAGGATCGCAAGTTTAAAGCCAGCCTCAGCAACGGCAAGGCACTAAGCAACTCAGTGAGACCCTGTCTCTAAATAAAATACAAAGTAGGGCTGGGAATGGGGCTCCATGGTCAAGAGGCCTTGAGTTCAATCCTTGGTACAAAAAAAAAAAAAAAAAAGTCTACTTTTCAGGGTCTCCCTATAAGGAAAAGAGAAAGCACCAAAGATCACATATCAGGGTTCATGTTGTGCGTCTTTTCTGGGCATATTCCATTAATTAGAACAAATTACAGGACCCCAACCCTACTATTGGGGATATGTAGTTTTCACATGGGCCAAGGAAGAGATAACAGGCTTAATGTGCATCCAGCCAGTCTTTCCAGTCTTTCCTTGGAATACCCAAAGCCTGTTTCATACCTCCTCCTATATCATCTGCCTGACTGAGTACCTGCTTGTAGTTGGCAACTGCATGCTAGTTTTTTTTTTTTTTTATTTTTTTCCTATCTCCTCTTTCTTAGTCAGATCCTACTTTACAAAAGAAAAAAGCTACCTTTCACTCTTTGTCTGTCTTACAATCATTCATTGTTCAGGGCTATGGAGACCTCCAAGGACTAAGTGACACATTGTAATAGAGGGGTCAGAAAGTCTCCATTAATAAAAGCACTGTTAACCTCTAGCAGAGCTTCCTTTTTCTCTCCAGTTTATCAGTGTTCCTGTAGCAACGAATCATGGTATTAGAACTATGATATGTGGCCCAAGTTTTTCTGATGTGAATTGAGATAAATTGCACAGTGCTGTGGCCTAACGGACAATAATTTTCATTTAAAAATTGCCCGTGCCATCATTTGATTGGGGCCAACCAATTCAGAGAAAGGAGATGCCTTTGGAAACAGCATAAGGAATGTCTTTATGAAATACAGAAGGCAGGGACATCTGATTTCATCTAGACCACAAACCTAAAATAGTGAAGTTCCAGCCTGCATCTGCTGTCCAACTGTCTGTCTGTCTCTTTACTCTTTTTAATCACATACTTTGTACTTAGAAGTTGAAATGACTATCATACCAATACATGCCAACACATTTTTTGGAATTAAAAACCAAAATCAAAGACTTCTCCTAAGAGAAAGGAGGTGCAAATGGGATGATCTGACACTGGCAATGACTTTGCCAATTGTATTATGGGGTAGATATTTCCTTCCTCATTCCTTCTTTTTATTTCTAATTATTATTTTCAAAGAAAGTCATGCTTAGAGATTGTTTTAAGATCCATATATTAGAAGACCCGTACCCAAGTGATTGCATTCTTTCTGCTTAAATTTCCTAACTCCCACTAGCTGTCCTCCTCAGAGGTAAGAACTTTTGAATATTTATTGCTTCTAACATTTCCTATCTATACTTTGATAACTAATTTGTTTATATTATTTTTCATTCACTCAACTATAAGTATTTTATTTTTACTTTTAAAAAATTACAGTAAATGGGGTCTGAGGTTGTAGCCCAGTGATAGAACACTTGCCTAGCACATGTGAGGCACTGGGTTTGATCCTAAGCACTACAAAATAAATAAATAAATAAATAAATAAATAAATAAATAAATAAATAAATAAATAAAGGTATTGTATCTATATACAACTAAAACAAATTTTAAAAAATTACAGTAAATGAGGAGTAAATACAGCTATCCCCTATTCCCTATCCATTCTTCTCTATATAATACTATTGCATATTTGCTAGTCAATAACCATTTAATTAATTTCTTTATATGTTAGTGAATTATGATTTTGTTATCTTTCTTATTCTCTAAAGTTATTAGTTGCATTTTTCAATATGCTTACTTAGTTTCTGTCATTTGGTAACCATGTTCATAGTTTTTGGTTACCTTTCTGTGTAATTTCCCACACCACTCATGTCGTCAGATACTCTACCAATTTCTGTATGTTTTCTCTTTATTGCTGATTCCTATTCCTTCTGACTGTACTGGTTCATCACTAAGTCTGCTACACAGCTGTCATCTTGGTTATCTTCCCTGTCATTCCGAGGATCATTCCTCCTTTCTCTTGAATTCCCTGTTCCTGGAACGTGTGTTTTCCTCTTTCTTACTTTATTTTCTCATTTTGGTGGCACAAATGCATCAACAGCTATCTAATCAAGAGAACATGGGAAATAAAACGAGTGAGTCCTCAGGATTCTGAAAAGGTGGACCTTCACACTTCATTGTTTCATCAGCTTTAGATTCAGGATTAGAATTAATTTTCCTTCAGATGCATTGCTCCATTATTTTCTAGTTTCCAATCTTGTGTTTTCTAGCCAGCCCCCACACCCCTTTTTACTTTCTGGTAGCCAAAACATTTATAAAGTGTAAGTCTGTTTTCCTCTTTGATGCTGGGGAATAATGGGTATAATAATAGATTATTTTAAATTTTAAAAAATGGTGTACTTTGGGTCTGGACTTTTTATTCCTTTTGATTATTTAATCAAGAGTTTTCTTTTTTTTCTGTTTTTCCCTACTTTGGGTCTTATACTATTGAATTGTTGAAATTTCTGCCTGCTCTTATAACTTTTACGTTTGTTTTCTATTTTTTTTCTCCTCTGCCTTTTAGGGAATCCTCAACTTCCAAACGAACCATCAATTTGAGTTTTACATTTATAATATTATATCACAGTACATGTATATGCTATATTACCTTTATAATCATTTTTAGTTTCAACCAGCTCCTTGTTTTTCTGAATATTCCTTATTACAGCTTCTTGTTCCTCTTTCAGGAATATAGTAGGTTCCTTTCTCTCTGAAATTAATGATAATTTTTTAAAACTATTTTCTTTTTTAAAATACTCATTTAATAATTTTAGTTCACTCAAAATTTTCTTTATTTCCCCCCAAACTACTTTTTGTAGTTGATTTTTTTTTTCTCAAGACTTATCTTCTTGGGTTAACCGTTTGTATTGAAGAAGCAATTAAAGAAGTTGATTGGAAATTCTAAATGTTGGTGTGAAGCTTGTTAACCTTGAGCTTTTCTCTTGGATGATATGACTGTACAATCTGTTAAAAAAATCTGTGATATTAAAATTGTTAGCTCTTTCTACTTAAAAGCTGGTCAAATTACCCTGTCTAGAGGGTAAAAGTTTAGCTAACCTCATCCTTGGAGCTGAGTGGGGAAAATTGTTACTAGAAGAATGAGAATGGAAAAAAAATGACACAACTGGTTTGATTCAGCTTGTATACAATTCTCTTTATTTGACCATTTTACCCATAGCCTTGGTTTTGAGGTACCTGGTTGCATCTGCCATGTTAGGATACATTATTGGCAGCGATAATAAGCAAGTTATCTATGACTTAATAACAGAGATCTACTCTGTTATATCAGGGAACAAGCTGGGGGTGTCTTAGTTTTTGTGTTCATATTTGCCACAGCAGAAGAAAGAGGAAGTTGGTAAATATACCCTAGACATTAAAACACCTACTACAAATGACACTCTTGCCATATTGCCAAAGTCACACAGCTTCTCCTTACATCAGAGATTCAGAAAAGTACAATCTTATAATGTGCCTGGGAGGAGAACCAGAAATAGGTGAATGGCACTAATGACTTCTCACTTTGTACTGAAAGTTCCTGGGTCTTTTCACCATCTGAATTGTAGATCATTTTGTTCTCCAGCTTTTCCCTGCAGATTTATGATATGTGTTCTAAAATCTGATAAACTGGCTACAACTTGCCCATTTTGATGTTTGTTTCTCACGTTCTTGCTGTTACCTGGTATTGGCATGAAAATTATTCTAGTTTTAATGGTGTTTCAGAAAGGAATGATATTGGATGCATTTATAAGTGTCATATTTATCAGAAAAACCTATGGTTGTATGTTTTCTATAAACTGAATGAGCTAATTCTGCAACTTTGCAGTGTTAAAGTAAATAATGAATGTAGTAAGGTAGACTTTTTTTCATTTAAAAATATGTACTGGTATCACAAATGTATAATGATGTAAACAACTGTTTGATCTTCCCAGTTCTCTCTATATGTTGGATTTTAAAAGGTAATTCTAATGAAAGCATAGAAAAATAGTCATTTGTTGAGTCTTGAAAAAACAGTTTCATTTCCAGGAGACTTATTACTTAAATGTCATTTTTTTTTAAGTCAGAAAGATTCAAATTCTTTGCTTTCATTAAAAGTAAAATAACTACCATTTAGTTGTTCTACCAATTATCTAGTGCTACAAAAATGTTGCCTAACAATCACCAACTTAAATGGCAAAATTTCATTTTATTTGTTCCACATGTATTTTTGCTCATGAGACCATAGGTTGCCAGGCACAGTTTGATCCAGGCTGGGCTTCCTCTGGCATCTTTGGTCAGTTGTGGAAGGACTGGACAGCTGTGCTTCTGGAGCTGTCCAGCTACAGCAGGGCTGCCTCAGCTCTACCCCATGTGTATTCTTATTTACTAGTTGGCTCTCCAGGGCTTGTTCTCATAGTGGTGACATGATTCCAAGAGAAAGCACAAACTTTAAAGTCCAAGGCTCCGATTGTCACACAATGGCTTTTGCTGCATTGTGTTGGCCAATACAAGTCACAAGGGGCAGCCCAAATTCAAGGGATGGGAAATAGACTTTCCCTGATTGAAAGACTCACAGTTTCAAATTGCAGAGGTTGATGATTTTGGAAGGAATTAAGGAAGGGGCCTTTAAAATATTTTTTGAATAGGCTATGTCTTTTAGAATTGTCAAGTTATCATTAAAAATAATTTTGATGTTAAAATACATAATCTGGGCACATCACTGAAGGAATTTAAAGAATTGAGTGACATTATTTTTCTGGCCATGAAAATTTTCCTGGATGCTTATATATTAACAATTAATTTTCAACTGATACTTAACTCCTCTCATTTAGAACCAACCCATCCAATTATGAATACCTGATTTCACTGAAATTTTATATTTGACAAATACTTATAAAACTGAAAATCTAACTTGAATTGTATATGTTAAAATCATAATAAAACTCATTCCAGAAGAAACAAAGAACACTTAGAGCTTTATACATTTATTTATTCTTAGAAGAATAAGATGATGAAAAAAATGTCTGAAGACTGTCAAACATAAGAATATATTCCACTGAAATGAAATTAGGTGTAGAGACAGTGGAATTGATACAATTAAGGAGAAAAAGAAGTATGGAATTAATTACACTTGAAAGAAATATATTATTATATTATATTATATATTATATATTTTTAGGTTTGGCATCATTGTATGGCAATCTCTATTCCCTTGGGTGTAATTAAAGGAGTGATGTAACCATTTTATTTTAAAATGACAATCATTTACCGTATGACACAATGTATGTCTTTCCAATTATTCTACTTAGCAGGAAAACTGAAATGTATGGAAGACTGTATAGTTAGAATGTATGTAAGGGATACAAGAAACAAATAAAGCTATCTTAAGATAATTTGGGGGGGGGGTGGCTTAAAGGACTCCCATTACCCTTGTAATCTCTTCTGTTTTTGCCCTCCACTCAGATTCCACTCATAAGAAGTAATTATCATTTGTTTTTTTCCTGAATTGAGTGATTATTTTTCATTATAAAAAATAAATTCTGAAACACACTGTTAATTTTGTTTGACTATCAATCTTTGAACCACTAGCACTTTTATTTCCCAGTGAGCATCCTGGAGACCTTGAATTCCTAAGGTCTGTAGTCACGCTGCTCAGTACTGTATCCGGTATGATCCCTAAATGGCTAGCCCAGGTGAAGTTGTAATGTAAGTGTAAAATAAATGGAATGTTGAAGATCTACTGCAGAAAGAATGCAAATGTAAAATGACTCATTAACTTTTTTCGGATATCCTGGATATACCACGGCTAAAGAATACATTATTAACATTAATTTCACCTGCTTGTTTCATGAGGTGACTGGGTATCTAAAATTATATTTCTATTGGATAGTGCAGATCCAGCCCCCAAAACAGGAGATGTGGGAGCCCAGAGAATTCTCTCTCTCTCCCAACTAGGTTATCAGTTACAATTTCTTCCTGAGGACTTCTCTGTCTCCAGGAAGTGAGAAAGCACATGACTTCTTCTTCAGATGATATCCCCCTCAGTCCTTGTAGGGTTTCACAGGATCAAGCTGTCAGATCCAATGTTTATCCAGAAGATATCCAAAAGACCATGAAGGAATGGAAAGAAGCAATTTCTTTCACTAGTGGTGTTTATTATATGCATTTATTGGAGGGACCATCGAAGGAGATTCCTAGAAAGATTGGATATCCTAAGGAGAAAGTGTGTCCTCTGGAGGACTTTATTTTGAAGTGACCCATCTTCCCTTTTCTTTCCTTTTGATTATTCTAGAACGCTGTGATGACTGGGGACTTGATACCATGAGGCAAATCCAAGTATTCGAAGATGAGCCCGCTCGCATCAAGTGCCCGCTCTTTGAACACTTCTTGAAGTTTAACTACAGCACAGCCCATTCAGCTGGCCTTACTCTGATCTGGTATTGGACTAGGCAGGACCGGGACCTCGAGGAGCCCATTAACTTCCGCCTCCCTGAGAATCGCATCAGTAAGGAAAAAGATGTTCTCTGGTTCCGGCCCACCCTCCTCAACGACACGGGCAACTACACCTGCATGTTAAGGTAGCTCGACTGCTCTCTCTTCCTTTTGATTCTCAGGCTTTATTCAGATGTTGAATGCACCATGAAGCCGGGCGAGGGAAGGGAGTATGTAGAGTTATGCTTCACTTCAGTGTCTTAGCCTAGAAGGACTGAAGGATGTGCAGGGAGAATGAGCATGCTCCAGGAATATTCTCCATGGGTGGTTTCTTTTCTGACCCCGACACTTGTTGCAGTTGTCCAAAGATGGAACTTTGTTTATTTGCCCCCTTCCCCTGGCATTGCAACACATATCCCAAACCTGGAAGCATCCACTTCCCTAGAAAATTAACAAGGCTGGGAATAGAGCCCATTTGAGTCTTTTATTCTTGGCATCTTTCAAAGTGCCTGGCCTAGAATAATTCAGAGTACCTTTATAGAAGAAAGAATATTTAGGAAACATCAAATGTATGTAAGACAGTGTTTAAATTTTTCTACTGAAATTCCCCTAGGAAGCAAGTGAATACCACATTCCTGAGAATCTAAGACACTATTGTTAAAAAACCTACCATTATTGCAATGTTTATCAAACCCATTTTTTTCTCTAATATCTATGTAGATTTTATCTTACAACATGTCTGCTTTTCTTTTACTGCAGATTAATGTTGTTTTTGTTTGGGAGTGGGCAACTCTTAAAAAAAAACTGAGACTCCTTCAAAGAATAATAATTTCAAGGCTTAGTTCTTTGGATACCTTTTATTTACAGTCCCTTTTACCTTGATATACTTTGTTTTTGAAATTCTCATCTAAGTCGTGACTTTCATTTTTATTTTTTCAAGCTGGGGAGCATTTTTTTTCTTATAATATAATTTCCTACTATTTAATGGGCATATTGTTTTACCAGAGCAGCAGTAACAAACTACCAGAGACAGTGTCCTAACCATTAGGAATTTCTTTTCTCAGAGTTCTGGAGCTGGAAGTCTAAGATCAGAGTTGGCAGGATGGGTTTGATTCACAGCACCTCTCTTCTTAACTTGCATATGGCCATCTTTACATTATGTCTTTGTACCAGGTTCCCTCTGTATATGTCTATGTCCTAATGTCTTTCTGAAAGGATACTAGTCATATGACACTTGACCCCCCCTTTTGAGCTCATTTTACCTTACTTATATTTTAAAGGCCCTGTTTCCAAATAGAGTCAAATTCTGAAGTCAAACTCAATATATGAATTGGTGTGTGTGTGTGTGACACAATTCAGCCCATAATAACTACTAATCCCATATCTTTTTTCTCTCATCTTTTGTGTTTCTCTGCTTTCATAAATACAAGCTATGCTATGGTTACTTAAAAAGGTCCTCTATTGCAGAGAAGCCTTGGAATCACTGTGTCCTAAGGGTCTATGAGGCCTCTAAAGACCCTTCTGGAGCTTTCACCTGACAGTGGTTTTATTGGAGTGAATTTTAGACTGGTAGTGGGTTCCCATGGAGCATGGAAGTCAGCTGTTCCCATTATTTATGTCCCAATGCCACTTGGTATAAGTTAAAACAGATTATATTGGAAATAGCATGAGAGGAGAAGGCAGAGAATTCAGGCTGCCATTCCAGCTCTGCCACCACTTTGCTGATGAATGTAGGCAAGTTGTGTCTATATCTGTTGTCTTCATTATGAGAATTGGCCTACCTGCTCTTCAAGCTCCTCTTCCTTTTTGATGATTGTTTATCCTTTACCATTTCCCAAGTGAACATTAGCAGATCCCTGGGATGGAGTCATCTTCTGTTTTCCATTAAGACTCTGGTCTCCACTGAATGATATTCTATAGTATCTGTGTTATTTTTTTGCTTAGCTTCCCACTGCTTGCCCAGAGCAATTCCCCAAACTTTCCTAACCAACCATTTTACATCATAAGAGTAGAGCTGCTTGGCCAGTAAGGCATGCATATACCTTTAATGTTATTTTTCAATTAAAGATTGTCTGTTACCTGCCTGCCTATCTTCCATGTCTCCACGGCAAAGTGAGAATTGAAATTATTGTCTGGGAGCATTTAAAAGCTTCTCACTGGGCTGGGGTTGTGGCTCAGTGGGAGAGTGCTTGCCTGGCATGTGTGAGGCACCGAATACAAATAAATGAATACAATAAAGGTCCATCAACATCTAAAAAAAATTTTAAAAAAAATTTAAAAAAAGCTTCTCACTTCCCTAAGATCATTTCTAAACTGAGAATGGCCTTCAACCCAACCATGTGGAATCACAGGGCTAGATAACTTTAAGGCCATGAAGTTAGATTCATCTTCCTATATTTTACCTTATATTCCTGCTTCAATAATAGTCAACTTTGGGGATTGCAAAAGTCAGTCCAACCACTGTTCATCACTTTTATTCAAATCAGAACATATATCTTTATATTCAATTGAAATATACCTTTTATAGCTTCTGCCAATAGAATCTTTGTTTTACAAGGCACAGGTCCTGCCTGCCACTCCCTTATGCCACATTCTTAGTATTGTCACAAGTTGTGTTTGGGTACTTCTCCTCTTATGTTTGGGAATTCATGCCCCACCTCTTTCATTGTATTTAGTATCAATTCATAAGTCAAATGTTTACTATGCTTTGGTCCTATTGCCAGAAATAATGAAAAAAGGTGGAAAGTGAAAGGACTCTAAACACTTATTTTTATTATTCTATATATCCTATCTTGTTTCCCTATATGTAGATAAAATTTTATATCCATTTTATTCATTTAACAAATATTTTTCATCACTTACTAAAAATTTAGAAATTACTAGATATGATGAATATAATAAATACCAGTAATCATGTGGAGCTTGTTTTACAGAGGATATAGATAGATATCTATGATATAACCATTTAGTTTTATATTATGATAATTTTTAATAATTCTTTTTTTTACAGAAGGTAAGGATTTATTTTGACATAATTATAAAAGCATGGAATATAATTTGCTCTAATTCAGTCCCTAGTACTTCTCCTTTCTCTCCACTCCTCTCTCCACTTGTTGCCTTCTCCCTACTGTACCGATGTATTATGATAAATGTCACCAAGGAAATGTTCAAGGTGCTCAATGAATAGGAGACCTAAGCTAGATGCAGGGTAGATAAAGGATAACAGAGAAGAGGAAACACCTGTGTAGATATTATTATGTGATTTCAGTCATTCTAAGTAGATGATATGTTTGTTTTGCCCCTCATCTTGATTGTTTTTATAGTTACCAATAACAATTTTGAGTGGTTATACCATATTTTTTTTACAGTCTTCCTTTTGTTTGCATTTTCTCTTGATCCTAGTGTTTTATTGCTGAGATGGCTCTAGATGGACATTTTGGGGTATGTGTTGTCACTATTTCCCCCTTTCCATATTTCCATCACTTGAAAAAAAGATTTCCATACCAAATTATACTTTGCCCAAGCTGTTTTTACCATTGAGCTATGCTTAAATATTGCCATTCTTGCCTTGCTTCACCAACACTGAGTATTATTAAAAAACTTTTAAGTGAAAAATTTAAACACACTCACATAGCACACACACATTTCTCACAAAATCCCAATAGCTTACCATGGGTATCATAATCTGCCCTGTGGTTGGGCATTTTATATCCCTAATCCTTTCTCCTTTTTAAAAAGTCTAATATCAATAATGTTCAGGGTCATGGGTAAATATTTTAGAGCATTATCAGTAGATAACTGTGTTGATAGTTTTTATTCTGTGATACCAAGTGGCATAAGAAATGCCTCCATAAGCCATTCAGTTTTTATTTTATTTTATTTATTTATTTTTTTAAAGAGAGAGTGAGAGAGGAGAGAGAGAGAGAATTTTTTTTTTTAATATTTATTTCTTAGTTCTCGGCGGACACAACATCTTTGTTGGTATGTGGTGCTGAGGATCGAACCCGGGCCGCACGCATGCCAGGCGAGCGCGCTACCGCTTGAGCCACATCCCCAGCCCGCCATTCAGTTTTTACAGGAACTTAACACACATAAATGAAGTCTCTACTTGGTTCACTTTAATTTGGTTGCTATATTAAGTGAAATGCAAATGAGACTACCTATTTATTGCATATTTCTTTTTTCAGGAACACTACATATTGCAGTAAAGTTGCATTTCCTCTGGAAGTTGTTCAAAAAGACAGCTGTTTCAATTCCCCCATGAAACTCCCAGTGCATAAACTGTATATAGAATATGGTATTCAGAACATCACTTGTCCGAATGTGGATGGATATTTTCCTTCCAGAGTCAAACCCACTGTCACATGGTATATGGTAAGCAAATTAGAGCACATTTTATTTTTTTTTTCTTAAATGTCAGTACTTATTTGCTGAGTTAAATGTAGGAGCTGAGATTTCTCTTCTTAGATTTTATGATTTCTGCTTTAATAACTTTGCACAAAACTTGCCACTTCCTCGTTTTATACTGTTTCAAAGAAAAAGGTAATGGTTGCTTTGCCTCAGCCCACTGTTTCTTAATTTACATCGCCTGGAATACCAGAACTAACTTGTTTCTGTTCACTTCCTGTTGAACACATTTTGAGAAATGTCTCCTTTTACTCACTGCCTAATGAGGTCAGAAACTGCTGAGTCATCTGGTGAACTTCAGCTCCTTGGTTTGTCAGGACTGTAATTTGGTATTTATGTGTGTCATTCTGATTTGCCCTCCTTCGTGGGCACCATCTCTCTGTGGTTTCTTCCACATCTAAGGGATCTGGGAAGTATTTAATCAAAAAATGAAAGTGTTTGAAGGAAACACTTATGGTAGCAGGAAAGCTAACTTAAATCTCAAGTTCCCACTTACATCAAAGCCAAAAACTCAAGGTCTGCAAAACTTGGTGACAAATTATCCATGAGAACTCCTTTCAGTAATTGAGTGAGAGAAGCTACCAACGCCTTTGAGACTCTTATGGGAAGGCAGGGAGGGTAGCAGAAGAAAGTGACATGTTGTCTGACCCACCTGAGAGCAGGAGGCCCCAAAAGAACCACAAGTGCTCATGGGAAAGTACAGCAGGCCAACTCAGGAGCAGCAGCTGAAATTAGGAGAGGATTTACTGGGAAAAGACAGGTGCAAATAGTAAGAAACTCTGATGGGGTTAGAGCCATTATAGTGCCTTATAACTCTAAAAAGTTAACAGATATACAGAAGAGAAGCAGCTACATAAGGCCCTAAGTTTGATCCTCATCATTCAGGAAAAGGAGAAAATGAATTAGATTAGGACAATGTAGAGGAAGGAAAAAGAAAGGACTTGCAAAAAATGGAGGAAGGGAATAGTCAGGACATCCCATGACAGAGCCACCATAGATTTGGAGACCAACAACAGCAAAAACAAGCAAGCAAGCAAGCAAGCAAACAAACAAACAAAAACCCAAGGTAAAATCCTATTCAGAGCTATAAGAAAAAGTAGATAGAATAACATCTATGCAGAAAAAGAAGGTATGTCAGAAGTGTGTATTATTACCTACTTCAAAATGAGCTAAAAGACATTAAGAGAAATCACAACAAAATTGAAAGAATAACATAAATAAATAGAATTAGAAAAGTCCAGAAATGACATAACTCACTGAAAACTTACAATGAAGAAAATATTGTTTCAGAAATGCAGGTAAACTAAGAAGTGTGTGTGTGTGTGTGCGCGCACGCGCACCTATATAAGTATGTTCCATTCTATTGAACTGATAGAATACTCTATTCCCCAAACCTCCCTTACCCACCTACCCCAGCAGAAGTGTGCACACATGGTCACACACACAAACACACCATACATAATTGGTAGGAAGTAAAAAGGAGAAAACTTTTTAAAGTAAAAAATAAATAATGAATAAAATAAAAAGGTTAAAGTAGCTATACAAATATCAGATAAAGTAGACTCTAAGACAATGAGGATTACCAAAGATAAACAGGACATTCTGCAATAGTAAAAAGGTCACTTTGTTGGAGGCATAAAAATAGTAACAGTAAATGTGCCTTTTAAAAATGCTTTAAAATACATGAATCAAGAGTTAACAGAATTCAAGAGAGAAATAAACAATTCCACAATCATAGCTGAAAAAACTTAAATTCTCTTAAGTGTTAATGAAACAGCTTAGGAATTAACTTAAAGAAAGTGTTAACTATTAGCCAAAGGTGTGCAATTTGAACTTGAGTAAATATAGTGCCTGCAATGGTTTTAATTCAATGAAATAAGTTCTAATTCATAAGTTTATAATGATATTTGTAAAAATTTTCATTACTTGCATTTGAATACTGACAGGAAATCAGTTTATTGTCTGGAAACCTAGTAAATAAAGAGAAATAATTTAATATTCATTCTGATTTTCTTGGAAGAAATATACCATTTGTAATGAAATGGTGCAGAAAAGTATGTTTTATATAAGCATCCTACTAATAAATGAAGGAGAAATCATAGATTTGAAACACCACTTTGCAAGTCCCAGTTGGTTAATAAATCTAAGCATTAAGCATCAATGATTGTTAATGTCACAAAATGATAAACCACTAGATATTTTTCTTCTAATAGAAGAACACAGTGTTAGCTATAATCTTGTCAAATGTATTGATCAAGTCTTTAGATACTGCTGATATTTTGCCAGAAATCTAAAGAATATAAGAATATATTGAGGAACCCTATGAGTTTGCAGTTGGCAAAATCCAGACTGTGTGAAACTCTACAGGCCAAATATGCTGGGTGATTCAACGTGTAAGAAAAGGAAAGGTGTGGAGGAGGAATGTCTTAAGAAACATGACATTAAAAGAAGCATATAAGACATTTAAAAAATGGATGATACTATAACATCTAAGGATATACACCTAGGTGATAAAAATGATCAATGAAAACAAAGAAGTGATTTTACTATGAAAGTATAGATAGTCACTACTTCTGTGGACAGAGAAGTAAAGAAAGTGTGATTGACATGGGACACATGGAAGGCCTTCAAGGGTGATTGGCAAAGTGCTATTCCTGGACCTGACTGGTGCTTACCAAGATGTTTGCTTCAAAGTAATTCATTAACTCATACATATGTTTAGAGTAGATTGTTTTAATATGTTTTATTGTATAATAAAGTGATTAAGAGTAAGGAAGAACTTGAGAAAAGGAAGGAGGGTGAAAGGAGAGGAAGAGGAAGGGAGAGAGAGGGAAGGGTAAGGAGAGGAAGAGGCAGATTGATTTAAGCGCTTCACCAACCCTGCATGGACCTTAGTTGAACTCTGTTCATCAAATGAGTTGTACAACAAACTGTGAGAAAATCAGACATTTCTGAACTCATAATACTGATGATATCAGTGAATTATTATTTTTTAAGCTTGATAATGGAACAGTAGTTATACTTGCTGAGAAGTCTTATGATTTAGCAATATAAACAGAAATATTTGCAAATAAAATTTTATGATCTCTGTGATTTGTCTCAAAATAATTTTGGGGTAGTGAGTGGGTATAGATTAAATAGAACATAGACTGATACTTGTTAGGGCTAGTAAGGATACAAGGGCTCATTTTATGTTTTCTTTGTAATTGTAATTCTCCATAGTATGAGACAATTAAAATTGCATAGATGATTAAAATAATAATATTAACAATTTTACATGAATAAGTGTAATATATTTACAGTTTAAATGTGTTGATCTATTTACTCTTCAGTCAAGGTCTTTAACCTTGTGTGCTTTTTCAGTTTTCTTCCCATACAAATGCACTCATTTTCTCCTCTCCTTTTTCCTCATGCAGTGCCCCTGCCTAGAATGTTCTTCTTTTAAAACAGATTAAATTCTACTTGCTACATGAATTGTTCCTTGCTTTCTCCATCTGGAAATCACTTTTTCCATATACACTCAGAGCTATTTATTTATATCTGTTTTCACTGCATTTATTTTTCTGTAGTCATTAATTCCTGTATCCATTCCACATCCACTATCTGAAGATCAGTTGTGTTCACTGTAATGTGCCAGCAATCTGGGGGAAAAGAGACAGATGTCCAGCTCTGAAATCTCAAAGGAGTGCACAATTTAACATGGATGAGTTCATAAGAATAATTTCTGTCCTTATCAAAAGTAGAACTTATATTTCACAACCATGATAAAGAGGAATTGCTGGTGGTTTTAAGAAGAGGAAGAGCATGTGTTCAGCTGTTTCTTCAAAGTAATACCATATCCAGTGATTCCTTGGTTTTGTATTTTCCTCTCTGGAAGAGGATTGGTGCTATGAACCATGGCAGGGAATAGTGAAAGAGACACTGAGGAGTAAGCAATGCATTTAATAAATGTCATATTAAGTTAGAGATGTCTGCAAGACATCTGGGTGGCAGTGACTAGCAGATAGTGGTTGCGTACTTTTGGGTCTAGAGCTTGGGGGGAAAATCAGAAGTGGTGATAGAGAATTGGATGCATTTCTGTGATGGTTGAAGCCCTTAAAAAGGGTATATAAAGTGAGAAGAAAAGCCAGCCAAGGTCAAACTCTAGAGAGATTATTCATGAGGTGAATGGAAGATAAAGTCTGGAGAAGAGACTGAGAAAAAAAATGTCACTGCTATAAAACCATTGTTGTGGCAGATAGCCAATAGCATGTGGGTGACTGAAAAAGACAATCAGCAAGCAGACACCTTTCTATCTTCTACTCCTGATGCCTGTTATGCTGCTTTTTTTTTTAATTTATATCTTTGCATAATTGAATGACACCTTTGATCGTACAAGTTCTGCCATCATGGGAACAAAGTCAAGGGTTTCATTTGCTGCACACTCCTGTTGCTATACAGTAGGGCTGATCTTGCCTTCATGCTCTATGTTCTAAGTCAGCTGCAAGCACCCACTTAGGTATCTTGGCCCCACTATACCAGTTCTCTTTTTGTTGAAGTATCTACCTTGAAATTGTAGAAATGATCTTTTTTGGTAATTTAAATAAGTCTACAATGGTTAAAAGTTACATTAATTATAATCAGTTCTAGCAATTTTGCTTTCTTTGTTATCTGTAAACAGAAAGAATACTGCTGAATTGAAAGGAGGGAGAGGAAACTAATAATCTCACATTTTACTAGTGCAAGGCAGTGTGGTAGGTGACATATGTAATCATACATAATACTCATCAAAATTCTGTAACATAGATGCCACCTTTTAATAGATTAGGAATGGGAGACTCAGAAAGGTAAATGATTATTGTTAACATCTATTGAGCCCAGGGACTGCATTCTAAATGCTTTATTTTACTCTGTCTCTCAATATCTTTTGTGAAGTAGATTCTCTTTTTTCGCCATTGTAGTTAAGGAAACTAAGGTACAGTGTAGTTGAGCAATTTGTCAGAGGCCACAGGGCTAGGAGCCAAGCTTCAACCCATGTGTTAAGAATCCACACTTCTGCATTATCTTCCATAATTTAATCAAAGTCATCCAGCTGCAGATGGGAGTCTGGGATTTCAGGCAGGTCTGTGTGGTCTCTGAGCTCACACTATCTAGGACTGATATACAGGCTGGTTCAGTCTTTACTTATAGAGTTCCAGCACTTGGAAGACAGGCAATCTTTGAATAACAAATCAAACTTTGGGCTGGACTGAGACCTAGGAAAGCCTGTAGAGGGCCCTGGGAAATCAGAAGGGTATCTAATAAACTGAGATTGGAAGAAACAGAAAACCCAATGTTTATATTTCAGAAATGCAGAGGAAATGGGACAGGATTGCTTTTCTGCTCTCTGCATGTCTTCATTTTCTCTTTCCTCCTCCTTTCGGCATGGCAGGATATCCTTAATTCAGGATCTAGAATTCACAGTTCTCTCATTCAACAATCCTGTGGGGTAGATTGATGTGCAATAAATGTTTGTTGAATAAAGCCAGGTTTCCTAACCAGCCTGAAAAAACAAACCATGGTTGGTGAGTGATCTGCTGAATTTCAAATAGCCAGTTTGTCACAGAACTTCTGAAACACAGTATGTATATAAATGGGAGACTGCCTGTTTATTCACACAGGGACTTCCAAACATGTTAGCAGGAAGGACAGAGGTAAGTGATCCTGTTGGTGTTGTTTTTATTGTTAGATTTATTTAAAGAAACGGGTTTTAATATACAGAAAGCCTTCCTCACTTTCATATTACTGGATTAATTCTCTTCCTCATTGTTGTAGTTGGATATTTGAAAGTTCATGTTAGAGAGATACTAGCGAAAACAGAGGCAACTTCCCCCTTCCCTGAGGATCAGGAGAACACTTTATTGGGCATTTTGTATATTACATTTGTGGCAATTGCTGAAATACTCTCAACTGCCATTTAGCAGAGTGAGAGACATTTTGGATATTAGTTTTTAAAGAACTGATTGTTCTCATACCCATGGTGATCATTAAAATGGGTGTTGCCTTCACTTGTCATTTGGGTATGAAATTAATCCAAACTGGTCAGATATTGTTTGTGGATTGCTCTCAGAAACTAGGAAAATCTTTGATTTTTTTTTTCTGACAAAGTTCCATCAGGAAAGAACATTTCTAAAAAGCATCAATCCAAGTCTTTTCATTGGCATAGCATGTCTTGTTGGGAAGTTAGTCCAAGGTCTGTGTAATAGACTTTATTTTTTTAAATGCTTGCTTCAATTTGGTTTGACAGTTTGGCTAGATTGATTCTTTCTCTCTCCTTTCCCTATAGTCTCTATAGAATAGAGTGATTCTCAATTTTTGGCATGAAGTTAGTGTGCATCATATTCTCTTTTAGAGCTATACACTCATAATTCTACATATACGTATATACATGACGTTATTTTATATACTTTTAGATCCTCTGAGGACCAAGATTCATCACTTAAATAAAATTCAATTCAAGCAAATGTCTCTGAAGCCTTGAGGCTGAATCATACCAAATGAATTACCTACTTTCTATTTTGATAGAACTTAATTTATATCTCATCTTTGTTCTGGTAGCAGTTGTCTTTCTCTTCTGCACTAGGTAGTGAGCTCTTTTTCCTTTTCTTTCCCCTAAATAGCAGTCACACAGCACAAAACTGAGCCAATATATATTGCACTTAGGAATTGATTGGATAATTTAATGAATTAGGCTGAACTGTAAAATTCCATGAGGGAAAGTGCCACTCCTGTTTTTACTGACTGTTATACACCCAGCTCCTAACAGTGCCTGGCACAGAGAAAGGACTTTGTAAATATTTATAAACATTCGATGACTTAGTTCTGTTTATTGGAAAAGACTGGTTCATAGAACTCTTCTGACACTTCATGGCAAAATATAATGTATTTTATACCATCTTAATCTTGGATACAAAAACTTCAGTAGCTATTCCTAACTCTTCAGATCTTATATCTTAATTAAACTCTTTGTATTCTTATTCCCACTTCCCCTATCCATCCTGTAACCCACCACCCATGTCTTGTCTTCCACATGCTTACTACCACTTACCTACTCCACATGTCTCAGAGTTTTGCTTCTTCCAGAAACATTTTTGATGGTGCAACACAAATGTATTGAGCTCCATGTGCCAGACATGGGGCAAGTTGCAGACCATGGAGAATAGTGCTCCTTCACGTCCTCCTGGCCCCTATAGGAGTTAGTTTTCTAGAGGAGGAGGCATTCTCTATAAAAACAAAACATCATAATGAAATAATTTTTAAGTATTAACAAGGAGGGAAATAATACTAGGAGAGTTGCAGGTGAGTTCTTCACACTTTTCTCTATGTCTGGAGGGTTTTTCTTTCCTGTCTTCCAGTAGCTATTAATATACTACTTATCCTTTAAGAACCAGCCTAAGTCTTCCCTCTCCATTAGGTTTTTTTTTTTTTTTCAGTGTTTTTGATTTGATCTTCAGGTACTCCCTGCCTCTGTGTGCTTTCCATTGTCTTATGAATACCAGTAAGTTATGAATCCCTGTGAGTTAGGAGACATGTTTTTAACATTCTTTTTGTGCATTCACACAGTTCTTTGTGTGTTGTGGTTTCTTGAATGGAAACACTTACTTCACTGTGACATTCCCTTGATCACAACCTTCCTCTCCCCATACGCTTCATTTCCGTCCAAGGATCTCAGAGTCATTTCCTGTGCTCTTCTTTACCTGTATGTTGTGGTTTGTTATTACAGCAAATGTTATGTGGTTGAAAAGTTGCGCTTCTATTTCACTTCTCTCTTTTGGGTGCAGAATGAGGAACTGATGGATCAATTAGGAGGACTTTATCTTCTAGTTAGCTAAGTATTTGCTTTATTGAAGAAATTCACTTGCCATTAATTCATTTCTTGCTTTTGGAAATATGGAAGTATGTTTTGTATTCTTTGAATATCCAACTCTTTGTTCATGTCCATTTTCTTCTGATTTCTGAAATCATTATAAAATTTGCAGAATTTTGTTTTTCAGGATTTATTTCTATGTTCAAAAACATCTGTGTGTCTTAGGAGTATGTGCTAGAAATGGAGCTACTTGTAAGAAAAAGAATTCACCAGACACTACAGGCTGAACTTCATTTGCATTTATAATTTAATAATGTCTTGACATCCCCCACCAGCACACATACACACATTTATTCATTTATGTTCTTAAAATTCTGTAGATGTCATAGCTTTAAAACAGCTATAAAATGTTTCTTTCACCACCTTCATATACAATGCTGTTGAGGGTCTCGTGTGGTAGTGTATGCCTGTAATTCCAACACCTCGGGAGGCTGAGGCAGGAGGATTGCAAGTTGGAGGCCAGCATCACCAACTTTGCAAGACACTGTCTTAAAAAAGAGAAAGGAAGGAAGGAAGTTGGTTGGTTGATCGATTTTAAAAAGGGATTGAAGATATATCTCAGTGGCAGGTGCTCTTGAGTTCGGTCCCCAGTACTCCACCAACAAAATGCTGTTGACAAGTTCATTAATAATGCTTGACTTTTTATCCTGAAAAAGTCTGCTTTTTTAGTTTATCACTAACTGCAGGAACCAGCCTGATTAAAGTGATAGAGCCAATCAAACTATTAACACTGGGGCTGACTCCAGGCATAGAATAAGTGCAGGGCCACTGTATGAAGTGAGGACACAAGTATCAGGTGGGATTCAAAGCAATGGCTTTGAAACAGATAAATTTGAGTTTACAACTGAAACAAATAGATCCAATTTTCACACTACCTACTGCTATGACACTGACTGTTATAACTTACAGACCCCATTTCCTCATCCATAAAGTAGGAATAAGAACACTGCTAACTTTTTTTTGAAAAAGAATCAGATAATACAGTGCATGTTAAGTGCGTGTTTCAGTATATTCTTTATAGCATCAACTCACTGCTGGGGAGAGTTGCTCATTCTTAGTTAAGAAACCAGTGAAAGACCTTTTTCAGCTGTGTGGAACTAGGTTTCAGCTCTGTACTGTGCTATCTCTGAGATCTCTTTATCTGTCTGTCTCACTTTTTCCTCTCTGTGAAACTGGAGCATATTCAGTCTGATGCGTCTACTTCACAGGGATTTAAGAACAGCTAAGCTAACAAATGAGAGAGAAAAATATCTTTGAACTGTTTAAATGAAAGGTGCCACAAAAATCCAGTAGCGTTCTATATGCATTCTAAACTCTGTTTAAACCCAGTCTGACATAAACTCGTTATCAGAGTGTGGTTCTTTGTGGCTTTATACTTTGTGTGTAACCTCAGGGTACTAAAATCTTCTGCTGACGTGACAAGTGTCCAGGAGCAGTGCTTAGTCAAACAGGAGAAGCTGCAGTGTGAAAAGCTAACCTGAACAGACAACATCAGCCTCCTCTTGATGACCTTCTCCATGAAGCAAAAGTTCAGGGCTGTCCTTAAAAGACATATTTCCTGTATCACAGAATTGCAAAATGTGCCTCTTAGGGAAATTGCCATATTTCAAAATACATGCTCCAGGAATTGAAGAAAGAAAACCTCAAGCATACAAGAATCAAATATGTGAGGCCAGGAAACTGAGCACACACACCAGTAACAGATTCTCAGCATGTGAAGATCTAAAGTTCCTTAGAGATTACCTAATCTTTTTTCCCATTCATGAATCATTGATGCTTAAAAGAAAAAAACAAAGTTTTTTGAAAAGTAAATATTCATCATGTATTTCTGCCACAGAGGATATATGGATGTTTTTCAGATATATATATATATATATATATATATATATATATATATATATATATATATTGCAGTTGCTCAAGTTTTCTTAGTCATTTTTTAAAGATTATATATATACACACACACACACACACACATATATATACATATAACTAGATGGAGAGATAGAAAGCAGGACTTGAGTTAGTACAATCTCAACAATTAACCATCAACTCATATGAAAATATGAGTTAGGAGCAGAAATAAACTCTTAGATGAGGCTGATGAAAAAAGCTTTGGTTTTTGGATTCGGGAGTCTATGATGGTCTATTGTGAAAATTGGATAAAAGAGCAGCAATGACTGATGTAGCAATTCCACAGGGTTACCAAGAATGCCAAAATCAGACATCTTAAATTGGAACCCAGTTTATCAGATAACAATGGCTTGATTCCTGAGTTAATATAATCACTGAAAAACTATAGAACATTATACTTGTTCTCTTAAGCAGGACTTGCAATTGCTCAAGTTTTCTTAGTCATTTTTTAAAAACCTTAACCCTGCTTCACGATAAACATGAGACTATGAGAATTTGAATGGTGGATTCTGAAATAGGAAGCCTATGCTTTTGAAATCATATCTCAGTTTGGTATTTTCATTTCTCTTTTGTAGAAATGTTAAGGACATTTATTCCACATGTTCTTTGCAGAAACATCATCCAGATACTTGACTAAAACAGTTTTGTAAAAAGTGCTGCATAGATATTTGAATGCTCTGTGCAAATTTAGATATGAGAGCATTTGTGTTCATTTGTTTTCTATGCATGTATCTAACGAGTTACATCTTTCTTCTTCTAGGGTTGTTATAAAATACAGAATTTTATTAATGTATTACCTGGAGGCATGAACTTGAGCTTTCTCATTCCCTTTATTTCAAATAATGGGAATTACACATGTGTTGTCACATATCCAGAAAATGGGCGTACCTTCCATCTCACCAGATCTCTGACTGTAAAGGTGGTAGGTAAGCATGACTTGTGTTGAGTACACATGACAAATGCAATAATCTTGTTTTGGTTATTAATTATTTATTACATTTAATAAATAAAAGACTTCTTTTGTTCACTACTGCAGTTCTATGTGTATTGTAAGCATTGAATAATTGTTGGTTGACTGAATATGTGAGTGAATGAAGTAAAGCACATGGGAATGAAAGTGTACTAGATAGATTGGTGTTTAAATTATATCACCTCTGCTTTATAGCGACATGACTTGGTTTGGGTCAAGATTTCAGTCTCCTAATCTATGCTCTAGGACTACCTAGCTCTCCAAATAACTGAGAATATTAGAAATAGCATATATATGTGCAGTTCCAGGCAAGCAGTGGAGACTTACTGAATGGTATTAATTTTATCATCAAAAAAGTATTTTACTTGAATTAAGTAAACTATGTCTTTCTATGTATTGAAATTTCTGTTGTTATTGGTTGCCATAGGTATTAGCTAGCAGTGTTCAACCATTATTTTGCACTGAGAGAATAGTTGGTAAGAAATAGGGGGGAAAAATGGACGATCCTAGACAGAGTCAAGACTCCTATCAAACCCAGAGATCAAGAGAACTAGTATCATGTGGCTTTTGGGGTTAAGCCCTAAATACCACCATCTCTACTGTGCTCAAAATGATGGAGTATTAGAGGGAAACACTGAGTCCCAGCAACTGGAAGTAACCTGTTTTGACACTCCATTAAGTGGAACAAGTAATTCTAAATGCAGGTTAGTGCTCAGGGATTTGTCTGTTAGTCTGACACCAGATTCCCTGTAAATTAGGAAAAAAAAAAGGTTTTAACAAAGTGCAAGTAAAATTCAAATGAAATAATTTTTTAATCACTTCTTCTTTGTTTACTTTTGAAATAATTCTGTTAGGATTAATTCAGTACAAAAAGGAAGACTAAATTTACAGTCTAGCATGAGAGGCATGTATTCATCTCAGCAGTTGTTTCTAATACATGTACTTCAATGTGTCAGTTTTTAGAAAGTTGGGAACAGGTGTCCTTAGTCATCCTGATTTATAGATATAAAATTTGACCAAGAAGGGTGAAGTGGTTCTGAACATTGAAGCAACAAAAATTCATTTTTAAAGCTGCAAAACATTGAGTATTTATTATGTATCACTGGGAGATTACTTAATTTATATTTTTAAATTTATTCCTCAAGCTGAAACTCTGAGGTAAGTTTTATTTATCCTTAGTTAAGGAAAACTTGTTTTCAAAGGTTAATAAAAATTTGTCTTCATAGAGTTAGCATGTGACATGGTCAGGATTAGAATCTGGCCACTGAATATTTGACCCTTAAAACCACCTCCAAGGTATTTTTCTTTCAACTTATGAATATAGATTATTATAAAAAGTAGTACTCCCAACATTTATCTGATATCTCATTATTACTTAGACATATGGGCTATCATTAATTTTTTTTAAATTTCTGCTGATCTCTGCATTCATATTTATTTAACCAGATCCTATGTTAGACACTGAGCATTTTGAGGAGAAATATTTAGATAATAACCATAACTAATAATCATGGATTACAAGTTGAAAATATATACTACTATCATGCCATATTTTTGATCTAAAATTAATTTGGCATTTCAAAAAGAAAAGGAAATATAGAGAGAAGAAATAATGAAGACGTGAAAGCAGTTAATTGTAATGTAGTATGGAAACGTATCTCATGTAAGCCTCAGAAGTCAAGAACACTGTTTAAACCCTCTGTCCTGAAATATGGAGGAAACTCAATATGTGTATTTGTTTCTTTGTAAAGGAAAACCTGTTTCTATTGGCAACACTTCTGTGACCAAACGTGTGAGTTTTCCACACCAAGCAATTCTCCAATTCTCTGTGGACACCATCTGTGCTTCCTACAATTTAATTCTGCTTGATACTAACTACTTGGAGCTAGGACAGACCCCACAGGTTAAGGTTCAGTCCCTCAGAACTGCCTCAGTCCCTCATCAGAAGCCAGTTTCAAGCAGTGTGTCCCCAAGTCACCCATGCTAGGGTCCTACTTGCTTACACTCTGAGGATTCCCACAATGTCCTCCTCTGGTTCCATGATCTTATGTAATGGCTCACAGTGATCACTTTACTTATATTTACTAGTTTATTTAAAAGGATTCAAATGAACAGCCAGGTAAAGATATATATAGGGCAAGATTTGAAGGATCCTGAGTGAAGGAGCTTCTGTCTCCATGGTATTGGAGTATACCATCCACTTTCCAACCTCACATATGGATGTATTTACTAACCAGGAGGCTCTCCAAACCTCACTGCTTAGGGATTTTATGCAGGTTTCATTATATAGACATGATTGACTTAATCATTGGCCATCAGTGATTTATTCAATCTCCAGCCCTTGTCTCCTTTCTGCACGTTGGGAGTTGGGGCTGAAATTTTTAGCTTTTTAATCTTGGCTGGGAATATCTCTTACTCTGAAGTTATCTAGGGACTTACACCATGAGTCATCAAACTAACATACAAAAAGATATCTCACTCCATATACACCAAGAGTCTTACAAGTTCTTGAGTCAGGAACTGGGGACTTACATCAAATAACTGGAGACAAAGACAAATGATGCTCATATTACCCATAAACACTAAAATATTACAAAGGTTTTAGGAATGCTATATCAGGAATTGGTAACAGAGACCAAATACATATTCCCTATTATGTTACACTTTGCTTGTTTTAAATGAAATGTAGTAATTGAGTTCATATTAGACTAAAACTATGTGCCTTCTTAAGAATTGAAAAATTGTACCAGGAAAATTGGAAAGGCTTCACAGATTTTGGAATAAGGCTGCAGGATTTAATACTATCTCTCTTTTTTTTTTCCTTTATTTTATTTTCCGTCCATCACAGGCTCTCCAACAGATGCATTACCTCCCCAGATTTATTCACCCAATGATCGTGTGGTCTATGAGAAAGAACCAGGTAATTATAGCTGTGCCTCTAAAATTCACTGAGATTCTCTTAATTACAAAAAATAAAAGGAAACTTTAGTACAAGACAATAAGGACTATTATAAAGAAATACATGAATTTGAACTGAAATGTTGACAGTTCTGGGGATCAGCTACTTCACTGATCTCAAGGGCAGCTCGGGGAATCTTTGCTTCTCTCTCAGCATCTGCTCCCTTCTGCTAGCAGTTTTCCTCTGCTGATAGGTGATTTCTGTGTGATGCAAACTTGACTTTGCACAAGGTTTTTGCTTACTGAGGATGCAACAAGAACATAGGACATCCTTCAACCTTCTGCTTCACTATAAAAAGGGCAGAGGATGAAACTTGTAGACAGGACCCTGGCTCTCAGAGGTCTAAATCGATAGAGATAATACACCTAGATTCAGAACACCATAGAATGTTTACTATGGCTCTCTGACTCTCGTATTTTTGTAATTTTTCATGCTGGAAAAAAATTGCTTATAACTATTTAAGTAAGAAATAATTTATGTCCTTCTGACTCAACATTTCCCAAGTTAAGTGAATAGAAAACTATAGAAAAACTTTAACAATTTCTAAATTGTATCATTTACAATAAATTCATTCGGTATGCAATATGAAGGAGAATGTGTATAAAATGTTCTAAAGATAATATTGTCAATGATCAGCATGAATGGAGAACAGCAATACCAAAAAAATTAAAATGAGTTTGCAAAAGTTGTTTGCCTTATTTAAAAAATAGAGATTACATTATGGGATCTGCCAACCTCAAATAAGCTGAATTTCCTAGAATTGGCTTTGGCTTTGTATAATAATATGAACATTCTTCCCACTGTCAGGGTAAACTCCTATTAATCACTAAAATATGTTTCATCTACTTATAATATCATGTTTTCAAAAACAGTTCTGGATTTGATGTTCATTTTATCACTTTATTGATCTAGGAAACTGGAGGAGAAAGACATACGAACTATACATCAGAAGGGAGAATAGAATATGATCCCAAAGTTAGATCAACCAAGTACAAATCAGGGTGATCAGGTAACCTATCCTCTAAACCTGACACTTTCTGAGAGTGAAAATAGTCACTATTAATAACTCACCAGGAATCCAGGCATAAAAGAGTATTCTTAGTAAGCTAAGATGGGAAATCCAGTTTAGGTCAAATTCTGGCCTAATACTTATAATAATTTGACCTAGAAATGTCTTTTATCATTTATGTGTAAGGTAGCTTTCTGTTGCTGTGACATAATACCTGAAACAACAACTTTAAAGGAGGACTGGTTTATTTGGACTAAGTTTCAGAGGTTTCAGTCCATGGAGAGCTGGCTCTCTTGTTTCCAGGCCTGTGGTAAAGTAGAACATCTTGGTGGTAAATGTGTGGTAAACCAAAGATGGCCAGAAAGCAAGGGGAGGGCAGGGGTCCAACTCCTAAAGGTTCTACCACCACCCAAAAAAAAAAAAAAAGTGCCTACAGCTGGGGGCTAAGCCTTTAGCATATGAGATTTGTGTTACATTTAAGATCCACACTGTAACTGTCTCTAAGACTCAGTTTTTGCTTCTGTAAAACATGAGAATATCCTTAAGATTAAATAACCTTGATTGATATAAATATTTAGCACAATTGTGCAAAATTCCAGTGTGTAGATTGCTGCTGCTGTTACTGTTAACTACTCTTCTCTCTATCTGGGGATCTCCCTAATCTCATTTTTCCATCTCAGAAGCATACTTTGGAACTTCTATTTTTAAATTGCCTGTAAGTCTATTGAATCCACCCCAATATCTTGAGAGTTTCAAAATGAGGAATTTGTGGTCAGTTCTCTTCATTGATGGAATGTTCCATCTTCCTTGGACAACAACCAAAGATCTGGGGAGTCTTTTCTTGGTCACCCTTTGTTTATGAGAGAAATAACAGAAAAGAGGAGCATTCCATAGAGATTTAAGACTAAAAAGTTATTGCCAGAGCCTTTTTGAATAAACAATGTCATTTACAGAATATGTAGATTGCATTAAATGTGGCCATTCTAGTAATTTTAAATAAAGCTGTTGACCTTCTTTTATTGGTTTTGTCTTCTATTTTATTATTATTTTTTCTAATAAAGTATGGCAGATTGCATTAAGATAGTTCGCAAGAGAATTAGACCAATGGAGTCATGTGAAAGTTGAAAAATGATGTCTTAACACAGATTAACTTTATCTGCTACCTGTTTTTTTTTTCTTTTTTCTTTCTTTCTTTCTTTTTTTTTTTTTTTTTTTTTTTTAAGGAGAGGAGCTACTCATCCCCTGTAGAGTCTTTTTTACATTCATTAAGGACTCTCACAATGAGGTTTGGTGGACCATTGATGGGAAAAAACCTGATGACATCACTATTGACATAACCATTAATGAAAGGTATCATGCGGGCATGTAAGGGGTGATTAACCTTTGTTCATCAGTCAAAGGCCCTTTGATTTATATTAGTTAATGAAAGTAAAAATTCTCATTTTTGCCTATAACTAACAAAATTTTCATATATTTAATGCTTACATCTCAAAGC
The DNA here is from genome assembly GCF_964194105.1 of Spermophilus citellus. Taxonomy (NCBI): domain Eukaryota; kingdom Metazoa; phylum Chordata; class Mammalia; order Rodentia; family Sciuridae; genus Spermophilus; species Spermophilus citellus. Next base: position 116,907,277 of record NC_138188.1, on the reverse strand, counting down.
AGGGATACTAGACTTGTCATTCATGGACTACATGTCACCCAAGAATTGACTTAGAATGACCTGAGGCTAGGCATCTTCATCATAGTTTGCCAGCGGGGCATGTACCATACTGCTTCTTAAGCCCTACAGGATTCATATATTTATGATGTCAATTGGAATTAGATGGAATGTACATCCTACATGAATGGACAGCTTACAAAATAAGGTTGAATATACTTGAAAGTAGTTGTTTTCTTATTCTCAATCCTGTATGTGCCCATGTACTTATGCCTCAGATAATTATGGGTTAGCTCTTGTAGTTCCTTGTCTTTCTCCCTCTCAAATACTTCATAATTACTTTGAAAATATTGAATAAACAAATAAATGTTCATGAAGTTTTGTTTTAAAAGTGAATGGGTAACAATATAGCTCACTCATAAAATAACAACCTGGGTCACTCTACCCTTAAAATTACCTGATTTTTTAAGGGAGATGGAAAAGAGAAAAGTATCGAAGACAGAAGACTTCTCTGTAAATGAAGTATACCATTGCCAAAGAGCAACTGGTTCACTGCAGCTAGCAATGAGATTAGCTGATCAACTATGGCAAAGTAGTTTCAAGACCTTAAGCTTTATCACTTATGTGCAAATAGACCTTAAGCCACTTGAATTTCTAGAATTCTAAATCTATGTTTTCTCCTAACAGTCAATTCAAATTTTGCGCAAAAATCATAAAATGTCTACTTCACAGCAGGTACAGTAGGAGTAACAATGATAGAGCAATATTTTCAATACAATGTGATAAATGCAGTGACTGAGATGCATTGGATGTTATGGGAGGATTTAATAGGAGAGTCAGTCAGTTTAAGGAGATTATGTAATGCTTCTAAGATGATACAGTACTAAAATCAATATTTGAAGGATGAATAGAAATTTTTCTAGTTAAAGAAATGAAAAGAATGTTCCTAGTAAAAGGAACATCCTGCATAAAGGCCTGGAGTTTAGAGAAGCAGAGCATATTGAAAGGCATAAAAGAAGCTTTCTGAAATTGAGCTGTTTTTTTTTTTTTTTTTCAGAAGGAATTGATGAAAGATGGGGCTAGAGGCTCCAAGGGAGAATTATTATTGATCATTTCAGGAATTCTGAACATCATGTTTCCCATCTTCATAATAATAATGAATGAATAGCAATGAAGTCATGCTGTTCCTCCTTGCTGCTATTGAAACACATTCTCAGTGCTCAGAATAGCAGGGGAGTTAAATTTGGACTGAACCAATCAGAACCCTTAATCAAATTTTCCTGACTGACAGACAGTAAGCTTCATCCAAAGGAGAACCTGGATGGCAGTTGCTATAGGAGATACATATTTTTCCTCTTAAAGGAATGGGGTACAAAAGAATTTTAAATCTTGCTCTTAGACACAAAATACTTGATCTTTAATTTACTGAGGTTTGAACATATTTAATTTCACAAAGTTTTCTTGCTCTGAGCAGATCCTCCCTTTATCTGTTAGGATTTAACCATGAGATTTCTGTATCTTCATCCAAATATTCTACCTTTGTTCAGAATCTAATAGTAGATGCTGTACTTCGGTGGAATTACCGAAGTACAGCATCTACTATTGTAGGTAATAATAATAGTCTTCAACAAACATTTATTAAGCTATTATTGTTCTAATACTTAAGCATTAATATAATCAGTTATCAGAATTCTTCAGTAAGTTAATTCATATAATGCACCTTGTAGGGATTACTACCTTCCTTTTCCAAAACTGGAGCACACCGCATGAAAGATTAGCCATACTGCCCGAAGTTTATAGCACTAAATGACAAAACCTGGATCAAAACCCAAATAGGTCTGATCCCAGAAGATTATTTCTAAATCAATACAGCATCCTGCCTCAGAAATTTGAGTGAAGGAGACAGTTGGCTTTGAAGGAAAAGCTCTAGCAAGAAGTTAGCATTGGGATTTGATCTAGACATTAGGATAATGTGCAGTATAGATGGTGAAGAGCTTGTTGATATCTAGCTCTTCCCCTTTTATGGTCACTGCATTGCAAGTAACACTGCTTATTAGCATTCTTTCTGCCCTCACCTGGGTAGGGGCTCTGTGGGTGCTTATTTGTCTGATTCACAGAGCATAATGGCCTCTGAGTCTCATGAATGCTTTGGTTTTCTTTTCCTTGTGTCTAGCATAAGTTATACTAAAACAGAAGATGAAACAAGAACTCAGATTTTGAGCATCAAGAAAGTTACTCCTGAAGATCTCAAGCGCGACTATGTCTGTCATGCTAGAAATGCCAAAGGGGAAGTTGACAGAGCAGCCAAGGTGAAGCAGAAAGGTAATGGATGCACTCAGCAGATGGATCTGTGAAGTCCAAGTGTAACAAGTGGTGAATAGGAAAACGGGAAACACTGAGAGCTCCTAGCATGGCCTCTGACGCATAGTAATGAATCAAAGTTTGAATGAGAACTCGAGCAAAAATTTCCATCTATGTGAAAATACTCAAATTATTTTTTTTTTCCTGGTAATGTTAGTACCTTAGTACCCAAATTGTTGTTCAAAAAATCCATACAATCATGAGGCTCAGTTTTATACCTATTCCATCATAAAAAGTGAAAAATAAAGAAAATATTCATAGCTACCAGGATGTAATAAAATTGGTAGAGCCACATGTTGTTTGTGAATTATAATGTTACTTTTAGAAATCATTGATAGCAGAGTTCAAGTTTCATAAAGTTGATCATACCTTATGACTTAATGCTTTTGGAGATTTTCCTACATAAATCACCTAACAGGCAATTAGGTATCTATGAAAATTCATAGAATTATCTATAAAAATGAAACACAAATAGCAACCATCTAATTGTGTGCAAGTAGTTAAGGGATAGAGTATTCTTGCAGAAAAATGTAATTTTAAAATTACCATTTTACATACTATGTGTCAATATTCAAGTAGTTTATATAATGTACCAATAACTATAACTGCTAAAATGAAAAAAAAATTTAACTTAAAATAATGTAAAAAATGATTCCTATGTTAATATTACCCTATTTTTACATAATAAATAAAAATTATAAAGCCTTCTTGTGTGAGCTGTTGCTCTAAAACAGGCTGTATAATATTATTTTGGGGTCTCTCCCCTAATACAGTATCCCAGACAATTAATCCCTTTCAGAATCTTTTTCAGTGGTTGAGAGAAAAGAAATGATGTCTTCACATCACACATGCAATGAGGTCATTCAGAAACATCCTGGATTCTACTGTTTGATAAAGCTTATAATATTCATAATAAAAGTGAAAATAAAAATTAAAAACAGCTTATAATTGTACATTTTGCACTGGGACTAAATCTTTTTTTTTTTTTTTTTTTTAACTAATGAACAAACAGGATGCACCTGAACATTTCATTACACATGAGATAGAGGCAAAGCCTAAAATGTGTATATCTCTCAAGTCTTACTGGATTTGTTCAGGATAAGTCATTGCTCCTGCTCCTCAGTTGCCTAAAGACTAAAGTACATGATGTTAGCAGTTCTTCAATGTTAAATCCTGAAAGCACTACTAAAAATCATTATGGATTACATCATGCAATGCATTATCTCTACTTTAGAAGTCAGCCTGTTGAAATCGTGATTTCTGTGCATCTTAACTCCATGACCTTGAAAAGTCACTGAATCTCTCTGAGTCTCAATTTCTTAATATTTAAAGTAGGCAAATGAGTGCCAATACCTCATCAGGTTGTTTTAAAGTGCTCAGAGCGGGTACTAGTGTATATTTCTATGTATTAAATGCTCAGTAAACATTAGCTTTAAGTATTATTTCCACAAGGCTTTCATAGGTGTTACTTGACAAAGGCTTTCAAATAAATATCATAGGTGAGGTTGAGCAGTATTAATCGAGTTATTTTAATTCAGGACTCATAGATTCTTTAATATATAACATTTGATATGAATATCTACAGTGGGTTGGATTATTATTGGCAGGATATTTTCAAATATGTTTCCAGATTTCTTAATTATGGAGCATTTTATTGGGATTTTCTTGTGAGACTTGTATTCTGGGGGACAATCATGGAGGTTATATAAATTAATAAGGAATTGTCAAAGCATAGAAACTATATAGAAATAAAGGACAAGTCTGCCCACCATAGTCACGTGAGTAGCTACCCTGACACAGAAGCCCTGCTCTGAATGTAGCATGGACACCATCAGGGTGAAAAAGACGTGTGGACCCACTAGACCAGATGCTCTGTCCTGAAAGGAAAGCCAGACAATGAGCCATTCAGATCTGTACACCCAGTGGTACCAGAGGGGTGGTGGCTTTGTTTTACTTAGCTTCTGTTCTAGGCCAGCTAGTGCTAGAATTCAGATATGATATCTGAGCTCACATTCATGCTTTGCATTTATGAATCCTTCTTTGATTCATTAACAAGCATTCTGTGTACTCTATGAAAATGATGAGAGGAAGGGGATTGGATCTAGAATAGGTTTTATTGACAGCATAATTGTATCAATCAGCCAAAGCCAAGTGTTATAGAAGATGGAGCTAATGTAAACATGTGACATATGCACTTGGTTTATAATAGGAAAGTTCTGGGGACTGAGGGATGGTGTATGTTTAATTTTATGAGAACCTGCCAAATCTATTCCAAAGAGGTGGCATCAATTCCCGCCTCCACTAACAATGCAAGTGCCCTATTTCTTCACTACTTTTGGACTTGTCAAACCTTAAAATTTTAGCCATACCACTGAGTAGTGGTAGAATGTCATTTTTAATTTATACTTCTCAGAGATTAGTGTCATTAAATACTTTTTATGAGCTTATAGGTCACTACTTACTAGTTATTTCTGTGAAGAAGTGTCCTTTGACATTTTTACCCACTTTTTGGTCATTTGTGATTTAATCTAATGTGTTATAGGACACGCACCTATGTGCACACACAACACATTCTCAATACAAGTCATTTGTCAAATATGAAATTTATACATATTTTCACCTAGTATATGAATTCCTTTTTTCTTTGATAGATATAATTTTTTAAACAATTATGAAGTTTGTTTTATGAATTTCTTCTATTATGGTTAGTGCTTTCTAAGTCTTGTATCACCAGTCTTTGTCCTGTATTCCTCTGGAAAATTAGATTTTTCCTTATGTAGTTAGGCCTATGATGCATTTCAAATTATGTTTTTATGGTGTGAGGTATAGGTTAAAGTCTAGTATTTTGGTTTTGTTTTTGTTTTTCAAATAGATGGTTGCTCCAGCATATTATATGGAAAATATTTCCCTTTTTTTCTTGAATTATTTTGGTAACTTGGCCAAAAAATTCCTTTGCCTCAATGACAGCTGGTCTATTTTGGTATCTCCTGCTCTATTAATCTGTGCCTCTTTGGTCTAATACCTCTTCATCTTGATTAACATAACTTAGGATATATGTAAGGACTATTATAGAGACCATATGTTTTCATATAGATTTTAGTATCAGCTTGTCAAGATCTATACAAAAGCTTGCTGGAATTTTGTTTGGGACTGTATTAAACATATAAACCAATTTGGGGATAACGGGACACTTAAAAATATTGCGTTTTCCCATCCATGAAGATGATGTTTATCTATTACTTTATGTTTGTCTTCATTAATTTCTTTTAGCCTTTTTTTCTGTATTTGAGTGTACAAGTTTTGCACACATAGTATCAAATTTAATTCTCTATATTTTGAATTTTGTGCTGTTCTCACAGTATATTCAAATTCTACTTTACAATTGTTCAGCAATTAAACACAGAAGTGCAACTAATTAATTGATCTTGATCTTTTGACCTTCCCACATTAATTAATTATAAAGGAAGCTTTTGCTTGTTTGCTTGGTGGTTTGGGCTCTTTAAGATCATGTCACCCATAAATAAAAAGAATTTTATGTATTCCTTTCCATACTTTATACCTTTGATTATTTTGCAGTGTATAGTTCTTTTTTTTTTTTTTTTTTTGGACCTCTCATACAGTGATCAGTAAATTATGGGACATGATCGTCTTTGCATTTTTCCCAAATTTAGAGGGCAGGCATTCAATATTATATATTGTTATATATAATATGATGTTATCTGTAGGTTTTACTGTAAATGACTTATCTACATAACGGTAACCTTTTATTTTTAGTTTGCTGAGAGGTTTTTTGTTTGTTTGCTTAATGAGTGTGTTGAATTTTTACTTCCATCTGTTGAGAGATTCATGAGTTTTCTTAATTTTAGTCTGTCAGTGTGATAATTTATAATGATTGTTTTGAATTTTTCATCTAATCTTGCATTCTTTGAATAAACCCCCATATCATCACGATTTATTGTCTTTCCTGTATATTACTAAGACTTGATTTGTTAATGTTTTGTGAAAATATTCATTCATGTTAAAGATTTGTCTTAGTCTTTGTTTATGAGGGATATTGATTTAAATTTTTATCTCTTGTAATGCCTTTTACCAAATTTTAGAAATAGCTTCTTTTGCTATTATCTGATAGCCTGTGTATAAAATTGATATTCATTTCTAGCTCAAGTTTTTAAAAATCTATTATTTTTTATTGATGCACAGCAATTATCCAGAAGAATAGGTTTCATTGTGGAATAGTCATACAGGCACATAACATTTTGTTCAATTTCAGTTAACTCCTCTTGCCTTCCTCTCTCTTCCCCAATCCCATTCTTCCACTCTACTGATCTCCCTTCTATTTTCATGAGATGTCTCTCTCCCTTTCCCTCTTCTTCCTTTTCATTTCAGTTTCCTCCCTGACTTCCACATAAAACAGAAAACATACAGTCCTTGACTGTCTGAGTGTGGCTTATTAAGCTTCACATGATGCTTCCTAGTTCCATCTATTTTTCTGAAATGACTAATTCCATTCTTCTTTATGGCTGAATAGAACGCCATTGTGTGTATATATCACACTGTCTTTATTCTTTTATCTGTTGATGGACACCTAGGCTGGTTCCATGATTTGGCTATTGTGAATTGTGCTGCTATAAACATGGTGTGCATACATTCTCTATAGTATGCTGACTTCAGAGAATACCAAGGAGTGATATACTTGGTTCATATGGTGTTTCCATTCCTAGCCCCTTGAGGAACCTCCACACTGATTTCTATAGTGGCTGTATTAATTTACTTTTCCACCAATGGTGTATAGTTACTTTTCCCCACATTCTCACCAGCATTAATTGTAATTTGTATCTTTTTTTTGGGGGGGGGGTAGTAGGGATTGAACTCAAGGGCACTCAACCACTGAGCCACATCCCCAGCCCTATTTTGTATTTTATTTAGAGAAAGGGTCTCACTGAGTTGCTTAGCACCTTACCATTGGTGAGGCTGGCTTGAAACCTTCGATCCTCCTGTCTTAGCCTCCCAAGCTGCTGGAATTACAGGTGTGTGCCACCACGCCTGGCATAGTTTGTATTCTTTTTTTTTTTTTTTTTTTTAATTATTTTATTGTTGGTTGTTCAAAACATTACATAGTTCTTATTATACCATATTTCACAGATTGATTCAAGTGGGTTATGAACTCCCATTTTTACCCCGTATACAGATTGCTGTGTCACATCAGTTACATTTCCATTGATTTACAAATTGGTTTGTATTCTTGATGATTGTCATTCTAACTGGATTGAGATGAATTCTTAGTGTTGTATTGATTTGCATTGTCCTAATGGCTGAAGATGGTGAACAAACTTTTTTGGTCTGTTTTTGTTGGCCATTTGTACATCTTCTTTTGAGAAGTATCTGTTTAGTTTATTTTCCCATTTGTTTATTAGGTTTTTTGCTTTTTTATATTAAGTTATTGGAGTTCTTCATATATTCTGGATATTAATCCTCTCTTGAAAGTATAACAGACAAAGATTTTATCCCATTCTGTAAGCTGTCTCTTCATTCTCTTATTTCCTTTGGGGTACAGAACTTCTTAATTTGATCAATCCTCTTTGTTAGTTTTTGTTATTATTTCTTGAGCTATTGGAGAATTATTCAAGAAGTCATTATCTGTGCCTATATCTTGAAGTGTTCCCCTGTGTTTTCTTTTAGCAGTTAAAAGTTTTAGGTCCTATACTTAGGTCTTTAATTTGTTTTAAATTGATTTTTGTACAGTTTGAGAGTGAGGGATCTGCTTTATTCTTCTACATATGAATATTCAGTTTTCTCTCCACATTTTTTAAAGAGGCTATCTTTTCTCCTTCATCTGTTTTGGACGCCTTTGTCATGAAGCAGACGGTTTTAATTGTATAAGTCTTTCTCTGTGTCTTTTATTCTATTCTGTTGGTATATGTGTCTGTCTTTTTGCTAGTACCATGCTGTTTTTGTTACTATGCCTCTGTAGTATATTTTTCAATTGAATATTGTTAGACTTCTGTAATTATTCTTTTCTTGGTTGGAATTACTTTGGCTATTCTTATTCTTCTGTATGAATTTTAGGACTTTTTTTTTTCTCATTCCTTGAAGAATGTTATTGGTATTTTAGTAGGGATTACATTGAATATCTAGATTGCATTGGGTGATATGGCCAATTTACCCAATATCCATGAATATTGGAGGCCTTTTCATCTTTTAGTGTCTTCTTCAGAAATTTCTTTCTTCTGTGTTCCATAATGTTCATTGTGTAGGTATTTCTTGGTTAGGTTTATTCTTAGGTATTTTTATTAAGGTTATTGTTTTCATGATTTCTTTGCATTTGTTATTAGCATATAGAAAAGATATTGATTTTTTATGTTGATTTTGTATGCTGCTAGTTTGCTAAAAGTCTAGTAGAGTCTTCTAAGTATAAGATCATTTCTGAAGCAGGGATAATTGACTTCTTTCTTTCCCACTAGTATCCCTTTTATTTATTTTTTGTCTTGTTACTTTAGCTAAAATCTCAAATACTATATTCAATACAATTGGTGAGAGTGGACATCCTCATCCTATTCCTGATTTTAGAATAAAATTTCTCAGTTTTCCCCCTTTCTACATGTAATAGGATTTGGGTGTGTCAGATCTTTCTATATCTAGTTTCTATGGAGCTTTTATCAAAAAAGATTTTTAATTTTGTCAAAGGGTTAAAGGCTTTGTCTGCATCTGTTGAGATTTTCATGTGATTTTTAGCCTCAGTGTTTTTACATGGTCTGTTATGTTTATTGATTTGCATTTGTTGAAACTTTCTTTCATTCCTGGAATGAAACTAATTTGATCTTGGTATATAATCTTTTGAATGTGTTATTCAATTTTGTTTCCAAGTATTTTATTGAGAATTTTTGCATCTGTGTTCATCAAGGACATTGGTCTGTAGTGGTTTTTTTGCTATGGTTATTTTGTATACCTTTGTCTTGTTTTGATATCAGGGTGATATTGGCTTCGTTCATGTAATGAATTTGGGTATGTTCTTTTTCTTTTATGGTAGTTATGATAATTTGTTTTTCAAGAATTTTTTTTTCCTAATTTACCTAAGTTGTCACATTATTGGCTTACAGTTTTTGTTGAATCATTTTCTCATTTAATATCTAAAGAATTTTTGGTGTTGTTCCACCATCATTCCTGAAATAAGTAAATTCTGTTTTCATTGTGTTTCAAATGGGTTTCCCAATTTTATTAAGTTTTGCAGTGAACAAACAGGTGTTCATTTTTTCCTATTATGTTTCTTTATGGTATTTCATTATTTTACTCATCTTTATTATTTTCAACTTTTATTACTTTATTTTTTTTTACTTTTTCCATCATTTTAAAATAAAAGCTGAAGTCACTGATTTTAAGTAATCATTCTTTTCTAATATAAGCATTCTGAACTATGAATTTCCCTCATGGGATTTTTTTTTCAACCAAATTTAAGAAATGTTGAAATTTTATTATCATTCTGTATAAAATATTTTCTAATTCTTTTTATTTGTTTTGACCCATGTGTTGCTTAAGCATAAGTTACCTGATATATATATGGGGGATTTTCTAGATCTTTTAATAATGCTATATGTTAAAATCGATCTGATTGTTAAAATTGACTTAATGTTATCTCTTGGAAAAATAATTTATAGTATTTCATATGTCATCTAAATTTAGGTAATTAAATTAGCAATGGAGAAGGAAATTCAAGGGAAGGATTTCTCTGACTTAGAACCACCTGAGGAAATTTTATGATGGAGTGGAAAGAATTTTGATTTCAAAAAAACCTAAGTTCAAGTTTGGGCTCTGGTGCTAGCTATGTTTATAAACTGACCCAAGTGGTCCTTTTCTTATCCTTCAAATACCCAACTCTCAAAGTATCTGTGAAAACTGAGGAAATGGGTAATACATACTTTGCATGGTGCTGTAAGCTTGTTTTTTAGCTTCTTATTTAATTTTGTTGTGACCAAAGTCATACTCTGTTTGATTTATTTCCTTTTAAGTTTTGGTACTTTTAAGGCCTCACAGGTTGCCTGTTGCAAATGTTTCAGATGCACTTGAAAAGGGCATATATTTCAGTGTATGGATGTGGTATTCTGTAACCCTCAACTAAATCAGTTGGTTTTAACATTGTTCATGTCTTCTATTTTCTTGCTATTATGTTTTCCATCATCCTAGTCATCCAATTGTTGAAAAAAAGGAGGTTGTTAAAATCTTTCTTCTTATTTTTTCCAATTCTTTCCTCCATTTTGCCAGTATTTGTTTTGTGTATTTTTGAACTGTGTTATTAGGCTCAAAAATTTCTCATTAATCTTCCTTGCTTCCTTTCTTTCCCCCTTTCTCTCTTTCTGCCCCCCTCCTCTCTTTTCTTTCCTTATTTATTTATTTATCTTTTTTTTCTCCCCACCCCACCCCCTTCTTTTTTTCCCAAGGTCTCTCTGTGTTGCCTAGACTGATCGCTACCTTTCCCATCTCATCCTCCAGAGTAGCTGAACTACCATATATCCCCTGCATCCTGGTCAATGTGTCATTCTGATGAATTGACTGTTTTAAATTATAAAATAGTCTGTTTTTTCTGTAATACTGTAATATTAATTAAGACACTGTAACTTTATGGTAGTTAGTATTTGTATATCTTTTTCCATTTAAAAAAAAAATCATGTCATTGTCTTTATATTTAATGCATATATTGTAGATACAGCATATTATTGGGTCTTGGATTTTTTTAACCCAACCTGATAACTTCTATCCTTTAATTTGAATGTTTAGTCCATATATATCTTTGATACAATTATTTGTTTAGGTTATGGGAATTGAATCCAGGGGTGCTTTACAAATGAGCTAAATCCCCAGTCCTTTTTAGTTTTTTATTTTGACAGAGAGTCTTGCTAAATTGTTTATGGTCTCACTAAATTTCTGAGACTGGCTTCAAACTCATGATCCTCCTGCCTCAACCTCCTAAGTCACTGGGATTACAGGCAATTTTAAATTGGTTTTATTTAATTCTGTCATCTTGCTTTGTGTTCTCTACCTTTTTCATCTACTCTTTGTTTTATTTACTTTCCTCCCTTCTTTCTTTTTGATTAATTGGTAATTTTTTAGAATTCTACTTTATCACCTTTTCTTCCTGTTTCTTCTACCTCTTTTTTTTTTAAAGAGAGAGTGAGAGAGAGAGAGAGAGAGAGAGAGAGAGAGAGAGAGAATTTTTTAATATTTATTTTTTAGTTCTCGGCAGACACAACATCTTTGTTGGTATGTGGTGCTGAGGATTGAACCCGGGCCTCACGCATGCAAGGTGAGCGCGCTACCGCTTGAGCCACATCCCCAGCCCCTCTTCTACCTCTTTTTATTGTTTTTGTTTGTTTTGTTGCTTGTTTTTAGTTTTTCCTCTAGAATTTGCAATAATTATTTTGAACTAATTGGATATTACTTTATGAAATCCTTGCAATGGCATACTTCCATTCCCTTTCTCCTGTTCATTATGTTGTATATGCAGAAAATATTAGTTTTGCATGTATTATGAAATGTCATAATGTATTGTTATGATTTATGTTATTAAATTAAGTGAGATAACTAGCACTTTATTTGCATATTTTCCATTTCTGGCACTATATTCATTCTTGGTAACATTTTAGTCTTCAGAACTATTTAATATTTCTGATGGTTCACATCTGCTGGTGATACATCCTCTCAGTTTTGTTTTACTCTGAAAATGTCTTATTTCATCTTTTTTATATTTCAATATAAAGTTTTCAAATGCATGTAAGATTTAAAATAATTATACAGTGAGCATATACCCTACCTAGATTCTACCATTAAGGTTTTGCTATTTTGTTTTTTTCATGTATCTAGTCTCTCATTTTCCCATTTATTGATTCATCTTATTTTTGATACCTTATAAAGCAGTGTCAATATCAGTTAAGTTATTGCCTAAATGTTTCAGTATCTTAACATTATTGAGATTTAAAAAATTTATTTATAATTCCTTTTTTTGGTAAAACCTACAGTAAGAAATTGTATAACTCAAGCATATCATTTGGTAACTTTTGAGAAATGAATATATCTATGTAGCCTAATACACTATCATGATATAGAATATTACCATCACCCAGAGAATAACTCCCTGATCCTTCCCCTAATGGGTTTATTCCTACTTCCCCTACCTCCTCCACACTTGGTAAGATGATTGGTTTAAATTTCTTTCTGAGAAGATTGTTTTTTCCTCTTCTTGAACTGTATATTTGTGGATCCATACAGGATTCACCATTGTACAAATGTTCTTTAATTTAGCAACTGTTCTTGATATACACCCACACTGTTGTGCTTAGTAGTCATTTGGTTCTTTTGTTTGCCAAGGAGTAATTTTTCAAAAGAATGTACTGCAATTTTTTTTTTTCATTCTCTGGATGGTGGACATTTGGGTGTTTTCCGGTTTGGGGGTCTTTTAAATAATGCTTCTGTGAACATTCTTATTCATGTCTCTTTATGGACTTATTTTACTTTTCTGAGGTGAATACCCATGACTAGAATCACTGCTTAATTTTATCAGAAACTGTTAGACATTTCTTCTTAAGTGGCTGTATCATTTGTACACCACCACCCAGAGCGAATGCAAATCTTCACCATTTGGTGTTCTTAACTTCAGCTCTAATGGTGAGTGTGCCTTATTATAATTTTATTTTTATTTCCCTCATGACTAAATACTGAGAACATTTTCCTGTGCTTATTAACCATCTGTAAGTGTTCTGTGATATGACAGTTTAAATATTTTTATCCATTTTACAAGTGGGTGAATTGTGCTTTTATGATTGAGTTGTAGGCGTTCTTTATCTGCACTGGATAACATTCCTTTGTCACATACATGTTTTTCAAATACTTTCCCATTCTGTCACATGCCAGTCTGTTTACTAGTTTTTTTAAATTTTTTTAATATTTATTTTTTAGGTGTAGGTGGACACAACACAGAACCCGGGTCCTGCCCGTGCTAGGCAAGTGCTGTACCGCTGAGCCACAATCCCAGCCCCTTTTACTAGTGTTTTAAATTGATAGAGGCTCTTACTTTTGATGAGGTGTTTGAAATTACTTTTACTTTAATGCTTATTGCTTCCTCTGTCTTAAGAGAGCTCTGCATACTTCAGCCATGAAGTTTCACCTTTTGTGTAGGTCCATGATCTACCTCTAATTATAAGTTTTTAAATTAATGATATGAAGTAGGAATTGAAGTTTAATTTTTTTTTTCATATGAATAGCCAGTGATTCTGATGCTTTTGTTAGTATTTTCACTAAATATGTAATTTTGAGTTGAAAGATTTTCTTTTTGTATTTTAGCTCTTTAAAGATGCCCTTCATTTTTTTCCTGCAGAAAATTATTTATAATGTGAATTGGCAGTTTTTTAAATTATTATTGTTCTTTTTATATATGTCTCATTTAATTGTGGTACTGTGGATTGAACTCAAGGTGCTGTACTACTGAGCTACACTCACAGCCCTTTCTATTTTTAAGACATGGTCTCATTAAGTTTCCCAGACTGGCCTCAAACTTGTGATCTTCCTGCCTCAGCGACCCATGTAGCCAGGATAGCAATCATGCACTGCTATGTCCTGCTCTCATTTCTTTTTCTTTTGGGAGATTTTGAGGTTTTCTCATCATCGCTTTGTTTTGAAAAATTGAACTATGAGAGCCTTAGGTATGGTTTTATTCATATGTATCTTAGTTTATTAAACTTATTGGTTCTCTAAGTTTATGTTTATTATTAAATCAAAAAATTTTCAGCCTTTGTTTCTTCAAATATATTTTCCTATAACTCATAGTATTTTCTCTTTCTTTAGTCTTGCAGTAAAATTTATGATACACAACTCAGTAGTTCCCCCTCAGGTTACCAAGCTTCTCATTTAATTTCATTCCTTTTAAAATCTGAGTTTGGATAGTTTCTAGTGACTACTAATAATTTCTTTTGTGACATCTAAGTTGTAGCATTTTTAATTTCAGAAATGCATATTTCCATTTCTCTATTGTAATATTGATATTTCCTATTCTTGCATCATGATAGTCAAGATATCTCTTGCTTTTAATTCAGCAGACAAATTTTAATATACATTTCAATGTACTTACTGGCAATTGCAGTATCTTTGCCAATTTTGGTTCTATTTATACTGGATGATTTTTTTCTGAATATGGATCACATATTTTTCTCTTTATCCCATTATTTTTTGTCATGTGGTGGACATTTTAGATGCTGTATCACTGAATCTCTGGGTTTTATTAGAATGTTGAGTTTTGTTCTAGCAGGTAGTTAATTTGCTTGCATAGGCATCTGCATATTTATTTGTCTTAAGTCACTTTCCATATCTGCATTAGAATAGTCAAAAAATAAATAGCCTTTTCTGTAGGGCTGCATCAGACCTACTTCTAAGGCTCAGCCTTCTGTGGCATCTTTGTAGCTAAATGAAGTTTCTGACCTCTAAGTGGCCTAAACTTAGCTCTTGTCCAGCTCTGCAGAGCTCCAGGTATTGTGCAGTTTCTAGCTGCTATTAGCCTGACCATGTAAAGTACCACCCTAAATGTGCTTCGCTTTGATTTGGCCAAAGACTCAAGGTAACCCCATGGGTTTGCTAGAGTTACTTTTCTACTCTACTCCATTGCTAGTGTTCTCTTCTCTCTGGTACTCAGGCCTATAAATACATGCCAACTATTCTTGAACTCTAATTTCTTTGAATTGAGTGTAACCTCTGCCCTCTTTTGGCTTTCCTCTCTCTGTTCCACAACCCAGTTTTGAGTTCAGGATCCCAAACTCAGGTTGTTAATCCTGCTGCAGGTACAGCCTGGGACACAGCATATGAAATGATTATCAGGTACTCTAGTACTTGCTTCATGAATAGTGGCCTATTAAAAGAAGAAAACTTAAAAGAAGATTAAGCCCATGATCCAGGCTTAATCTTCTTTTGTCCCTTTTCCCCATAAGATAACGGTGGATAAGAGAGAAAGGATCCCCATAGATTGCACCCATGTGCTATTAGTTTCCAATTTTGAAAAACCTTTTGTTTTGTATAAGGAAGGCTATTCTACTATCAATTACTCCTCAAAGGACAGAAGCTGAAGTTCAAAATACATAAACTTTAACACACTGCAATAGCCAAATCAAACCATCTGCAGATCAAGTCCATCTTAAGTCTTTGCTTTACCATTATTTAAATAGAGAATTCTCTGTTTGCAATTGAGGAAAAAATGGTCATTACCAGTTAAAAAAAATTATCAAGAAGTTCCATAAGTTTATCAAAGTGTGACCACAGATTCTGTGGTCCCTTGGAATCTGAGTAGGTGGCATTTGCTTGAAGGACTCAATAGATAGCAAGTTTCCAATTACAATAAGGATGAAATTTGGAGTTTGGAGACATTTTTTTACTGTAAAATTGCAAAAAATGAATGGAGGAAATTTGGATTCAGGAATAATAAGAAGCAAATGGCTACATCCTGAGTTAGATTATTATTGAAATCAATGAGGGAAGCAGTTCAGGAGTCCAATTTGGCCAAATTTCATCACCCCTTTCTGATTGGAAATCCTTTGGTCTGAGAGTGCATAAGGGTAAAATAATTATGTCAAAATGCCAGAGGTTGCAGCTGGGGCAGATAGAACATGTGAGCAGCGTGTCACCCTTTCCAGATAAACCAGCACATCTCCATATGAAAGCCTTGTAGGGCATCCCTTGCACCTGACCCAAGCCATTTAGAAAATCAGGCTGGTGGGGAATATTTTAAGAGTTCAATTAGTTAAGTAGCATTAGGGTCTCCTTTTTAGCAAGATGGCTGCACAAAATTATCCATAAATATGACACATGTGATTGTATGACACAAAACAAAATTTAAAGGCTCATTAGAAAAAAATATATAGTAGTAAAATGAATGCAATAGAAATTTAAGAGGGTAATTGATCTTTTGGTTATTAAGCAAGACCTCTATTGACGGTTAGAAAAATCCATTTCAGGTAAGTGTAGCTAGTGACCTTTCCTCCTCCTCCCCTGGATGGACATTTTAGAGAGCCAAAATAACTCAGCAAATAATGCAGATACCAGTGGGACCTACCCTGGCGTGCTATTAACATAACACATACTCGGAAATATCAAGGACACAACAATTTTTGTGCCAGCTACATGAATTAATCTTAGCAAATCCTCAGTAACAACACTTCTGGCATTTTATGGTGGGATTTTCTTCTTTTAATAGGCCACTATTCATGAAGCAAGTACTAGAGTACCTGATAATCATTTCATATGCTGTGTCCCAGGCTGTACCTGCAGCAGGATTAACAACCTGAGTTTGGGATCCAGAACTTGAAACTCTACAATTGGCCCTTTAATTAGAAAAGTTTGGACTCAATTCCACTGATTACTTTTTTTTTTTTTTTTTTGGATAGAAAACTGTTTTAAAAGGAATCGCTCCCCCTTATATATGACCAATAATTGAACTCATGGCAATATTAGGCAAAGATCCCTGCACTTTGAAGTGAGAATTGCTCCATGGTGATGTCGGGGCATTCAACCATGGAGCCACATCCCCAGCCCTATTTTGTATTTTATTTGTAGACAGGGTCTCACTGAGTTGCTTAGCCTCACTTTTTGCTGAGGCTAGCTTTGAACTCATCCCTCACTACAATGACTAATAGACCTCCCTTGCCTCAGCCTCGTCCCCTGGTCAACTCTATCACATACCTTTTTTTTTTTTTTCTTTTTGGCATTGATCACTACTCAAAATTAACGCAGATTTATTTCCTTTTATTTTATTTCCTTTTTACTTTTCTGCATTAGGATATTATCTCCCAAAGTACAGAGATCCTTTCTCTCTTATCCACCGTTCTGTCCCCCAAAGGCTGTGGCAAACAGTACATGTTAATAAGTAACCGTCAAATCAACAATTACCTACGTTAAGCCCTTCTGTTTCAGATTCAGCAAATGTTCTATTCCTTCCTCAGACTCTTTAGCTAGTTACCACAAGCAACCAAAGGGAAGTTTCTGATACAGAGTATAGTGTGAGAATTATTTAAATATCTAAGTAGGATGGATGAAAAGATGGTCCCCACCTGGAAAACTGGGAATGTACAGATTAAGGGAAGTGAGAGGGAGTGGAGAAGCAGGCCTATAAGATAAATCACATTATATAAATAAAAACACTGTAAAAAATTGTAAATAGAGAAGAGTGGAGATTTCTACAGGCAGAGCTCAGCTTGAAATAAAGGGTTTTATCTTTCAAAATAATGGCATTTTGAACATTGACCTTAAAAACTAAAACAGGGAAAGCACTGTTCCAATCAGAAATTCTTGCATGACCAAGGCATTTTGTGACGTCTTCTTGAGTTTTGTGAGGAAAGGGCAGTGGTCAACAAGACAGGAAGGTTGTCTGCTGTGACCAGTGATTCAGTTCTAAAAGGCTTGGTTTCCAGGGCTGATGAGTTATAGCCAGTTTTACGTTAATTGGGAATTATCTCACTCTATTTCTTATCTTAGAAAGAAAGCAGGCATGGTGTCTATGACATAAAAGTAAGCAGGTTATGTGGAAATCTGTCCATAACCACATATTGCAAGTCAGTCTTCAGAGTGTGTATCCCAGAACTGTGGACATGGGAGATGCTTCTAGCGCAAGCATACTAAGCATTTTGGATAAAAGCCATCTGTTTCTGCCAACTGAAAATAAGATTTTTGAAGCCTCTTTGCAAATAAAGGAAAAGGAACTAAATTCCTTCTCTATGACAGTCTACCAATATCATGGGCTTCTCCAGGTGGGACATTTAAGACTCCATTCCAGAGACAACCAATCAGAGGGTAGAGGGACACTGTTCAAAAATGTTTTGAGTTGATGTATGGGTCAGATTGTGAGTTTAATTAGATAGCTTTCTGAATCCTGCCCAATGTTAAGATTCTGTTTTAGTTTGTTTATCATCAAAGTTCGAATCAACTGATAGCTAAAAGCACCTTCTATGCTACAAACAAAACACAGTAAAATGAATATGAGACAATCTAGTATTATGAAATAGAGTCTAAAGTCTACAGTGTTATCTCTGTTTATTCAAACATGTAAGTCAGGTGCAGGGTTTAGCCGCTGGGCTTATCCAGCTTTGCAACATGATGGGCCACTGTGATCACCACATAGAAATTCCTTCTGGTTTGTTATTTATTCCAGTGGTAGCTCCAAGATACACAGTAGAGCTGGCATGTGGTTTTGGAGCCACGGTCCTGCTGGTGGTGATTCTCATTGTTGTTTACCACGTCTACTGGCTGGAGATGGTCCTCTTCTACCGGGCTCATTTTGGAACAGATGAGACCATTCTAGGTAAGTGATGAAAGTTTGATGTAAACCTTTTCTATTGTCGTCTTTAGAAAACATATTCATTTGATAAAACCTAGGTTAACTAGACGATTTAAGCACATTACCATGTATTTCAGTCTTTACTATTAAAAACTCTTTCCAATGTGTAGTAGTCTCCTTTCTTAGATCAATATGTGATTTAGTGTAAGATCAGTAATGTCCAAATAGGAAGTATAAAGTGAGCCACATAGGAGATTAAAAATATTCTAGTGGCTAAATTAGAAAAGGTAAAAAGAAACAAGTAAAAATAATGCTTAGACTCAGTGTGTTCATATTATTTCAGCATGTAATTAATACACGTTTGAGATATTTGGTATTTTTTACACTAAAATTTCAAAATTCAGAATGTGTTATATTTTACACTCATAACATATTTCAGTTTAGACCAGATGTATTTCAAGTACCTGATAGAAATGTGATTTGTGGCTACTGTGTTGGGTTGTCCAGGTCCATACTCTGTACTCAAGGGTGATCCATGCACCAGCAGCATCAGAATCACCTGAGAGCCTATTAGAAAGAGACTCATAGTCCTAACCCTTATAGAGTCAGAATCTACATTTTAATAACACTCCCAAATGATTTGTATACACATTAAAATTTAAGGAGCACTGCTCCATTGCAAAAACTCTGCCCAGAAATAAGAATGAAACATTTAAACATGCAGATACTTAGGTCCACCCCATGAGGATTCTAATTTGACAGGCTTTTGGAAGAGGCACATAATTTGCATTTCAATGACTCATTATTTTTATAATTATACAACTTTGGGAAAGATTAATCCTTGAATCTAAATATATTTTTAATTATAGTTCATTTCAGGTATATTTTGGACAGTTTCAAAAAGTTTCAATTCATAACTCTAATTATAAATGAATGATGTATCAAGAAAAGGAGTAGAAATTCTCTACGTTAATTAACTTCTGGCACCTACAATTTATGTCCATGTTATGTTTTAATCTACAGTTGAATAGGCTAAACCTTTCTCTTTCTCCACCATAGACTCAACTAACTAAGATGTAAACATAAGACACATTGAATAAAAATTTAAATTCAAGTAGCTATTTTGCCTGGGAAGTACCACATGGGAAATCACATTAGCATCTATCACATAATGTATACATGCAAAAATAAAAATGTCCCACATGCAGAAGTTAGATTTAAGAAAAAAGGTCTTACTTTTGATAAACTTTTCTAACTGATATGGGATCTGTGTTGCTTTTGCTAGATGGGAAGGAGTATGATATTTATGTATCCTACGCAAGGAATGCTGAAGAAGAGGAATTTGTGTTATTGACCCTCCGTGGAGTTTTGGAGAATGAATTTGGATACAAGTTGTGCATCTTTGACCGAGACAGTCTGCCTGGGGGAAGTAGGTATTTCACAGGAGTACAAATGATGTTACCCTTGAAAGGCAAAGAGATTCTTAGCTTTAGATTGTGTGAGAGAGTCATAGTTCTATATTGGATATTTAATGTCCAATTCCTTGATGTAATAGAGACTTCTCCAGAAATAATACTATATTGTAAGATTTACACTATTCAACTCGTTTAGGGTATTAAAAATATTTTTCCTGGTTATCTTTAACAACTCCATTTCAGAAATATGGATCCACAGTGGAGTTAAACTATATCAAAGTGCCATAGCTTTAAAAGTCCTTTAAATTCATATTTAGATTTTTAGAAAGTTTATACAAATCTGCATTGGTTTTCTAAGAATGTTTTGTTTTTGTTTTTTTTACAAAGACTGAGTAAAATTAAAATGTTGGTTTTGTTTTGTTTTTTAAAGAGAGAGTGAGAGAGGAGAGAGAGAGAGAGAGAGAGAGAGAATTTTTTTAATATTTATTTTTTAGTTCTCGGCGGACACAACATCTTTGTTGGTATGTGGTGCTGAGGATCGAACCCGGGCCGCACGCATGCCAGGCGAGCGCGCTACCGCTTGAGCCACATCCCCAGCCCCAAAATGTTGTTTTTATAAAGATTGAGGTTTACTTAGTTTTACTAAGACTGAGTTACAGATTAGGGTGCATAGAATTTTCCCTTCTTTTGTTCACTGACAATAGAATATTTTCCTTTGGCACTTGGCCATTTCCTTTTCTTTGCTTTTGCTTTCTAGCAAACTTGTACTACTCAAATTCTTTTTTTTCCTTGGGTCTGCTTCTGTTTTATCAGCTTATACATTTGAGATTTATTTTAAAAATTTACAAGGTATTCTAGTAGGTTTAAAAAAGAAAAGCGGAGATTGCTGAATGTCTTAAAGCAAAAGTATCTTTTCAAGGCTAAACTATAAAACACAAAGCAGTGGTTTACCTGTGTCTTTGTAAAAAACACAAAGTAACATTTATAAACTAAACTCCCTACCTTTGAAATTCACTTGCACTGTCTCTAATCTTAAGCATGACAAACTAATTTTCTTCCTAGAAGATCCTGTTTACATTAATCATTTGTTTAACATGTTTTTGAAAGATGTTATGTAAATCATTGAGACATAAGATAGGCTTAAATATTTTTCTCATTTTGAATTAAATAGATCTGCTATCTTATTTACCTAACCATCATACAAAAGCTTATCATATTTGCCTTCAGAAGATATCTCTTTCAGTATAACTTTGCCAGGAAATGATAAATTAATCATATAGTTAAAGGATAAATTCTGTTCATTTTAATACTTAATTCCCCCATATCACACTCATCCATTTATCCTTTCATACAGCCATTCCATCAATACTTTCTGTGTGAAAAGTTAAAGGAAAATATACATATATAACTGGGTAAGACCTTCCAATAGGGGTTGATAGTTCTTGGGAGAATTCAAGCTTTCTCTTATTACTCTTGCATCTTTCTTCTGATAGATTCTTGTGTCATTTTGTATCCCCCCCTGCTGCTCTTGCCCAATTCACTTTGCCTCTGGGTCTCTTTCTATGCTTACATGTGGTCAGCCTCCAGTTGAGCTTCTTGGAGCAGACAGATATTTATTCCTAAATTCTCCTCCAGGTTGCACATGCTAGATTCTAATTGCCTATCTTTACCTATTATTTCTGAACTCACAAAGATTAAGCATTGAAAAAACTGCATAGGGGAGCGTGGTGAGCCATGACATACATTTCCATAACATCAGTGCATCACCTGGAGTTGGCAACTATTCCTGCCCTTGTAAAGGATTATATAGCCCTCCCTAAGCATCTGTGAGGTGATAGATTAGTTTCAAGAATTTACTGAGAGGAATTAATCAGAGCCCCTTACTGCAGAATAAAATTATACTGCTCTTCCATTTCCCCTGCTTTTTCTTCTTCTTCTTTTTTTTTTTTTTTTACTTTAAAAAAGTGTTTGCCAATGAGTGAAAGTAGACACATCAGCAGCAGCTGCAGAGACACGTGACTCCCTAGTAATGATAGTATTTTGAGGAGAAAGATCAGGGATTAATTTGGTCTCCACAGCGGAGAAAGGTAGAAAGCCAAGTTGAGAATGCATTTCTAGACAAGGTCCCATTGGATTGGCTATATTTTTGAAGGTCCTCATCCAATCTCATTGATATCAGTCAGAGTCAAGGAGGTGTTCAACAGTGGAGGGGACTTTCAAAAGTGAACATTCCTACCCTTTCCTGTGTTAGCAAAAAGTGAAATTCTGTGATTTGGACTCTACAATATATATCTTTTGAATTTTTTTTTATATTAGGGAGATTATACAAAGGTGTCTTTGTATAGGGCTTAGGAGTAGGTCTGACTGGGTTACAACATACCATGCTGTTTGTAGAAACTGATTCCTGTGTCACGCATCTGTTCATTGTGGCTCCAGTCATGCTTTGGAAGACTGAGGTCACAGCCATGTTTTGGCTTCATAATTGTTTGGAATCTTCTTTTTGAGTGGAATATGTGGATGCCATTTCCATTTTCCCTGAGGAGAATGGCACTTAGTGAAGAACATGATTGGGTCTAAGGATAACCATGTGCTGCTGGTAAGGTTTCACCTGGGTTCTTCAGGCCGTCACCCTGAGTTCCCTCAAGCCCCATGCTTTTGGATAGTTCTGGGCCAACACTAATCCCCATGGTGTTTTCTTTCCCAGTTGTCACAGATGAGACCTTGAGCTTCATTCAGAAAAGCAGACGCCTCCTGGTTGTCCTAAGTCCCAACTACGTGCTCCAGGGAACCCAAGCCCTCCTGGAGCTCAAGGCTGGCCTAGAAAATATGGCCTCTCGGGGCAACATCAACGTCATTTTAGTGCAGTACAAAGCTGTGAAGGAGACGAAGGTGAAAGAGCTGAAGAGGGCTAAGACGGTGCTCACGGTCATTAAATGGAAAGGGGAGAAATCCAAGTATCCACAGGGCAGGTTCTGGAAGCAGCTGCAGGTGGCTATGCCAGTGAAGAAGAGTTCCAGGAGGTCTAGCAGTGACAAGCAGGGGCTCTCCTATTCATCCCTGAAAAATGTATGAAAGGGAAAATGTAAAGAGTAACGAGAACCAAGGGTACTCCTGGGAGGAAGAGCCCCCCCTTTTCCTTCCCAGTTTATGGTTTGATAGGCAGAAAAAAATTCTCAGCCTCCTCATAGGGATAAATTCAGAGTGACTATCTGGATGGCTGTTTTGCTTCTCAGGCATGACTAAGGTTTAGAATGATAGTGTCAACAGTCTGTTCCCAGTCTCTGATATTCCTGTGTTCTTTTCAGGTAAAGACTGGGTTGAAGTGAATCTCCTCTTTTACATCCTCCATCCCTGACCCCCCACCTCAAATCTTAACCTTATAGAGCAGCTGTGTCTGTGGATTTAAAAAATCCCTTTACGAAACGTTACTTGTTGACGGGTATTGTAATTTTCTGAGTAGAGTATTTTTTTTTAATTTTATTTTTACTCATCCATTAAAAAGATAATCAGGGCCTACATCTATTTTTTCTGAGGATAAACAAGCTCTTTTGCTCATTTGGCTGTTCAATACACCACCACAGCAAGACCGACACCCACTTAGGAGGTTACAAAGCAATATAACTAAAAATGTCTCTGATGATTGATTTAAAGGGCATGTTGCATTTCCTCTTACTATATCACATTTGCCCTCATCTCAGGTAATTGATGTTACATTTATAAACTTGAAAAATATATCATAACTTTTAATTACCGTAAATCCTTGATTATCTTTGGATTGATTCATATTTATTACTCCATCTCCCTCTCTACTTGTATCAATCACTCAGAATTTGTAGGTTAAAAAACAGATTTTCAGGTGGCTCTATACTTGGTTCAGTCTGAAAGGCAACTTCTAATGGTGCTAATGGAGAGCAAAATGCTTTTAGGGCATTTCTAACTTGTGAAAAGAGTGCAGAACAGGATGTTTAGCAATTTGCCTTTTAATCCAACCTTGCTAATGTGAAAACTAGGAAAATGATTTCTCCTCACTTTTTTTGTGTCTCCTCATTGTAATGTGTGGAGATTAGGTTAAGTAACCTTGACAGTTGCTTTTAGCATTAATATTCTAAAAGAATTAATTGTACTTCCTGTAATTTATTCACTAGCACAGGTAATACCTTGATCCAAATAAGTCCGTCTGAAAGGTCATTGTCAATGAAACTTTTCTGGTTGGTTTTAAGTAAAATTTTAATGTTCTTCAGACTTGGAAAAGTAAAACTAAGTGCAGAGTTTACAAAGTAGATATCTATGTTACGTGTAGAAAATGTATATATGTGTATATATATATACACACATATAAGTATACATATATATAAATATCCACACACCTTAATTTTATATGCTCGTGTGTATATATATTCACACACAAATTGTGTATGTGTGTATATGTATGAATCAACATGCGCATGCATTATCTATGTGTGTATACATATACACAGACACATATGCATGTGCTCATCTTTAAACAGCCATTAGTACGATATTACAAACCACTATAACTCTTGTCCAATTTTTAAATTATGTTTATACTGTAATGCTTTTGTGTTGGTGTTGTCAGTTCATTAATATTATTTGTGAATTTGCTGCTCACAGAGTGGTACTTGTCATTAGTTCTTGCCTTCCCTACACTCATATAAATAACTTATTATGGCTATAGCTGATCTGGGTTGCAGTGGACTCTGTTGTACCCAGAACTTCTTTAGTCACTGCTAAATGGTAGCCAGTTATCTGGTATTAATTGATTTTCTACTGTATTCCTAGAAGACATATTAAGAAATTAAGCCATGCTAATCCTAGTGCTCAACTATGTAGACTGCTAAGTAATAAAAGAAAATAAATATACCTATAAATGAGTTTGGAGGATACTATGAAACACAATAATTCATAATTTAAGGAGGCCCTTGTCCTAGTAGTGTGAATTTTATTATGCAATTCTAAAACTGTCTTCTACATATAAGCATCCTTTATCAGTGTTAAAGTCCATAATACATAATTTTTCTACATAGAAATTATTGATTACTTTAAACTGAAAAAATTATTCCCCTCTGGATTCTTGACTATAAAGCTATGATATGGAGTCACTCTTGGGATGAATATTTTAGCCTTTTTAATGCTTTTTCTTATGATAAATCATAATTATTCCCTCTACTAACCCTTTATTTACAAGACCAGAGGAGAGTTGACTCTGGAGTAGCTCTTAATATCAATCATTTTAGGAGCTTTAGGTCAACAAGGGGTGGTCTCATTCCCAAGGGGCCATTTTCTTGCGATGCTGCATTTTTTTTGCACTTTGGGGCTTCATATTTATCCTTAATACCATAGGGGCCCATGGAAACTCCTTGGTTTGTTTTTCTATTTATATTCCTATCTTTCATATTGAGTTTTTCCAAATGCTATAATATAAAGCAAATCAAATCTAATTTGTCTCATTCTAATAGAACTTACTTTAAACATGTTTTCTATTCTAGAAGATGCCCATCTGAAGGATATAGGGACATATACTCATAATTTAGAGAGCAAGAACAAATGATTTCTCTTATAAAGTTTTAGATCTATGACATCAGTACCTTCTGCACCCAGGTTAACAAAGAACCATGCTATGTAGAGTGTCTAATTACACAATCCCATACAATTTATTGAATTCTCTTTTGTATTGCAGCTTAAATGATTCTTAGGATTCTAATAAAAAAAGCACTCCATTGTACTGGGAACAAAAACATCACTCCACTTGTTAATTACCCATTTTCTTTCTATAGGTTTTAATATTTTAAGATTATCTTTTTAATTTTATTCATGAAATTTTGTATTTTCCATTTTTCATTTGATTTGTAAATTTACATATTTTTAAAATAAACCATTTATTTTCAGCTTTGAATTTTATTTTGTGCATGTGTTTTATGTCTTTATTTTCATGTTAAGAATAAGGAATAAGAATTAAAATGATCAATTAGTGCAGTATAAAAAGAAGTGAAATTATATTTAACTTTTTTTCTGAGAGATATCTGAAGATAGTGGGAACTTCATATCAACAATGTGATATACCAAACATGGGAATGTGTCTGTATATGTGTGCATGTGTATACAGTGACAGAGGGATACAGAGCATGGAGGGGGAGAGAGAAGAGAATTATTCTTTTCAAAAAAACCACAAACATTCCTTTCAGTTCAGCTTAGAATTTTAAAGCTTACAGGAATTTCTTACCTTTTAAACTTTAAAGCAACTCCAAGACAGCAGCTTTGGCAGAAGAAATTAATGCTGTGCGTTAATAGATGATAATTTGAACCAAAGATACATTTTTCTCACAAACTTCAAGTAAATAAGTGAAAAATATTTGGAAATGCATTTTCTTTTGTGTTAATAATATTAAGCCCTTAGGGACAAGACTGTTTTCATGCTAAAAAGAAAAAAATTCCCCATTTCATCATTTATTCCAAAAACATTTATTGAGCCCCTATAACATCCTCTGAACTGGTTAACTTTGTAAAAAAATATTTTGCTGAAGTATTTTCTTCTTGCAAACCACTCCCCAAAGGGTAAAGTTCAAATCAATGGATCAAGGTTACAAGGAAATAGATTTCAAATCAATTGGAAACAACTGTGTCAGAGTTGAACAATAATGAAATTCCCTATCTTTGGACATGCTAGGTGTCTCCTTATAAGATATATATAAGCAGAGACTTGATTGATTCATATTAGAGTTTATATGTGGAATTTCTATATTGGATAAGTGGGGATAAGTTTTAAGTTGCTTTCAACCCAAAAATATTAAATGACCTCCTAGAATATAGTGGTGACTCTTTGGAAGATTCAGTATCAGCATTTTGGTAGCCTCATTTACTGAGCTATTACCTGGTTAAAAGCCTCAAGATACTTTTTTCAGACACTCACTGGTGCCACTAGATTTTTCACACAAGTAAATTTGCAATGTGGTATGAGATACACATTCAGCAACTAGCCGGTCTTATTTCTCTGTTTTTACCCATGTGACATAAAGTAACTTTAGCAATGAGCCAGGAAATTATTTCAACATTACTTTTGATGTATATTCATTTTAAACTAAATACCCAGAATTTCAAACCCTATTATCCTCATCAATCCATGTATCAAAGTGATATTCTAAAGTTAGTATCAGGAATTGATACAAATTCAACAAAATTGGTCCATATATTATTTTAATAAGCACTAGATATTGAATAATAATTTAATCATATGAGCTGTTCACATGACTACTGCATGCTAGACATTTGCATATAGATACCTCATTTGTTTTACATTTCTACAAGTTTTCTCTTATGCATTTCATAGCAGGATGACCTTAGATTCAAAAATGTTCAGACTAAAAACAGACACTGGAAAACCAAGATTTAGATTCAGATTCATCTTCTAGATTAGGTGCACCTTTTTTCTACTGTACTTCAAGTCTTACCAGAGGGAAGAGGAGGGGGAGAGAGAGAAGAGGAAGGAGAGAAGCATACTTGTCCACTTTTATCCTAACCAAAGAACAAACTGCAGTCATAGTTCTCTTCTGTGTAAATTCCAGAGGGAATATGACTTTAAAAGGCGGGTGAATCCTTAAGTGTGGTAGAATTCTGGACCAGAACTATGTCTTCAACTCCAATACAGTGCCATAAAAGAAAACTGATGTCACACCTGTATAGTCACACCTCACTTTTTTTTGAGTCAAACAGAATAAACAATCTAATTTAGTAATCCCTCTTCATATAATATTTACCATTAAAAATGATAATAGTGTCCATCTTAAATATGAAGGTTTCATAATATAGAAGGTATTTTTAAAATATGCAGTGAAGGAGGCAGCTTTCTTTAAAGTACCAAGTGAAGAGAATTCTATGTATAGGCCAAGCCCCCTCGGAGAAGCATCTCCACTCTCAGTCCTCAATGTCTGGAATTCTGCCACTCATATCTTTATTTAGCATTGTCCTTTTTCAAATGTAAATCCCTCACTTTCTGGAAGGGATATATATATATATATATATATATATATATATATATTTAAGAGAGAGTGAGAGAGGAGAGAGAGAGAGAGAGAATTTTTAATATTTATTTTTAGTTCTCAGCGGACACAACATCTTTGTTGGTATGTGGTGCTGAGGATCGAACCCGGGCCCCACGCATGCCAGGCGAGCGCGCTACGGCTTGAGCCACATCCCCAGCCCTATATATATATTTTTTTTTTAAAGAAAATATAAGCCCTGAAGACAATTTTTAGAAGATCTAAGACAGTTTTACTTTCAACTGTGGTATCTCCATTGGAAAAAACCTCATATTTTCTTAAGGTAATATTTTGAAATAAAGTATACTGTACACACAAACACATACATAAGTGCACACACAATTTGTGGAGTTTGCCCAAATCCTCTACCCAAGCCATGTTGTCTTAAGGTTATTTTGCATTTCTCATGAACCAGAAAAAGCAGTAGACTTCCCACTCTGATATTCTCTAATTTATTAGATGCAGCTTCAAGAGATCCTGAGTAGGAACAGCAAGCAGGAACAAAGGAGTTACCAACACACACACATACACACACACACACACACACACACACACATATACACACACAGGTTTACCAACACACACACACACACACACACACACACACACACACACATACACACACAGGTTTTGAAAAGAAATGGACATTTAAATTTGTCTTTCAATACCAAAAATTTCCAAAATAGCTTTTTTTTTTTATTCTTGATAAAAACAGTTAAATGTCAAAAATTGAGCACATGTCTATGGATTTTCATTCAAATTCATGTTAAATGCACTGATTGGAAAGGATTAATCTACTTTGGATCCTATCTCTTCATTCCCTGTCAAGTTCATTAAGATCAAATTTACTGCGAATTTGCAGTTTGTCATGACAAACTGAAAAGTCTCTCAAAGAATGTGGGCACAACCTCAGTCTGTCTTTGGCACGTGATTTCAGAGTTGTCTGTGGCTATGATTCACACATTTGAAGTTCCTTTACTTAAGATAATCGCATTGTATAAGTTCCCAAATCTCACAGTGAGTTAAGAACTGCATTTATTTGAAGAAGTTTCCTTTGGGATCTGTCCAAATCCACCTTAGCAACTGTTAGAAATGAATGCTTTGCCAGAACTATTAACTAATTTATTGATTTTTGTCTATTGTCATTATTTTTGCTTCTTCTTGATTATAAGGTCAGTTTTTACAACACACACATACACATATACAAACATACACACTTACACATAAAGAAGAGAAGGAAGGAAGGAAATAAATCTTAGTTGATAATAAAATCAGTACTGTGTCCAAAAATGTTAAGTACCAAGGGATATAACTGAGGATCTTAGGAAGTGGTAATTCCAATTGGTCTTTACCAATCAGACTGTGTCAAGAACATTTCCTTTGCTATTCAAAGTGCTATTCTTAGAAGATACATATAGAACTGAATATTATTCAGAGGAAAATGATAAAAGTGAGAAAAAGACTGGAAATTATGTCATTTATGGAAAAAAGAGAGAAATCCTAAATTTATTTAATCTACAGGTAAGAAGAAAATACAGTAACATCACAAAAGTTGTCAAATATTTCAAACATTTGAAGATGTCAGATCTAAGACCATCAGATAAAACTTGCAGTTATGAAGATTTCAAAAGAAGCAATAATCTACAGCCCCAAATTAACTGGATTTTAGAGATGGTTCTCTTAATTCTTGAACCATTTTCTGGCTTTTCTTTTCTAATAGTAAAGAAAGACTATTCAAGAAGGGACTACTACAAGTAGGGGTTTTGCAATGGGGACATATTGAATTCAAATCCTTCCTCATCCTTGAAGGTAGCAAATCCTTTGAAACTATTAATAATAAAGGTACAGATGGCATTCCTTAATTTCCTGACTAGGTGGATTATTTAGCACTGAGATCCTATATTTTCAAAATGTCTGTTCGTTGCCTGTCCTTTGTCAGATGCACAGTGTGGTACTGGGATGTATAGAAGTTTTCACGGACACCGTGCCATCTTTTCATTTTCCTGTAGATACAGTGGAAGCAGTTTTTGATTTCATTCAGAGGAGCCGAAGGATGATTGTTGTCCTGAGCCCAGACTACGTGACAGAAAAGAGCATCAGCATGTTGGAGTTTAAACTGGGTGTCATGTGCCAGAACTCTATTGCCACCAAGCTCATTGTGGTGGAGTACCGTCCCCTTGAGCATCCACACCCAGGCATCCTGCAGCTGAAGGAATCAGTGTCCTTTGTAAGCTGGAAAGGAGAAAAGTCCAAACATTCTGGCTCCAAATTCTGGAAGGCCTTGAGGTTGGCTCTTCCCCTGAGAAGTCTGAGTGCCAGTTCGGGCTGGAATGAGAGCTGCTCTTCTCAGTCGGACATCAGTCTGGATCACGTTCAGAGGAGAAGAAGTCGTTTGAAAGAGCCCCAGGAGCTCCAGAGCTCAGAGAGGGCTCCAGGTGCCCCTCCTGACCCTGGCACCTTGTCCAAGCACCGAGGGAAGCCCTCTGCAGCCTGTCGCTGCTGTGTCACCTACTGTGAGGGAGAGAGTCACCTCAGGAGCAAGAGCCGGGCAGAGATGCAGACGCAGCCCCAGTGGGAGACACACCTCTGTAAGCCTGTTCCCCAAGAGTCAGAAACTCAATGGATACAAAATGGCACAAGATTGGAACCCCCTGCTCCCCAGATCTCAGCTCTTGCTCTTCACCATTTCACAGATTTGTCCAATAACAATGACTTTTATATCCTATAATTACTGTGTGGGGTGGGTGGTGGCTTCTCTCTCTACCAGTCCTCTTCATGTCATGAAGCTTAGGGAATAACTGACATTTTTATCATCTAATGGACTATCAGATGTATATCCCTTTTATTGATTTTTAAAAACTATTTATTTCTAGGAGACAAAAGACCTGAAGGACCTGAATCCAGAGTTATTGCCTCTAACGGCCTCAGAAGAGCACACTCTTCTTGGGTCCTAGAAGGTCAGTATGTGAAAGTTGCCTAAAGTCTGAACCTCTATCTTGCCCAAAGGTTTAAACCCAAGCTAAGATTTTAAATATGTTTCCTATGAGTTAGTTGATTGATCTTAGTCCGGTGTACTTGGACTATGACACTGTAGGGTGTACATTTCCCCAGGGAGCACCATGGGAAAGAGCTGGTTCTGGTGAAAGTTGTAGGACAAAGCTCCAGAGAAAACCTACAGCACATTTTCCCTCAAAGAATCAAACATACCCAACCAGGGATATATGGTGTTCTCTGTCTCACTGTAAAATAGTATGCTCTAAATTTCCTAACATTGTTAGCATCAATAAAGTTATATTTTTATGTCATTTCATTTGTACTAACAAATTTTTAATTTCTCTCTACCCTTCTACCTATTCTGGCTTTTGTATTCAAATCTGAGGAGTATTCCATTTCAGAAAATTGAGATTAGGTTTAGGGAACAGGAAAAACTGAAGTATCCCCTTTGTTTCTTCTGAGGTGTATAGAGAGAAATCTGGGAAAGTTCCAAAAGACAGTGAGAAAGTATTTAAATGAAATGGGATTTTACATAAAAATCTGATTTTTTTAAAGTGACAGATGAAGAAAAACTCAGTCTTTTAAGGGATTTTGGGGGGAGTTTGGTGCCTGAATTCCTTCTTCTCATTCAGAATTCTGAGAAGGGATCTTAAATGCCAAGTGCCTATAAGAATTAGAAGATAAGGAAAAAATAAAGGGTGGCTAGACACAAGCATAATACAGGGACCATCTATCAATGAATAGGATAGAGGTACAGAAAAATATTTATTTTCTGCCAACATATTTGCATAACAATAAAAGGCAGGTGGCACTTGATTTTCAAGTTAGGAGCATGATGGGGAATCCCTGGGTCTGCAAGTAACTGAAGAACATGTATTTTATACAAAAGGAGTAAGCTTTTACTCAGCTCCATTTGATTGCTGCTACTGATTTAGCCCTGTGTTGTCAGATTTTGCAGTTTTTTTCAAGAGAAACTAAAAATCTAGATTTTTGTATACACTCCCAATTATGGAGTTATAAAAATAAAAGAAAAGCAAAGAGCTAAGCAAAACACATCTGGGAGACATATTTAGCCTGAAGGATACTAATTTATAATTTCAGAACTAAAGTATTCAGCCAAAGAACATATGTCAAAAATGGGAATCCAAGTGTCCTAGACAGTACTGGTACTGGGGAATACAAACTGGCCCTAAGGACGTAATAGGGAATGTTTATCCTCTCCCCAAATTGAAGACATCTGGGCCATCAGAATAGGGCTGATCTGACCTAACATTCCAGCACAGGAGAAAAAGCTGAAAAACAGTGTGTCTTCTATCTGTTATATAAAGGTTCCCTGCCTGTTGGGTTTACTGCAAGAAAACTAGAAGCAAAAACATCTGTAATTTCTGAATGGAAGCATCAAAAAGATTAAGAGACCATACTAACCATGCCACCTTTCAATACAGTCACCTTCAATACTTTAGTCCTGGCTGCTAGTGAGCTTAGCCTAATGAGTGTGGCCTCTCCCAATCAGTAACAGAGTAGCGGAGAAAGAAAATTCTAACTCTAAAGAGGGAATCAGAAGATCATTTTTGTCTTGAAACTAGAAATTAGAAGGTACTTTCTCTGAAGCTAAACAGAGGAAGGTCCTCCAAAGTAAATGTGATTTACCATGTAAATTTTAATTTGGAAATGACAGGCCACCATAACTGTATTTTCAGCAGGAAATGACTTAGCACAACCAATGATCTGGTTCTATATTACACCCCTTCTTGAAGAGAGTAATCCATTCTTGATGTACGTTTAAGGATCTGAACTGGGAAGACAGACAGTGGTTTCTCTCCATTTATATTACAATAGGTAATATAAATGGTTCTAAATACTCAGAGAAATCCCCAATCCAGAGTTAATCTGATCAATATAGTATTCCCAAACTGTAAAATATCTTTGGAAATAGTTGAAAAATTACTTTTGTAACTTACCAATTATATTTTAAGGGGATAAAACTAAATGCAAGAACTAATGGCAGAGCATGGAAATTAACATGATCTCTTATTATATATAGCCATACACTTTTGGTGCTCCCAAAGCTAAATTTTGGTTGGTATCAATTTCCTTTGACAATATAAGTACAGAATAAGTGGTATAAAGTAATAGTTTTGTACATTAGCTATATAGGGATCAAAAAAATAATGGACAGTATTTTACTATATGGAGAAAGCCTAGGAAATTATGCTATTATTCCTTGATCTATCGTGCCACAGTTGAATTTGATATTTAGGGCCATGTACTTCAATGAGGCATATGATTATAGGCAAAATTTTTTTCTTATGAGCCTTAAGTATCCATAATTGAAATGACATAATTGTAGACTAAATTAATATATCATTATTAAGAAATATCGCCTTTTAAAAGCATAAATTTAAAGTCTAATAGAGTCCTATGTCTCTCCTTTCTGTTTAATCATGGTCTCTTCAAACTTTAATCTCTTAATGAAAACTTAGAAGATATTAATTTCACTGGGTGTTGTGGGTATTGAATAGTATACTACAAATTTATTTCACACAGATCAACTATCTTTTACTTTCATAAAATACCTTGAACAGTTGAGAACAGAAACCTATTATCTAGCTTAAATGATAATCAGCCAATTAGCGAAAGACTTGGGTTTCTACCTCAGCCTTCTAATAAGGTATCCAGTGCCAATGCTAGAGCCAACCCTGGAGTATTCAAGTGGAAGTATTTATATTATGAATTCATCAAGATGAAATTACTTCAGAACTATAACACATTAAAATTTTAAAAATTAGTTAATGTAAACCCTATGCATGGCTAATTAAAGGTTTTATTAAGTTTGTTGTATTGTTTGACCTTTTCATATTATGATTCTATAGAACTTAATTTTTACATGTTTTAATTTTAAGAAGTAGGACCCTTTTTTACACTATGGTCTTAGTTTTTCCTTGAAATAAATTATTTATATTATTCTTAATGAAATATCAATATATATTCACCCCTTATCTTGAAAACAAATGTAATATTTTAGCAGATATGACACTGACAATTCCAGAGTGACTTCCTTTTATCACTATTAAAAACTCTAATAATAATATTTTCACTTCCAGATTGAAGATTTAAAGCAGTTGGAAAAACTAATGTTCCTGTTCAGAAAAAGGCATGAATAATAAATTGATCTAACCATTAAAATATGAACAGAAAGACAGACAAATCCTTTGGCAATGGTTTCAAACTTCTGCACATCAAAGAATCACTTGGGGGGGGGGATTCAAATGAAGACCCCAGGACACTTCCCTTCCCAAAAGGGCTGTCTCCTTAGCTCATGGACATTGTTATTTGAATAAGGTCTTATATAGATCAAACTTGGGAAAGGATGCAAGGAGAACCTATAGGAAATCTTTCAAGCCCTTTCCATTTTCCCTATGCAGATCACAAGACAGAAATCCTAAATCTGGGTTTTATTCAAGTCTTCATGAAATGTATCCCTCACAGGAGTCATTTCACATTCGTATGAAAATGCATATTTCTTGATCCTAGATTAACTACACAAGGGTCTCTAAGGTGGGGCAGGTCTGCATTTAAACTTCTCACGTGATCCTGATGCACAAAACATTTAAGAACCGTTAATTTTTACCTCTCTTTTACTCCTCTTTACTCTTGTAGGCTCTGATTTTCTCCAGCCAAGGAAGACTACAAACCATCTTTTTAACAAGGTGTTTGCAGGCAATAGATGAAAATGTAGGGCATGGTTAGCCCTTGGAATTGTCTCAGCACAAGGAGACAGTTGAATAGAGTGGTTAGTAGAGTGTACTTGTGATACATGAAATATATGGACATTTGGAACTTGGTGGGAGTGCTGTAGTCATCATGTGTTAATAGAGTAAGATAAGCTCTGCTAGGAGAACAAATACCCTCAACATTTCAATAGATTCATGTAACAATTCTTATATTTCATTTATGCCACATGTCCAGCATAGGGGCTTGCTTTGTTGTAGCTTTACCATCTGAAATGTGTGACTAGCTATTGTCACTGGTCAGCTTAAATTGACACTCATAACTTTCACTTACAATGCGTTGACCAGAAGGAGCTCCAAGGTCCTGATATAGTCATAGAGAAAGCTAGGAAGAAAAAAATCAAAGTGAACTTGGTGAACACATAGCCCTGACTTCTACAAATGAGACAATAATGAGGTATTGAAGTAACCTGAAGGGGCAAGAAACTTTCAAACAGATATGTCACATACTTTGATGATGAAGAAATAGAATAACTTTGCTGCCAACACCCCATCTGTTTGTCAAGACATCAAGATAAAACAGCACACAGAAAAGAGTAGCCCTATACATTAATGTCTCCCAACAATATTTGTTGAAGGAATTTATGATAGTAATTGTAGCTTCTGGTTAAGGGGAAGAATGCTTAATAATTTCAAAGTCACTGTATTTCGTTACTTTCCATTCAGTGGCTCTAGTTGGTTCTCTAAGAATGTGATGCTCAAACCATCTGCAAATGAGCCATTTCATTTTGAAAATTCAGGGAGCCTCAAAAGAATTGAAGACATTTAGAACACAGCAGAGCATGTAACACGGTCATTAGAAGGCATCTCTTGATCCATTTATCTGAAGAATTAAATAGGGAATTCAAATTGAACCTGCCACAGCTCGAATGAAGGAAGAGACAAATGCTAGTGTGGATATCATGAAGTCTGATTCTCTCTGTGCATCTGTGTTCTCTATGATTTGGATTCTGTTTGTATTAAAATTTTGAATTTTTGTATGACTTTTGTAATGTGTACAGTATCATTTGATTATATAAGAAAAAGCTCTCTTTGAGTTGGTAAAGATCAGTATTTAGAAATCTTGATATATACTAGAAAGTTATAGTGTCAAAGGAGATATTTGTTAGTGTAGAGAGCAGACAACTGACACATTCAATATTCCTGTTTTTCCCCTAGACATTTTGAACCTTTAAAAATATTTAAATGGAAAAAGCAACCTTTGAAAGTTTCTAGTGGAAAGAAAACAGAACGATTCCAAATAAACTCTGAATTCAGATAATGAACTATCTTTACCTTACTGGAGGTGATAGGTATTTTAAATATTCCATTGCTTTATTTAAAAAAAAATAAAACAAAGTCTGATATTCATTTATTTATTTTTATTTAAAAATTAAATTATGTATAACTACTTATTAATTTCTTTTATCCTCTCATAAGCTGTATCACATGCTTAAAATTAATTTATTCAGTAATATGCTCCTAAACACCTTGGTAAGTAGTTCTGAACCAGAATGTAACATTGTCATTTAAAAAATTGCACATATCTGAGGTCTATCCCAGACAACTAAACCTCTAGAAATAATTTAGTTATCTGCTCTTGTAAATGAAAATTACTTTAAGTATCTTTAAAACTTTTGAAAATGATTAATGAAAAATCAATGATGATATATTATGAATATGGAGTAAAAAGTATAAACAAGTTCTACTATTGTAAACAATATATTTTATTAAAGTGTGAAGCTTAAATAATTGCCAAATACTGGATTTGAATTCTTTATTTAGGAGATAACAAATATTTCATCCTTTATTTTCATATTATTCACATTATTATTATTATTATTATTATGAAATTACATAAAATAAGTGAAGAACAAAATAAAGAAAATAGAGTTATAGAAATAATTGATATAATTACACTGAGCAGCCAAAGGAGGCTATATTCCTAATGTTTATTATTTTGATGTCATCAGTCACCTAAAACAGATCAAAGTATTTAAGACATAATGACATGGTTATGGGCAAAGACAATGGATGACTTCTGAGAAGAAACAGAAGAAAAAAGTAGAATGAACAAAGCCCATTTACCTATTTCCAAATATTATGAATGCAAAAGAAAAGGGAGATGTCTAAGAACTCCCAATATCAGACTGTAGAGCTAAAATGTAGAGTGGTATCTGAGTTTAGAGAACAAAGTTGGATATTTATTTTCATTATAAGCACTCTTGATAAAGTACAAAAACATTACATAGGAGTCAGAGGACATGATTTGGAATACCAATTCTTCTGTTGATTGTTTGACTTTCAATAACACACTTTTGCTCTCAAATTCTTAGTTTGCTCACATATCAAATGGTAATAATATAATATCTACCTCATTGAAATATTGTAAGGGTAAAATTGTATAATAAATGTGAACCTCTAAAATCTGTAACGCATGTGTTTGGTAGTTGTATTTCATCATCATCATCATCATCATCATCATCATCATCATCAGTGTTTTGTTTATAAAAAGAATCCAGAGGAAGTGAAGAGGTCTAAGAAAAGTTTTTTTGTAAATTGCTGAATTCTAGGGTACTTTCCCAGAGCACAGGTTTAGCTGTAATCTATTATATCTTACAGTTAAGGAATAGAAAGTTCAATTTATGACCATGAATGTTAAAGAGTATAAAAATATCATCTGAAAAAGTAAGAAAGGAGAAAAATAGCTATTTATTGTTTGGCTCTTTAAAAAATTACC
The DNA here is from genome assembly GCF_964194105.1 of Spermophilus citellus. Lineage (NCBI taxonomy): Eukaryota > Metazoa > Chordata > Mammalia > Rodentia > Sciuridae > Spermophilus > Spermophilus citellus. Next base: position 116,869,649 of record NC_138188.1, on the reverse strand, counting down.
CTTCAAAAACTCAAAACAATAAATATTTATTTCCTCACAATTTCTATGGGTCAGGAATCTGGTAGAGACTCAGGTGTGTGATTCTTGCTCAATATAACAAATGAGGAGACTGTCAAACTGTTGGCCAGGGCTGTGGTCATCTGAGACTTGACTGGGACTGGAAGATCCACTTCCAAGGGCTAGAAGATTCATTTCCAAGGATAGGCACATGGAAGTTGGTAGGGACCCTTCACTTTTGCCTGATGAACCTCCCCCATAAAAATCTCCCCATAAGTCTCCTTGAATAGCCCCATGACACATCAGCTGACTTACCCTAGAGCTTGTGATCCAAAAGTCCCCACAAGGAGGAAGCCAAAGTGACCTCTATGACCAAATCTCCAAAGTGGATATTATCTCTTCTGCAATATTCTCTTTGTTAGAAATGAGTCCATGCGTCCAGCTCAAACTGAAGAATTGGGATATTCACCTTTTCCTCTTGGAGTGAGAAGTGTCAATGTTTTTATGGACTTTTTTTTTTTAGTTTAAAGTTGCCATGGTAACATAGACATATTTATTTTTTAGATCAATAAATTAAGGACCAGAAAAGGAAAGTGACTGGTCCTTTGCCTTCGTAACTTAATCCCCAACCTTAAGCTACCTGACTGTGGTGGTGCCACGCCTCAAATGAGAGCTGTTTTCTTCTGGCTATGAACTCTCTTGCCTGGTGAAAGACTGCAGAAGTGGGGAGTCACATCATCTGTAGTTCTGGAATCCCTTTTACTCTTTTTCTATAACTTTACCCCAATATCCAACCCCAGCCCCTTATTCTATTTTATTTGACAAAGGAGAAAGGTGGGCTCTGGGAATCTGACATGAGTGAAATCGATGGGCAGGTGAACCACATTTTTGGTCTGGTTTCTGACATTGAAATAGAACTTTTATTCTGGGATCACCTCTAGAGATGTTGAAAGTGACAATTTATTCCAAAAATCAGCCATTAAGGAGAAAAGATAAAGTAATTGCTTTCTTTGAACTTAAATGGTTATATATTAATAACCAAGTAATTTCTCTCTGTATCTGACTTTTGAGCTCTCAAAATGGATAGGATTAGACCAGAAATTCTGTAGGATGCTACAATTCTATGATTCCTTGGTCACCAAGTAATGCTTAAATAATACCCCCCTCGTCCCTCATGTACACTCCCACTAACAATCAGCATCTAGTGGTATTTGAAAGAACACTTAAAAGACATGAGGATTCTTCCCAAATGATTCATACACACGTCTTCTGTCTGTTGAGTCATAGTTCTTCCAACATGTATTTGTCACTTGTAAAGCTAACCAACTACCTTCTCTCATATGTGTTTTCTGTTACTGGGATGAATGGCTTTAAGAAAATATATTGCATTTACAGGGAGCCTGTTCATAGTTCAACTCTGGGTGCTTCCAACTTCTTTCAACCAATTTTAGTTTCAAGGCCAAAGGTAAGCAGATTGCAGATTAGATTGAAAAATAAAAAGGTACCTTTGTCTTCTTAACAGTTTTATGTTCTTATCTCTTACCCATACAAATCCCTATAAACTTTCCTATTATATTTCCATATATTTTATAATAACAAGAAAAATAAAGAGAGTCCAGTTTTGAAATTACCTAAGTGTATAAACATCAAAATCTCAGGGGCTAGGAGATCTGAGTTTTAATAGAAATAATAATCCCTTTCATATGGGATATTGAACAAGGTATTAACTCTGCCATCAATACAATGCAGACATGATGTTCTAGGAGTTGGTGTAGAAACAGCAGAAGAAGAGCTTGGGTGAGACTTAAGGCACAACCAATGACTTATTCCAAGTAAACAAAACTCAGATGTTTGAGGAATTTGGCATTCTCCATAAATGCACCAAATGGTAGTTGTGCTGCTCAAAGTCAAACCAAATCTCTGAGATTTCTCAAACATTTGCCCTCCTGCTCTTTCCCATGAAGGTCAAGAATTTAAGCTAAATGTATACTATTCATTCTATTTCCTAAACACCAAATACTCTCACATGCCAATGCACTCTTGTTACTATTCTCTGCTTAGAATACCTGCTCCTTTCCTTCCTCATCATAAGAGCTCTTACAGTGTTTCAAGTCCAGCTCAAAATGTTTTCAAATCTATGAAATTTTCCCCAGGCAGAGTTGGATGTCCTATCTCTAGAATTTGTATCATTCATAATATATATATATATATTCATATATATATGAATATATATTTATATATATGTAAACATATATTCATAATATATATGTTTTTATATATTGTATATATAATAATTTGTATCATTCATAATATATATATATTATGAATATATATGTATATATATACATATATGTATTTCACTCTCCTGTAGCTCTGATGAAGAGATATTATATTCCATATTATATACTGAATCTCTAATGTGAGTACTTAGAATGGTGATTGTCATATATTGATTTTTTCATTCATATTGTTTAATGAGTTGTCATAATGCCTTTCATTGAGAGAAAAGTGCAAGTTTCCTGCCCCTTTCTTTTTTCCTTCTGCCTTCCATACTAAATGCAGTATTTTATCACCACATGATATGCATTTCAGTATTGGAATCCTGGGGCTCCCAGTACCACATCCAACACAGTACATTTAGTCCTTGGCATTATTTGATGACAGATGATCTATGATCGAGTTAGGATGGAAAAAGCTCCAGCTGTGCCATGCTTGGCCTGGTTGCCACCTCACATTAAGGATGTCCATCCCCTCTCCTCTTTATCTGCAGTAACACCTGATACTGGAATTAGCGTTGGGCTCGTCAACAGATGTTCTGTTTGTGATCTTGCTATTAAATAGGCTCAAAATGACAGAACACTAAGCTGTGATGAATACTTCTACTTACAGTGTACCATAGAGTATCTCTGGCTAATGAATTAAAACAGAAGAAAATTAAACATGCTTATTATTTCAAGATCCAGATGATGTTGGAAAAACAAAATAAAGTACTTTGATGATGTAGGGTCAGATGGCAATTTAGAGATGAGTTCTTCCCCACATCTTGTATCATGTATATTGTCCTCTATGGGCCAGTAAAGTCTTACAAGATAATGCATCTTACAGTCTCCTCTCCATGCTCACCACCCTGGCTGAGATTCAGTACCTATCATCTCTCATAACAGCTGTCTAGTTTCCATTAATGACTCCAATATACCTCCCCAAACTCTGTAAACTCATCACAAAATTACAAAATTCTGGAATATAATTGTGCCCAGGACACTTCAATTCTCTTTCTACAATATGAATAATTTGTTGTTTATTTTAAATTTTGTATTCTCCATTCACTAGCATGAGCCTATCTTTAGAAACTTACTTTCTATTTACATATATGTGTACAAGGTTTAGGATACCTGGTATGAGATAGTAAAACATCAAGTACTATTAACAGCAGGAGGCAGTTTTGCCCTGGATCTAACTTGGCTGTGGAATAAGTCTATGTAAGAAACCAGGAGCATCTGTACACAGTGAATTGAGGGACAGCAGCTGATGCTTTCAGTAAATGGACTCAGTCAACACCTGATTTCCAGGTGAAGCAAGGGGAATATCTAAACCTTACCTTCTTCCTGCCCACCAGTCACTGTCTAGTGCTACTCATTGTTGAACCCAAATAGAAATCAGAACCAAGGATTCTTGTAGGTGCTATCTAATAGTTCAGCCTCTCTGAGAATAAAACAAGGTAAAGAAGAACAGAGAGGATCTAGGAAGCTCACAGAAGATATCCATATCTGATATTTTTAGGAGAATATGAGCAGAGAAGTAACATGAGTATATGTTAGCAAAGTAACTCTAACTGTTTTGCCTATTGCAGTAATCAAAGTAAGAGAAGATGGAGATTTGGATCAGCATGCTAACAAGGAAGTGGTGAGAAGTGCTTGCAAATCATGTAGTTTTGAAATTTGAACAGACATATTTTTTTTTTGACAGATTAGATGAGTAATGTGAAAGTGTAAGAGAAGCCAAGACTTAATTTATAAATTTGGTCTGAGCAACTGGAAAGATGGAGTTGCAGTTTTGATAGGGGTTGAAAGGAATGTGAGATTCCACCCTTTTTTAAGTTTAAGATGCTCTTAGATTTAAAAATATGCTTTGTACTGAGAAACTGCCATTCAATCAGAAAGGCCTGCGAAGGATCTATTCATATTGAAATCGTCAGAAACTACTGTAAAAAGTGTGTGTCTATTGGGAAAACAAAAGGTCCAGTGACAGCTCCTGAGGCATCTCAGTGACGGGAGGTTGAGGACACAAGAAAAAAAAAAAACAACAACAAAGAAATAAAATTTTAAAAAATGGAAGAATATAGAGCTCTGTAAGTCAAGTAAATACAGTGATTCAAATGATCCGTATTTCAAATGTGGGGGCTGCATCAAATAGATGCAGATTGAGAATTGACTATTGGTTTTACCTACATAAAGTTCATTGGAAAAATTGACAAGACAAGTTTTGTGGAATGGTGGGAAGAAAGTTGCAACTGGAGCAGGTTCAAAAGAGTTAGAGAAAGACAATTAGCAAGTAAAATATTTTTCAAAGGAATCTGTCCAGAAAAGAAAACAAAGAAAATGAGATGGATACTAGAGGTAGAAAGTGGCATCAAGGAACACTTTGTTCTTCCTAGGCTGATGAAAGGAATATCAATAAGCCCTCACTGAAGAAAGGTAGTCTATTTGATGTGAAACTACTTACCATCTCTGTGTGTTTTTCTTCACATTGGCACAAATGGACAGGTAGATAGGTAGAATGGGAAAATTTAAAGATGCAGGATAGGGAGGAAGAATGACCCTGAGTGATTTAGATCTCATGCATAGTGAAGCATTTCCTTAAATAGCACAGAGTCCAAAGCAACAGGGGTGAAAGGGGAAGGCCAATAGATGTTGTGCTGGGAATTTGTGGAAAGTCTCTTCTAGTTCTCTACTATCGATTTCTAAATTTAAAAACAATCCATCAGTTTAGAGGGAGAATTAGAGAGGAAATATCAGGTGTTGGATTTGAGACAGAAAAACCAGGTATGAAATGGTCATTTAGGAAATTAAAAGAGTGAATGGTCCAGTGCAATGCAGTATGATTTCTGCAGAAAAGTAATGAAGGTCCACATGAGAAGGATGGTCATGAAATTCAAATGAGATCAGTCAGCATGGTTATGTGTTTTCATCCATCACATTTAGCACATGTGCAGGAGGGGAGTCGGAGAGATGGGTTCCTAGGATGGGGACTGAGAAGGCATGCCAAGATGTGATTGCATTGATTGTGGAATTTAAGCCATATAGGGAGTGACATGGGGACATCATAGTGGTCTGGGTAAAGAGCTCTTGAAATTAGAATACTTGGGCAAGTGAGCTGAAAGATAGACAGAAATTTAGAGGCTTGTAACAGATTGTGGGGAAGTTGCAATTCCTTATCATAATGTTAACAGAAAGACAGTGGCAGTGAGCAAACAAGGTATGTTGGAAATAGGACCATTCTAGGGGAGGAGATCAAGGAACTGAGAAGCCAAAGGATTAGAAGTATAATCTGTGTCAATATTTTAGTCATAAGAATTATGGCAAAACTATTGAGAGAATGGTAATGAGTTAAGTGTTAAAATCAAGAAAACAGGAAGAAGGATCAGGGGTCTGTAGATGACTACATTCCAGAAGTAATCTGTGTGATTCACATAAAATTTAAACTGGAGGATTCTGTAGAGAAAGGGACAATGATACAGAAGCAGCAAAAAAGAGAAAAGAGGCTATTTTTGTTACTGCTAGCCAGTTGAACAAGGAGTGTGGGAAGAGAATTCATTACTCCAGAGGGCTGGAGGAGAAACATTATATCCAAGAGCAACACGATTTGTGTTACAGTAAAAAAAAAAAAAAAAAAAAAAAAATTACAGACAAGAGATAGAGAATATCAGAAATATTACTGATGCCTTGGTATGAATTTCCGGGGACTTAGTGAGAAGGGGAAGTACTACTTGAGGAGCAAAGGAGTAAAGTCAGTAAAAAAGAAGTTCAGAATCACATTTGAATTATAGTGCAGGAAATGAAGGTGTTCTGAGAGGCGTGGGTTCATGTGTCACTGATAATGCCATTCATCTGATTAACCCCAGCAGGAAGATGGATAGGGTATTGGATCAGGTAGGAGAGATCTGGAGAATCTGGTAAGGAACAGATTTTAATGGTCTAGGAGTGACCACAGAATGCAGTATTTTCTGGTCATAGCTCATATAAATAGGAACAGAACACGATGGGATTGGTCCCACCATTTTCTAGGAAGAAAGGTGTAGCAAGGCTGTGAGTGTTGCATTTAGAGGATGTCAGAGTCTTGCCAGAAGCACACATAATCCTGGGGCTATCTCTTGATCCAGGCTGATGGAAGCATGAATTAGAACTAGGCTCTTCAGTTGGGTATAGTGGCATGGTCCCAGCAACTCAGGAGGTTGAGTTGGGAGAAACATTTGAACCTATGAATTCAAGATGAGTCTGGATCAAGCAGTAAGACTGTCAAACAAACAAAAAATCGAGGCTCTTTACTTTCTGCTCACACATAGTGGTCTACTTGTTTACATGTTTTAAGTTCTTTATTAGCAGTTCTTTGAAAGCATAATTATTGCTGCTGCTCAGTTCCTGCCTGCTCTCCAAGGTCTCACACATAGCAGGTGCTTCCTAAGCTATTTTAAAATAACTGTCGAGCCCTCCAAAACTACTATTGAACATTGGCATTCCTATTCCAGCCTAAATTTATACAGGATACACATAAATGCTTATCTACTTTTGGAATTCTCAGATTTTTAAGTATCCCTGCCAGAATTGACTGCATGGAGGATATGTCTATGAGATTTTAGTCACAAAAACAACTTATTCCCAATTCTCCAAATTATTATTTTCTTTAACATTCTGTAAATCTTTGATATACCTTTGGCCTCAGAGGTCCACTACTTCACCTCTTTCAAGTAAACCAGTTGTTCACCTTGTGAATTTTTGCTCAGGATTTGAGGATAAGCACAAATATCACATCATTGACAAATGTATGACCAGTATACTTTTGTAACTCAGTGTCCATTCCTCCTTTCCACAGTAATAACAGTCTGACTTTTTAGGGCATCCAGCTCTTCTTTCTTCAGTCCTTGTTTAAAGGGTAGAATGAGATTCAGAATAAACTAGATTTACATTCATCTAACAAGTAGTATTTACTTAGTCATGGCAATTCAAGAAGATTTGTAATCCAAACTTGTGCAAACAAATTCAGCTAGACCTACTTTTGGATTTTTTTTGTGTGTGTGTGTGTGTGTGTGTGTGTGCGTGAGAGAGAGAGAGAGAGAGAGAGAGAGAGAGAGAAAGAGAGAGAATTTTTTAATGTTTATTTTTTAGTTTTCGATGGACACAACATCTTTATTTTTATGTGGTGCTGAGGATCAAACCCAGCGCCCTGTGCATACCAGGCAAGAGCGTTACCACTTGAGCCACATCCCCAGCCAACTTTTGGAATTTTTAGAAAGAAAAATTATCTTTTGGTGGAATTTCTCAGAGGATAGAAGCTGCTAAGACCTTTTATATCATGTGGTAAGAGATCATCTGAATTAAATCCACATGGAGAAAGAGAACACAAGACCTGAAAAGAAAAAGACTCTTGAAAAATCTCTTTGTGTTCCCGCAATATCTAAAGTAGTTTCTATCTCTGGACTTTTCAATTATGTATCAATACATTTTCTATTTCTTTTTCTGAAAACAGTTGAAATGGTAATCTTCCAGTTATAAATAATTGACCTTAACTAATAGAGTCAATTTATACGATGGAAAGTTGGAAGTCTAGGGTCTAATAATCAAAGTCCAAGATCCTGAGACTTTTCGGGCCTTCCAGGACCCATTATAGAAACAATAAGTCTTTTTGACAGTGGAGAGAAAAGACTTTGTCTAGGAGCATTCTCAGCTCTAACCCTCTATTTATGCTTCCTATATGATGAATAACATCAGTCAGGTCATTAATGCAGAGATAATTAGCCAAAGATAATTAAAGGGACATTCTTCTTCCTTTTGAAAGCCATGCAAAGTCTACAATTAAAGGTTCATCCAATTATGATGGTGCCCATATTCAACACAAGTCACATAGTCTTAAAACAAAGCCTGCCCTTGAGAGCAACAAAGGAAAGTTTAAAATCAAAATAGGATTTCTGCTTCCTATTACATGTTATCAAGCCACTTACCCTTATGATACGCTTTCAATGTATTTCATTTGGGAATTTCAAGTTTTTTATTTAGAGCTATAAAGCAATTAATTAATCAATTATCATTAATTTAGCAACAACCCAGAACAGTAGAGTGAAAGTTTACATGCCAAAGGCACAGAGAACAGTTTTCCAAGCACACAGCAGAACTACTTTAAAATTTTTTGGAAAAGAGATTAAAGATATATCCTATTATTTATTTTTGTGAAACACGTTGTCTTTTGAAGAATTAATAGAGAAGAAATGAAGGGGCTGGGGATGTGGCTCAAGCGGTAGCGTGCTCGCCTGGCATGCGTGCGGCCCGGGTTCGATCCTCAGCACCACATACCAACAAAGATGTTGTGTCCGCCGAGAACTAAAAAAAAAATAAAAATAAATATTAAAAAAAAAAAGAAATGAAGGAAACATAACCTATCCCTGCAGCGTCTCAGAATCAGTCAACAGAATGTCTATGACACATGGCCTTGTTTTGTCATGCACACCTTGATCTGGCAAATCCTAGGCTAGTTATCTTATTTGGAGAATTACATTTCATGAACCATAGTGATTGGATATGAAATGCAATTAAATATAGACAGTGATCTGACTCTAGGGGCCCATGTATGATGTTTTACATTAATAGGGATTATATGAAAAATTCCTAGCTGTGTACTTTATTGATAATTATGTTTGTGGACATTGTTTTCCTTTTAAAATCAATACTTTCATCCTACTATGTAGTCCTTGTGGATCTCTTTGATCTTGACATTTTCTGTGAAAGGTTGTGTGGAGGAGAGAGGGAGATGAAAAGCAGTTAGGTCTACCTATCCTCACTTACATATGTGAAGCCATTTAATCATCCTGGGGACAAATATGCAGAAGAATTATCCCCATTTCTTAGGTGAGAAAACAGAGATTCAGAAAAACTAATTTGTTCAAAGACCAGACAGTCAGCAAGTGACAGAACCAAAATTTAAAAACCAGATAAATCTGGCTGCAATGTCTGAGTTTTCCTCAGAAATCAGGCTGCCTCATAACATTTCAAGTCAACACAATGATCCTTAAGTGGTTGTTTATATTTTTGACACCATTGACATATCATGATGATGAAATGTGATCAAGAATGGTTTGATGATAAATAAACCTTATTATTTTGTTATTACAGAGTCTAATAAGACTACACAAATGGTCTTGTGAGTTAAAGGATAGTTTTCTGTTTATGGCAATAGCAATAAATCACATTTCTATAACATTTCACAGTTTTGAAATATTTCCATATGCTCTATCTCCTTGTGATTCTGTTCTCACAACAACCTGTGAACTAAACAGAGCCAACATTATTCTCACTATTTCACAGTTGGAAAAGCAAAAGAGAGGGAAGAGGTTTTCTCAAATCGAATGGAAAACAAAAAGCCAATATGAAAATGCAGGTCACTCATACACTATTATATTCAGTCTTTAAATAATAAATTTTGCATATCTGTTATGTGACACATACTCTTAATTTTTCAGTATGTCAAAGCTATTACTCAGTTCATAAATTTCAGCCTTAGATTACAGGTATATTAGATATTGATGATAGTGCCTACCAGCTCTTCACGGTTTCCCAGCCCCAACCTGTTCTCCTAAGAGAAGCTGACTTAGGTTGTTCTTTGGGTAAGTGCATTGGCTCAAAAGCAGCAAATTCATAAATGATTGGTAATATATAACGTCTTACATGAAATATCTGCTCACAGGGGCAGTGGCTGTTGCATAGCCACTCGGATATTCTAATTCTAGAATTCCAATAGGGAAATATAAAAAATAATAAAAACAGCTGTTAGGAGGGAAAAAGTCATTCAAAAAGAGGCAGAGATTGAGAGAACAGGAGAGACAGACTTCTGGACTCAGTGGCAGACTTTTTACACACTCTTACTCAGAACCTAAAGCAATGCTGCAAAATATGTTTAAAATAAATTAGAAAGAGCTACCTAAAGAATATAGTAAGAGAGTACTACCCACATGAAAAAAAAAAATGAAATAGAATCTTAGAGTTGAATGAGAAAGGGTTGAAGCTATGCTTCCTCTGAGAGAATAGGGTATATGCATTAATGGCTTGAGATTTTAATGCTGTGAGCCAAAATTTGCCAACACTCCATTTTCCCCTTTATAATGAATGCCGTTGCTGAGTTTTCAGTATAGACCATAAGCCAAAATTAACAATGATATTATGTGCATGGGATCCTAAATTCTCTGACATCTCTGCCGACTGGGCAATGGAACTAGAAAGTTATTAGTAAGAGATTGATGTCTTAGTCTTAGATTGATGTCTTAGACCTGTATGGAGCCCAATTTTACATTGACTGAAGTATTTAGAAGAACACTGAGTAGAAAAATTAACAATTAAAACTAGTCTTCCCTGCTGGGCCAAAGCAGAAACCTCTAAGGTACTGCCCCCACAAAGGGAATTCCAGTATTCATAATTTGCACAAAATTCTCTGAGAAGTTGACCACTGAAGGTATTCTTATAGACATGAAAAGCAAGCAGACAACAGACCTGCCAAATGGGAAAATTCATACATATAGAATCACAGGAAAGAGAGAAATAAGAAAGAAACTTTAAAATGAATGTGTTTGTGAGTTTTGAGGGCTCAAAGTAATCCTCAAACCCTGGTCTTAAAAAAAAAAAAGAAACATAATAAAAGTTCATGATACAAAAACGAGTAGTTTGACTTTCAGTGAACTTCTTATCAGCAAAATTCCGAGGTTAGTCAACCTCTGCAATAATATTATCAAAGTACTGAGGAAAAAATAAAGCTGTCATCCTAAAATTATGTACCCTGCTAAGCCATAATTCAAAACCATGGATGAAACAAATACATTTAAAAAATGGTAAGTTAAAGCACTATCCATGGAATCTATAAATAGAAAATATACTGAAGAAGGAGAGAATGCAAACCCAGAAGGAAGGAATAGTATGGATAAAGAAAATATGAATAAAAAGTTAAATAAGATGTACTGATAAAAGAATTAAATGTAAATTTTAAAATAATTTGTGTATGTGGAAAAATGTGAAATTAAAACACTAGATAATAGGAATATGAAAGACAGGGGGGAGCAAATAAGATACTTATTAAGGTGGTGAAACTATGCTATCAGTTGGGTATGGTTTAGAATGTCCTTCAAGTTGCATGTGTTGAAATTTACTGTTCATTTTAAGATATTCAGGGAGTGAAAACTGTGGTGTTGGGAGGTGAGGCTGTTCAGAGGCAATGGGGACTGGATAAAGTCATCAGGATGGAACTTCCATGATCAGATACTAGTGGCCTTATAGGAGGAGGGAGGGAGACCGGGGCACACACACATGCACATGCTTCTCATATCCTCATGTGAGGTCCTGCACCACTGTGGAACTCTACACCAAGAAGACCCTCAGCTGATGGGGCCCATGAAACTTGGATGAGAAATGTAAACCAAAATAAACCTCCTTTCTGTAGGTATCCAGATTCAGTTATTTAATTATAGAAACAGAAACATGGGCTAATACAAACTAAGTTCAAAGATACTTGTAATTGATTAAAATATAATACCTTTTTAAATTATTTTAAATAAGGGAAGTATTATATATTAAATACAGATATATATGTTTATAACTAAAATATAGAAAACAGTAAAGTCAAAATTCATATTAGTAGTTACTTCTGTAGAAGAGGAAGAGAAATGGGACTGAGAATGGGGAAATGGAGGTAAAGACTGTATAGTGCTTTATTTCTGTTAGAAAAAAAAAAAGACTAGAAGCAAATAGAACAGTATTATCAGCTGTCAAATCTGGGTGCTGAATGTAAGGGTATTACAAATATCATGTTATTCCTTTTCATTTAACTGACTTAAGTATGTACATACATATGTAATCCAAGAAACTCTAATAGCAGATTTTAAAAAGATCATTTAAAACTCTTTTAAATTGGAAATATCAAATTCCTGCTAATAGACACTGAAATAAAAATTGTAAACTCTTAGTTCTGCTAAATTCAATAGCTAACTGTATTCATAGGGACACACAAATAAGTTACAAATATTTCTGGATTCCTTTGAGACTTGTTCTGTATCTGCCAACATCAATGTCTTTAAAATAAACCTATTTTACTTAAAATAGCTTAAGAGAATCTTTATTCCTTTTCATTTAAATGACTTAACTATGTACATACATATGTAATCCAAGAAACTCTAATAGCAGATTTTAAAAAGATCATTATCTGAACTAATGTGTATATTTGATTTGATTTCACCTGATTTGACTCAATTCATTGTAATTCAATGTTCACTCAGGTGTTAAACCAGATGTTTGAATAGGAAGATGTGTAAAGCAGGAAACTTGTTTTCAAGTAGCTTGTTGATTGACCTAGTAACAGATAAAAGAAAATTAAATAATTACAATACAGACAGAGTAGCACATATAAGAAGTATATCTAGATGTGTCCAAGAAGGATGCATGGGAAAGAGTACAATCCTGACTGCCAGTAGTGAGAGACTGCCTCAGAGGAAATGACCTTGAAGTGGTGATTTTTAGAATAAATAGGAACTTAATTTAATTTTATCTGTTTGACTCGATGCCTCTGAGGCTGCTTTAGTTACATATAAAACATTATGACAGGAAAAATGTTAAAATGTCATAATTTTAAAACTTAAAAAAGTTTTAATTGACACATAATAATTATAAAATATCATCTTTGATGATCAGAAAATCCACATTCTCAATAAATCTGCATGACCCTGAGGCTCTTAGCAAAAGCTGAATGGTTCTTCAATATTAGCTTTGCCACTGTAGATGATTCAGACTTTCAGATTCTTCACAACTGATTTTCTAATTTATTTGCAGAATTATCTTAATTTTTACCCACTTAATTTAGCAATTGCATAGTCATTTTTCACTATTTCTAATAGGATATCTTGGACCAGTGATACTATAAATTTGCCAAAATAAGATTCAATAATAAAGAAATGTATTGATTCACATATATCTGGAAGTTTGGAGGCAAATGGGGACCCAGTGAGATATGTCTAATGGTTTAATAGTATAAGCAAAGGTTCCAAGGTATAGATTCCTGCTATCTCTCCATTCTGCTATCTGGGCTTTAATCTGACCAGAGTTCTTCATGACTCATATTAATCAGGTTCTCCAGAGAAACAGAACCAATGAGTAACATACAGATACCAATATAGATATAGACATACAGATATAAGAATAAAGCTGTAGATATCAATATGGGCATAGTTACTGATTGATTCCTTTTGAGGAATTGTCTCATTTGATTATGGAGACAGAGCAGATCATGATCTGCTATCTGAAAGCTGGACACCAAGGAGAGCTGGTGGTGTTATTAGGTCTGACTTCAAAGGCCTGAGAACTAGGGCACCAATTATATGCATTCTAGTCATAAATAAGAAGATGAGATGGGATGTCCCACCCCAAAGAGTAAGGTGAAGGAAAAGAAGAGATGAATTCCTTCTTTTTCTACCTTTTTATCTTTTCAGGCCCTCAACAGATTGGATGACCCCTGATATCTACTTGGCTGAGTTCAAATGTTGATCCAGAAATACCCTCACAGACCCAGAAACAAGGTCTAAACTGGGCACCCTGTGGCCCATTCAGGTTGACACAAATTAACCATTGCAGTTACTATATAGCTACAGAAGTTTCAGTATTAATCTGTATTAACATACAGATAAAGTAAGGATAATCTCTCTTTTTTATTAGGTGCATATATATTTGGAATCATTTATGTCTTCTTCATGAACTTTCTTCCCCTGGTAATAATATGTTCTCTTTATCTCTAGTAATACTTTATATTTTAAACTCTACCCTGTTTGTTATTAATATAGGCACGCCAGCTTTCTTATGTCTAATGTTGCATGAAGTATCTTTTTATTTTACTCTTATTATTTTCAACCCATCTATCCTCTATATTTTTGCTGTTTAATTGGAGTGTTCATTGCACTTTTATTTAATGTAATCATTGATATGGTTTAAGTTTCTCATTTATCTCACTTATCCTGTTTCTCTAGCCTCTTTTCTACCTTCTTCAGGGATAGGTGATCACTATTGTTAATATTAATTTCCTGCATTGACTTTTAGATAAATGACTTTATGATATTTTGAAATTGTTACGCTATAGACTACAACAAACGTTGTTAAATGATTGTGGTTTAGCTTCAAATAATATTATAAAATATTACTTCATGAAATCTTAAATAATATAATTCCATTTTTGCCCCTGCCCATTTTACTAATTGGTTTATATTTTACTTCCAATACACACTATAATATAGTGTTATTATTTTGATTTAAATATTTAATATTTTTAAAATTTAAAAGTACATATAAAAATCTGGATCCTCAAATATTTTTTGTTTACACAGATATTTGTCTATTATCATGCTCTTGCCCTTCTTGCCTTTCCAAGATTCTCTCTGGTATAATTTTCTTTCAGTCTAAATATTTTTTTTTTTTTTTTTTTTTTTGCATTCTGGTCTAATGCCTAGGTCCTTGATCCACATGAAGTTGAGTGTTTTGTAGGATGAGAGACAGGCGTCTAATTTCATTTTATTACATTTGGATTTCCAGTTTTCCTAGCATCACTTGTTGAAGAGGCTATCTTTTTTCCAATGTATGTTTATGGTGCCTTTGTCTAGTGTGTGAGATAATTGTATTCATGTGGGTTTGTCTTTGTTTCCTATTATGTATCATTGGTCTTCATATCTGTTTGGTGCCAAAACCATGTTGTTTTTGTTACTATCGCTCTTTAATATAATTAAAGGTCTGAGATTGTGATGCCTCCTGCTTCTTGCTGAGGATTGGTTTGGCTATTCTGGGCCTCTTATTTTTCCAAATGAATTTCATGACTGCTTTTTCTATTTCTGTGAAGAACATCATCAGAAACTTAATAGGAATTGCATTTAGTCTGTATAGTGCTTTTGGTAGTATGGCCAATTTGATAATATTCACTCTGCCTATCCAAGATCATGGAAGATTTTTCCATCTTCTAAGGTCTTCTTCAATTTCTTTCTTTAGTGTTCTGTATTTTTCACTGTAGAGATTTTTTTAATCTTTATCTTTTTGTTAGATTGATTCCCAAATATTGTATTTTCTTTGAGACTATTGTGAATGGGATACTTTTCCTAATTTCTTTTTCAGTTGATTAATCACTGATGTATAGGAACACACTTGATTTATGAGTGTTAGTTTTATATCCTACTACTTTGATGAATTCATTTATGAGTTTCAAGAAATTTTCTGGTGGAATTTTGGGGCCTTCTTAATGTAGAATCATGACATCTGCAAATAGGAATAGTTTGAGTTATTCTTTTCTTGTTTATATCCCTTTAATTTTTTTATTTTCTCTAATTGCTCTGGCTAGAGTTCTCAGGACTATGTTGAATAGAAGTGATAAAAGAGGGCATCCCTGTCTTCTTCCAGTGTTTAGAGGGAATGCTTTCATGTAAGTCACTAGAAAAAATTACTTCAGATTTTGTCTGTGTGGAAATGTATTTATTTTGCCTTAATTTTTAAGGATATTGGTACTGGAAATTAAATTCAAGGCTGTTGATTTTTTTTGATTTGTTTAATTTTAACACTTTAACTTCTGATACAAAGTCAAGAAAATATGTACTGCTGTTACCCTTTATGCAGTATTTCTTTTGTATTTGGATGCATTAAAGTCATTTTATTTTGTTATAATTGACATAATTTTAAATTTATACATGGTATGTGCATATGTTAATGACATTTCATCTGTTTATATAACTGCATGACCATTAGCTTAATCAAAATAGAGAATATTTTCATCACAATGAAAAATTCTTTCATGCCTCTTCTCAATTATGTATGTACTTCAGTCAAAGGCAATAATTACTTTTTATTGTTAGACTGGTTTTGTCCTCTCTAAAACTTCACATGTAGAATAACACAATATATTCTTTTATGAGTGTGTCATTCAGCATAGTATCTGTGAGATTCATCCAAATTGAGGCATGTATTGGTAATGTGTTCATTTTTAATTATTTAATGGCATTCTATTATAAGAATGTAATATGTTTTTTAAAAGATTGTATTTTTCACAAACTTGAGTTGTTTTCAGTTTTATGCTTTTTAGAATGAATCAATGAATATTCTTTATAAACCTCTTTGATAAATTATGCCTTCCTTTCTATTACATAAATACCTTCGAGTATAATTACTTGATTATAGGGTAGACATATGCTTGAAATTACATAAGGATCTGATAACCTTCTCCAAAAGTTATTGTGGTATTTTATATCCCCACGAGCAATGTGTGAAAACTCTTCTTCTTTCACCAATATTTGATATTGTCAGGCTTTTAAAATTTTAGTTACTTGAGTGGGTGGATGCTGGTATCCCATTGTCAATTTAATTTGTGTTTCCTTAACAAATAACCATGTTGGGAAGTTTTTTCATGTGCTAATGGGTCACTGGTCATCTCGATAGCCACAGTTTTTGTTTCCCTCATCCTATTTATTATTTTTCTTATACAGTTAACTTTATTGTGAAGTTTTGGTGGATATTATTGTTTTTGTCATTGTTTAGTGCTGGTAATTGAATCCAGGGCCTCATACATGTTAGACAAATATTCTACCACTGGGTCACATCCTACTCTTATTATTTTAACAGTTCTTGATGGAGTTTAGAAACAAGTATATCATTTTATATATAAGATATGTGTGTACATGTATATGTATTCACATCTTTATATGCCCATACATATATACAGATATATGATTTTTAACAGTATAGAGATTATTTATTAATTTTCAATGTTATATTGTTGACCAGGAAGTTTAATTTAAATGAATCTATCACTTTTATTCTTTTATCACTACCAAGTTTGGGGTCTTAACAATCAAGTTTTCCAATCCCAGGTCAGAAAAAGAAAATTCGCTAGGGTTTTTATTCCAGAAGACTTTTTCTTTCTTCCTTTTTTAAAATTTTTGTTTGTTTGTTTAGTTTGCTTGTGTGTTTAGTGCTTTATCCGTTTTGAAACAATGACTGTATAATGTGCTAAATAAAAGTCACGGTTCATTTTTCTCTCATTTCATGGCTAGTAATCCTAGCAACATTTGTTGTAAAGATTAATCTTTGTCCATTGAGTTGCTTTGGTGCTTTAATTGAAAATTAATTTACTGTGTTAAATGTGGATCTATTTCTGTGCTCACTGTTATGTTCCACTGATCTATTTGTTTACCTTTATTCTATGCCACACCCTTGATTACTGTAGCTTTATAGTGAATTTTGATATCAGGTTGTATAAGTTCTTCAATTTAAGTCTTCTTTATCAGAGTTATTTCTTGCTCTTCTCAGTCATTTGCATTTTCATATAAATTTTAGAGCCATCTTATCAATGTCTATTTAAAGAACTTTTGTTATGATGATTGAGATTGTGTTGAATGCATAAGCCAATTTGGGCAGAATTAATGCCTTAGCAAGACAGAGTCTTCCTATGGATAATTGGATATTTCCTTTTATTGAAGACTTTTTATTGAAGACTTTTACAATTTTGTTCAGTCTTGCATGTCTTATATTAGGTTCATCCCTAATTATTTTTGTGATTTGATACTGTTGTAAGTGTAATTGCTTTTTTAAATTGATTTTTTAATTGTTTATGACTACTATATAGAAATATAATGGATTATGGTAAATTGATTTTGTATGAGTCAATGGTGCTAAACTCATTTATCAGTTTTAATGGTTGCTTTACACAATCCTTGGCCCATATTTTTAAAAGATCAGCCATGTTGTCTGTGGATATAGTTCTGTTTCCTTTCCAATCTTTCTACCTTTTGTTTCTTTTTTCTTGCTTTATTGCATTAACAAGAACCTCCAGTATACAATGATGAATAGATTGGTAAAGGTGAGCAACCTTGCTTTGTTTTTAATCTATGAGGGAATTAAATGTTTATTTGATAGTTTGCCAATAAGTATGGTATATTCTGATGGGATGGAGATACATACAAGCATGTGCATATATGGGAACACATGCACAACCCCTATCTTAAGTAGAGGAGATTTTGTTCTGTTCATGGTTTGCTGAGATTTGCATAGTGAATGGCTGTTGAAGGTTATTATATGCTCTCTTGAATATTTCAAGACAACATGCTGCATATTTTATTCTGTATTCAATTAATATGGTTAATTATATAATTACATGATTTTCAAATACTAAATAGATTTTTATTACAACATCAACAGGTATGATTGTTTTATGTGTAGCTGTGTTAAATTTGCCAACATTTTCTTTATTTTAATTTTTTTTTAGTTGTTGATGGACCATTATTTTTTATTTATTTATATGCAGTGCTGAAAATTAAACCCAGTGCCTCACACATGCTATGCAAATGCTCTACCACTGAGCCACAACCCAAGCCCCTAAACTTGCCAATATTTTCTTAAGGATTTTTGCTTCTATGTTAATGTGAGTTTCTTTTTCATGATATTGCTTGCTTCATAAATTAATCTGACAATTGTCTCTCCTCCTCTGTTACCTGAAAAAATTTGTGTTGGCTTATTCTAAATGTTTTTTAGAATAAACCATTGGAAACAATACAGGCCCCAGTTTTCTTTGTATGAAAATTTTTGATATATTAAACATATTGAATATCTTAATACTTTGCACATTTTCTTTTTTATTTGATGAATTATATTAACTAAGGATTGCTTATTTAATCTGTCATTAAATTTGTTGGCTTAAAGTTATTCATATATTTTGTTGTAGATTGTTAGTGTCTGTTAGAGTCTGTAAACAAGTCAGGATGGTGCCTGGCATTTTGCCAGGGGAATGTTAGAGTCTGTAAACAAGTCTGGATGACACCTGGCAAAATGCCAGAGGGAGTGGTTTGTGAAGTAAGGCCAGCGAGCCATTAAGTGTGGAGATTTCTTATTGGTTGACTGATATATCTAGTTTATGCTAATTAAGATAAGCTGTGTGGAATATATAAATATCGCTCTGGTCCTACAATAAACGGCTCCCACTCCTCCTGCTGTATCAATGTACACAAGTTGTCCGCCCCCCCCCCCCACCCCCCCCCCCCCCCCGCTGTTATTTTGCTGCAGCCGGACTGCGGCAAGTGTCTTAGGATCTCTGCTGAAATCCCTCTTATTTTAATTTGTTTATATTGTTAATTTGTGCATTGTCTATTTTTTATTATTTATATTTTTCTAAAGGTTTATTATACTATTCTTCACAATACCTAGCCATTCCTCTATAAATTTCTATCATTGTCTCTAGGCTATTATTACTGATTTTGTCTTTATTTTTTTTCTATGTATTTTTGGTTGTTTGGTTGGGAATTTCTGAGCCCCTCCCCTTACATGCTGGGTATAAAATTCTGAAACTACCTAAACTCGGGGTTCAGGGGATTAATTGGTTACAGCAAAATCTGTGCCCTCTGAGCTGGCTGCAGCCAAATGCATCTGTTTCCTGCTATCTTTGGTGCCTTGTCTCTTCTGTCCCTACAATAGTTTCATAGATGGAAGAGTTTCTCCACTCAGGCTGGTTACAGAATCTATAGCCTTTTCAAGTTTTTTTTTTTTTTTTTTTTTTTAATTCATCCTCTCTGGGCTTGTGCTTTTAATCTCATTTGATAAAATTCACCCATATCTACTCAAGCATTCCCTCTGGCAAAATATTGTGGCAAGGCTGGTATTGTATTGGATCATGGTTCTGAACCTCCCCCTGTGTCTATCTGTTGCATTTCAGAGTTGGAGGTACATTTGATTATTTGCGGAGTCCCTCAACCTGGTGCTTCATATTGTTAAAGACATGGGTACAGGCCTTAAGTTCCCCCTAAAATTCAGAATGTTACATAAGTTCTCCTGCTTTTCCTTCTCTCAGGGAGGAGACAGGAGTTGATCAAAGGAAAGGGACTCACATAATTAAGTGGGGATTTCACAAGTTTTCCTGCTGGGTTTATGTGGTTGATTTCATACTTTTCTGGATTTCTCACAGAATCACTTGATCAATTTGTTTTTTCATTTGTGAGCAATGAAGTCTCTAGGACTTCCTATTCTATTGTCTTGTAATGTCATTCCTAACTATTTAATTTTTAATGTAACTCTTGTGGTGAGAGTTAGAGACAACAATTTTCTATTTGTGTCATTTTTAAATGTTTCTTTTCTTTAGAATAAACAAGATAAATTTTAGCACTATATTTAATCCTCCTTTGTCTTTTTTGCATTGATTTTTAGAAGTTGTTCTGAAAAATACTATATATTTATCTTATCAGTATCTACTTAGAACTAATATTGTATTACTTTATATGCAATATAAGAAACTTGAAATAGCATAGTTCCATTACCATCTCCCATATTTTATGCTACTTTTTTGTGTTTATCATTGTTGCATAGAATATAGATCCCAAAGTAATGTTATAATCCTTGCTTTAAATAGTTCTTTATTGTAAACAAATTTATTTGGGAAATATGTAGTACTACTTTATATTTATTTACCATCTATTTGCTCTCTCTTCCTTTTGTCTCTGATTTACAGAAGTTTGATTTTGTTATATCTGTCAGTTTTTCTTGCAGCCATCATTGAGGATTGCTGATTTTACTCTTTTTTTTTTAGCTGATTGGATAATTTTTAAAACTATCTGTCTTCTAAGTTCACTATGCTGTACAAACTAGAGCATACCCTCGTGCCGACAGCTGCTTTAATAAAAAGTTCACTCAAGACATTTCCTTCTGGGCTGGGGATGTGGCTCCAGCGGTAGCGCGCTCGCCTGGCATGCGTGCGGCCCGGGGTTCGATCCTCAGCACCACATACCAACAGAGATGTTGTGTCCGCCGAGAACTAAAAATAAATAAATAAATAAATGTTGAAAATTCTCTCTCTCTCTCTCTCTCTCTCTCTCTCTCTCTCTCTCTCTCTCTCTTCTAAAAAAAAAAAAGACATTTCCTTCATTCAAGGACATATTCACCTTGATTTGTCTATTTTGGTCACTCTTATGCTTTTAATTGATTTTTCTTAGTTTTGTTCAGAGAGTTTACAATTGTTATCTGAAAACAGATTATTGATACAGGACACATCAACGTGGGCAGCGAACCTAGATGGGGAGGAATGAAGGGACAAGAGACATGAAAGGTGACAGCAAGACAAAAGTTCTGATCAAGCTGCAAACTTTTATTGTTCACACAGGGGTATTTATATGCTGGGGATGGGGAAGCTTTCTAATCAGCAATTGCTGGATGTGGGTGGGTATTCATATGCTGGGGATGGGGAAGGTCTCCAATCAGCAATTGCTGGATGTGGGTGGGTATTCATATGCTGGGGATGGGGAAGGTCTCCAATCAGCAATTGCTGGATGTGGGTGGTAAAACTGCCAGCTGCAAGATGTCTGATGGTCCTGATAACCACAGGATGTTCCAGGGAGATAGGTAGCTGCAGGATGCCTTCCGGGCAGGATGTCTCCCAGGGAGCTGTCAGGCTAATCTTTGAAGGAGAATTTCCTTCTAGTTCCCGACAATTACCAAAACCAGATTTACCCCTAATCCTTATTTTGGTTTGTTATGATATAACATGATGACAATTACTTCAAGTACTTACTAAGAGAAAGAACACAGTCTTGTGGAATTAAATACTGATGTTACTGCTGTTTACCGGTGACAAGTCCTTGCTTCCCCAACAAGTCCTTGCTTCCCCAACGCTGAAGTATAACACCAGAGAAGCACACCGGGGCAAGTTTAAAGTGGAAAGTTGAAGCTTTATTAAAGGACAGCAGAAAAGACTTCTCCCCGAAGGAAGAAGGGAACCCAAAAGGTGGAATCCATGGAAGGGCAAGATCTTCCCTTTTTTATAGCTAAGGTTTTCTTTCAGCTTTCCCGCATTCCTGTGGCATTCCTGTCCTTTGTTCTGTTATCTTGCAGTGATGGAATATAGGTGGGAAGGCCCTAAGGGTGGGGGACAGAAGGGCATAATCTGGGAGTAATCTGGGCAGTAAGGGCTTTTGGATTAGCATCTCCATGTTTGCTGGCAGCTGCTTCATGAATATTTCCTTGGGATGGGCTCCATCTTTATCTTACTGGATATTAGACCCCTTGTACCTAACTACACTAACTACCTATCTTTAAATCTGGCTTCACTGATAGTCCCTGAATTACAGTGGTTAGGCATAGAAGTTTTTCACTTCATGGTGGTGTGAAAGTTCATCCATACAACCATCCTGATTTTCAATTTTAGTATAGTAGTCAATAAATTACATAAGATAACTTTGTGCTAGTTGTTTTTGCCCAGCTGTAGCTAATGTCGGTGTTCTGATTATTTTTAAGATAGGCAAAGTGAGGCTATAATCTTTAGTAGGTTAAGTATTTAACTGTGTTTTCAATGTACAATGTTTTTCAAATTTGAAAAGTTTATTGGGATGCAACACTATTACAAGGGAAGGGGCATCTGTATCACTAGGGTAGGCACTCAGAGACCACCTCCTGACCATTCAACAACTAGCTTCAATTGTGAATGACAATGTGGTAACTTGTTGGAGCGGTGTGGGGAGGGAGTTGAGCTGTTTCCTGACAGAAGGAACAGCATGGTGGGAATGTATAGACACAAAGGCCTAATTTGAAGAGAAAATGACAGAGTTTGAGGCAACTAGAGAAGATGAAAACTGAAGTGAGAAACCCTGGGAAAGATGGATCCACAGAGGTAGAACTCCCCAAATCTGTAATTTACACCCAAGCCTTTGAGTGATCTCTAAATTGCATTCATGCAAGGTAGAATGTCAATGCACCTTAATTATGAATAAAATGAGTTCCCTTGTTGAAGAGGTGTGAGAAAGTAGTTGACCTGTTTCCTTAACAGGAGGAACACAATGCTGGGACAATTGTGTTCTGAAGAAAATTTGATAAAATCAGGGTGACTTGAGAGTGAAGGGTGAACAAAAAGCAAAATTTAAAAATGTGGTATATTAGTAATCAGCCAGACCATGTGGAGCCTGAAGAACTGTAAGTATTTTGAGCTTTAGCTTCAGGGTAATGGAAAGTTGAGGAAGAATTTTTGAATAAGAAAATGGCATAATGAGATTACTGTTTTGTAAACAGTAGCTTAGACTAGCAGGTGCTGACACAGTAACAAAATGCAAAGACTGAAGGGACCATTATGTGATGAAAGTGTTAGAACTGATGAATATGGGTTATATAGAAAGATATGAAGAAAGAATATCATTTCCCCTCATGTGGACAGGGATCCTCATTATTTTATTTGATAATATTATTCTCAAACTGTAAAAGAGTGTCAGTCATGTGGATATCAAATGAATGAATGAAAGGGTAATACTTTATGTAGCACATAAATGTTATCCTCCACCAAGATGAGGAACATTGATAAACACAGATTGATAAAAACAGTGTTTTTTTTTTTTTTTTCTTTTCTTTCAGGTTGTGGAGCTTAGAGAACTTTCAAATATCCAAGCTGAAATTTCAAATCAGCAGTCAATTTAAGGTTATAGATTTCAGAGGAAAGCTCTGTGTTAATGTACTGTGAATCATCTCCATTTGGTGGCAACTGAACCCATGGATAAAAAATGAGATCACTTAAAAAGTGTGGAGTGGGAAAGCAAGAAAGAATGTTCCAAACAGAGTCATATTCACCCTCCTTTTTACAAGTTGAATTAAGAAAGAAAAATCAAGACAATTAAGAAAATGGGATCATAGAGTCAGGAGTAAATGAGGAGACTGTGATATTCCTGTTGTAAGGACAAATGAGGCAAGGCACCAAAGACAGCAGGAAACAGTTTTATTTGGCTGCATCCAGGTTCAGAGGGCACAGCTTTTGCTGTAATCAATTAATCCCCTGAACCCCGAGTTCAGGTAGTTTCAGAGTTTTATACCCAGCATGTAAGCAGAAGGGCTTAGAAGTTCATAGTCTGCAGAAGTTTACATAAAAGCACCTTTTCTTTCACTGTTTTGGGCAAGTTAACCCTTCAAGAACAATACCTGAGAAGGGGAGAGCTTCTTCTCCCATCTCTTTCCTCCCCCTGCCAGCTGTTACCATGGTGCCCAGTTGGTAAATCATCTTTAAAATGTAGATATCTTTGTGAAGCCCAGCTCAGGGCCAGAAACCTTGCTTGCACATTTCTACAAACTACTATACTGGATAGTTTGTGAAAAACTAGTAAGGGGGTGTCCAGCACCTGGAGTGCTGATATCTTCCCAGCCAGTGGCCAAATAAAACAGGGCAACACGAAAATAGGAAGTTTATCTACATTGAACTCTTTTGCAGAGACTCTTTTGCTGATAGTCCCAAAATTAGCCATGGTGAAGATTTCTGGAGAAGCCCGGTTAAGACTTTTCTGTGGAGAAAGGGGGTGTCACTACATTCCAAAGATTAAAGAAAGATATTTCTTCAAGAGGCACTGCTGATTATTAGAGAAGCAAATTTAAGATTGAAAAATAGCTACTGGGTTTAGTGATATGAATATATTGTCAGTATAGTGAGACTTGTTTTCATGTTGTCCCACAATGTTTTGTACTTCAAAGTATTTTCTAAAATAGTATTGCCCCTGAGGACATACCAGCCCAAATATGACTGTAAAAGACCAGAAGATGCCACACCCCAAATATACTTCTTGAGCATATTTTAGGCAGGTTATTTTAGGAAACTGCAAAAAATAGGAGTAGCTCTGGAAAGCTGCCCTTTTGTAAGGGAAATTTACATTTATAAAGGCCATCTACATTAAAAATGTGTCTGTATCTGGAAGAGACTGCTCTGAGAAAGCCTTTATTACTGGAAGGACATTTTTATTTGCCTAATAAGACAATGGATTCCTTTTTCTTACCTTCCTGGCTTTTTTTCTACCACCTTCTAGAAACACCAAGCTCCTATGCTTTTCTATGGCACAGGACAAAATACAAGCTTGAATCATCTGTACTTTTCTCTGGTCTCCTATTTTTTAAGCACTTCCTGTGTATATGCATGTGATTATGTTTTTTCTCCTTTTGTGTATCTCAATTTAATTTGTAGCCCAGCCAAAAAAATGGGGGGAGGGGAGATGGAGGGAAACCATTTTCTTTCCTCTCCTATAATGAAAACATGGTTAAAGATAAAATAAACACATATGTTAAATTTCTGAAAAGTTATTTAAATACATGTTTTAGATACATTAAACTTTTGTTTTAAATTCTGCTTGAATGATACTCAGGGATTACACAAATATTTGCTTTCTGGGATGCTTACAGAAATGTCATGTGAGGAACCCTGTTTCTGCTGCATTGCTTTCTCCGAGTTTCTACTCTTTTCCTTCTAGACTCTACCAATATAATATGATCCTTCACTCCTATCTTCAAGGTAGTCAAGACTGAAATGCAGAGGCTAAAAACATTTGCTCAGCCGCTATTTTTATAGTTTTCTCTGCTTAAAATCAGTTGTAGTTCATTGCTGGGTTAGAGTGTATATCTGTGATTTTAATAAAGAAGTTAATAATTGAAGAAATATAGCATAATTAACTAAGTAGGTCTGTTCTCAATGGACTAGAGATGTCCCACAAGGCTTTGGTGATCTTCAGATCCCCTGGTGGTAATGTAGAAAGGTTTTCAGTCAGACAGCCTGCAGAAAATGAACTTTTTACTTCAACCTAATTATTGATAGCTTAAGAAGTCAATTATGTAGTTGTAATTTGCTTGGCTGATGTGGAATAAACACCTCTTAAACCCTGAAAATGCTTCAATAGAATGATGGAGGAAATATTAATAGCAACCAATATTTATCTTGCTCTTTGTAGTTAATAAAGTGCTTTTACAATCATCAATTCATGGATTTCTACATCTCTGTGAGGAGTATATATAGGAGTCATTATAATTATTATTATTTTTTTTTCTATATGTGAAGAGTCTGAGGCTTAGAGGAGTTAGGGGATCTGTAGAGACCAAGAAGGAAGTAGTAAAGACAGGACAAGGCAGATAGCTGCTCAAATTTATGGTTCTGTTACAATTCATATTGCCTCCCTAAACAGCCTACAGAGGGAAGTCAAGAAGCCTTGGGCTGAAAATAGCTGTAACAACAATAACTTCATCTGCATGGGGACCTACGTTCTGTAAGACCTTTCTTGTCACAGAATCTTTTTTGTTCCTTACATTGACCTAATTGGGTTTTATTGTTGTAGTGTTGTGATGAGGATGATCTAGTCTGAGACCCTCCTGAAGCAAAGTCAGTCAAAGCCTACCGGGATGATCCAGACAGGAAGCCATGACCCTGTTCACCCTCCACTGAGCCCTGGGATGTCACTTCTGGGTATTCAATAAAATTTGCCTTCCTTCCTCTCATCTTCCTCCTTCTCCTGAATCTCCCTTTATTTCTCTAATTTTCCCTTCAATACAGGAAATATAAAAGTAGCTTTAAAAGTAGGACAAGTAGAAGAAGCAGGTTAGGAATTTCTTTGTAGTGCTCTGTCAGATGTTATTTCAATACTTCTGTACATTCCCTTAAAGGAGGTACTTTTCATTGGTCAGTATTTCATGGGTCATGGATTTCAGTTGCTCCAAAGTGAAAAATATGTTTTTAAGAAAAACAGGATGCTTTGTTAAAGGGTGTGACACTGTTTGTTCTCAGATGATGCAGGCTCATTTTCAAACTACTGATTGTGGACACTGGCACAAATAACTGTCCATGTATCTTAGCTGAGGTTCCTTGGGAACCTGGAACAAATGTAAAAGACTCAGATATGTTCCTTTATTAGAGACAGGGATTCTAGGAAGTAACAATAAAGGATAAGGGAGAGTAAAAGGAAGAAGGGGGTATGGTCTCATACTAGGATTTATGTACTGAGTATCCACCACCAGGTTGGCCTGATCCATCAATCCCAAGGGACCATTTCTAAGAGGCTGAATAAACTGCATTACATGACAGATTCTTCACAAGAAAATCATTTACACTCCAACTCTCTTCTCCTGTTGGGCAAATGTTTCCCACATAAGCGTTTTCTTTATTTTTTTATTCGGTACCAGGGATCGGACCCAGAAGCGCTTAACTACTGTGCCATATCCCCAGCCTCTTTTACATTGTATTTAGAGACAAAAGTATTGATAAGTTGCTTAGGCTGGCTTTGAACTCATGACCCACCTGCTTCAGTCTTCTGAGCTGCTGGGATTAAAGTGTGCATCACAGTGTCTGGTTCCATACAAGGTTTTAAATCCCCACATTTCCCTATTGTACTCATATAGGCTCAAGTGGGGTCTCACAGCTTCCCATTTCCTGCACTGATAGGAGTGCTCCAAGGTGGGAGGCAGGAGGTGTGTGGTGGAGACAGGAGATACTGCCAAATTACATGTGGGAAGTTGTGGAGTCAAACAGCTGCAGCTGGAGATGAGAGACAGGTGAGTCCAAAAGCATCAAATGGTCCATAAAGCATAGCTGATTGAGATCACCTCTTTGATCTCTCATCTACATTATCAGACCTGGTTACATGCACTGTCAGAAAATCTCATTTTTGTGAGAACACTGTTCCTTTGCTTTTGTTCAATTTGTGACCAAGTCTCAGATGTTGCCTTCTTAAGATCATTTAGATATAAAGAATTACAGCACGATAATTATTTAAATACACTTCTGTTTCTGCTACTTCATCCAGCCGTGAGGCTGTTATTGCTATTATCATTATCTTCCTCTTCTAATTTTCATTCTAGATCTTCTTCCTTCTCAGCTGGCATGGTGTCTGGTCTGGGTTGCTTGCCTGGCCGCTGTCTAAGCCCTTAGTTTTCCTCCTGGACTGTAGTTGCTGCTATTGTACATTAACTATAATCATGGGGTACAAAAGCAGGCAGCAGAAAGCATCATTTCTCCTAATCATCAGGGCTGATAAGTTCCCTTCTTTGACTGTTGATTCTCTGGAATGAGAAACCAAGAGAAAGTGGGTGGTCAGTGCAGTTTCAAGTGTATGAGAAAACTAAATGTAGATCCTGGAAGAAGCGTTTACCCTTCTGGGAACCAGGAACTCAAACTTGGCAAAGCCTCGGAATGCCAAGTGATGAGCTACCCAAATTATGTAATTGGGGCACTGGGAGGAATGGTGAGACGAGGAGGATTTTATTTCCTGTTTCCAAGATCTGTATATGTCTAGATTTTCAGAGAATTATATGTCTGCCTTTCCTCTAAAGAAGAGAGAGAAAGATGGGGGGTGGGTGTATTAACTTTTAATAGCATGTTCTTTGTGCTTTCTTATCTTTTCTTTTACATCGGTCCCAATAAATCCAGAGGTTTTTGTTGTTGTTGCTGTTTATTTTGTTGTTCAATGATAGGGAAAGAAGAAATAAAAGATAATTTAGATTGTGTGTGTGTGTGCTGCATATGGGCATATTTATATACATACTTCGTTGACTATCCAAATGTCCCAACAAAGAGAGATGATAGTCTCCTAATATTGGGTATATAGTGGTTCTTTCTCTCATCATTTCAACTTAAAATGTCCTGCCCTTTTGGCTTAGTTTCTTTCCCTCTTCACACCCCCATAGCCCTCCGTTGTGATATCATGATCTAAAATTACAACCCACCCCTGCTATTTAAGGAATTCCCCCACACGCATCTGTGCATTTAACTTAAGACAAGCTGCAGGGGTTGTTGTTGGTGTGTGGTGTGTGGGTTCTCCAAGCCAAGTCCCGATTTGCAACACCTACATCTTGCTCAGCTCATTCTGATGCTAGGATGGTTTCCTTCTGTGAGTCTATGTCAGCGAGGTGCTCCAGGCAAAGCTGGTGCCCTCACAGAACCTGTGAATTTAGTTTGTTCCAGGAATAGACTCCTTATTCCTATATGCAAGTGAACATTTGGAGCAGGTATATTAGCTAAGCCAGCTTTAGAAGATTAAAAGAAATGGCTCTTGCTGCTAAAGGCTAAGCATGCTTTGCTACACCTTAAAATGCTTGATCCAAACCAATTATGTGCAAGCACTCTTTGAGTACTTCCTACATGCCAGGAACTGGTTATTTCATATTTTAAAATGTTCATGAAATCTATAGTGAGTCAAGAATTGTGCTGGGAGTAAGCAGAGAAAGAGAAATGTAAATTACATATATACATATGTATTATTAAGAGTGATAAAAGAGTCTAATAATCATGATAATCAAAGATCAAGTAGGCAAAAAGGGTTAAAGTACCAACAAACATATTATGGGTTTCAAATAACACAGTGGATCTGAGTTGTTTTTAAAATTCTAAAACACTCTAAACACATAAGTTGGACATTAGCAGGCTATCCACAGGTAAGAAATAGGTAAACATTTAGGTTTGGTACTGTAACCTCTTCCTTTCTCTGGTTGTTTTCCCTTAATAAGCTTTTCTTTTAAAAATCATCAAAGTCTGTTTCACTGCTGTTGTCCAATCATGGATTTTTGGGAAAGCAATCTCCTTCTAAGGGAAGAAGTTTGACCAGTTAGCAAAGTGAACTTCAAAGCATACTATTTCTCTGTAGTTGTATGCATATATATATATATATATATATATATATATATATATATATATATACAAATATTAGTATAAAATGAATTGCCTTATATACTTGTGGCCACGAAGCCACAATCTCATAACCTAGTTTGAAGTCCCTGAATTAGATGGATTCCAAGCTACTTCAGGGTTTGCTATTCATTAATCTGAGACCGGTAACAATGGAGAGTCCTAGTACATTGGTCAGGTTTACAGCCTCTGGTATAACCAATCTGTAGTGGCCCAGTGTCCCTTGCCAGGATCCTCTTTATGTAGTGCCTGCCTCCTTGCTTTCCAGTTCCCCCAGTGATACCACACATACAGAAATTTATGAAGCGTATACATTTAGCCCCAGAATTCTCCCTGAACTTGAGTTTATCCTCTACCTTTGGCTCCTCTGGTCTTGTGCACTAGGCTGAAATAGAAAATCTTCCAGCTTTTCCTTGGGACCTAAAATCAACCACTTCTTTGCATGACCAGTATAGGGGGTAGGTGTGCCCTAGCTTCCAGTCAGAAAATATTTAGACTAAAATCTTCAGCAAACCATACCTCTCCTAGAAGTGTTTTTAAAATCATAACAAGGGGAAAATTTTTAGATTATTTTGACCTACAAATCCACACATTATAGTATTCCAGAGTTGTAAGCAGATATAGGTAAACCTGAGAAAATTGAAGATTTGAAATTTGTCAGACTACTACATTTACTGAATTGAACCTATTGGAATTAATACCTTCCTCCCCAGAAAGGAGACAAAAGAAAAACATATTACAATATTTCTGATGTAAGCAGCAAGTGGAAAAAAAAAAGTTGAAAAAAATTTTATCTAGCACCACCTTGTGGTGAACGCCTGAAGTATAATGGTTCTTAAGCAGCCTTATCTTTCTCTCTTTAAACATTGCCATGGATCATCTTGCATGCACTAAGAAAAAAAAAATTGTCTGAAATTGAATTGCAATTCATTTGCAACTGAATATTTCTAGCATAAGAACAGAGAGACATTTCAGGTGTTCAGTGCAGCAGCAAAATGTATTAGAGAAACTGTAGTTCCAAAAATATTTTCCAGGACACTCTTGCCATGAATATGAATAATTTTTGGTGCATGAGGAACTTTTGTCACAACAGAGATAATAAATTCTACTCATCCATTAGAATTCTATAATTAGTGAAGAAAATAGTTAAATACCTTATATGGATAATTTATTCAGTAAACAAATATGGTGTAACCCAAGTTTTGAAAAGAAAACGATTTGATAATTCTGTTTTTAATGGATAATTCTGGATGCAGTGGAAGAATTGAAGTGGAGAAGAGAGTGGGGGAGTCTAGGGGATTGGGTGATGGAAGGAATCTGTGACCCAAGGCCTATAAGTTATAAAGAGTTGATAAGAAAAGAGTATGAACTAGGACAGCCAAAATGGAGGAGGAGGGAAGATGTATGTTCTAGGGTCATTTCTAAGAATTGTGGGAGTTGTCACACAATGAGCAGTTTGAACACTGAAGACTGGGAGGAATTGATAATACAGACTCAAGACCTTGGTCCTCTGGAATCATCCACTGGACAAAAGAACATGCTCCCTTCCTACAGTGGTACATCTCAGGGTTTTTCTTCCTTGCAACCATCATGAAATTCCTATATTATTTAGATCAGAGAGAGGAAAAGCAAGATTTATAAATGTTAATCTGCCTGGTCATTTAAACTGAACTTAGAAGAATTTAAACTAAATTTTGAGAACAGGCTATAAAGCCAGGAGTGGTCCTTGGTGTGGAGGAATATGGGTTGCCATGCCAACTCTGCTCCACTTATTGTGTACAACAACTTTATCTGTTTCTAGCCTCCTGGTTTGTATAGTACTTTCAGTACCAAGAGTTGTTTTAGGCACTGGGGATTTAAGTGAATGAAAACAAGAGGAATCCTCATTTATCATAGTTTTTACTACCTGTTTGAGATATGTAAATAAGCAAGCAGGAAGCTCTAGAAAATGTGATAAATCCATATTTTTAATAAAGACAAAGAGGTTATTAATAGTCCCTTGAGAATGCAAAAGAAGAAGTAGATCCCTGCCTTTGAAAGTTCAGCCTCTTTAAAAATGGTGACATTTAAAGTAGAACTTAGAGAATGAATAGAATGAGTAAGTAATCCCATTGGAAGTGAGAAATGAAGGTCCTTCTAGGTAGCAGAGAAAAGAGAGCAAGGGGAAAGCCTAGAGAATTATGAGTAGCTCAGTGTGCCTGAGGGATGCTGGGTGGGAGGAGGGAGGAAGGAGAAAGGGAGGGATAGGTAAGAGGTGGACTTTCAGAAATAACCAAGAGTCATTTACAATGTGCTTTTTTTTTAAAGTGCATAAATGAGAAAGTGTGTTTGTGTTCCTTTACTTCTAATTACTGCCTTATTGTTAAGGGATTTAGATATGTGTCTTAGCATTTAAATAGTGCTCTCTTTTTGTTTGCATATATGGGTAATTTTCATCTTTTGGGATTTACTCAAACTGAAAGCTGCAGTCAGTCACCACAATTTTTCCCTTGTAGAAGAGTTTCTTTTTCTTTTCTTTCTTTTTTTTTTTTTTTTTTAACACAGGACTGTGCAATGTTTTAGACATCCATAAAACCCCACTGCACACAACCTCATGTGAGGAACTGCAGGTCCAGCAGGCAGCCAGAAAAGAGAAGCAGAGACTGGCATTTTGCTTCTGGAGTATGACTAACCTACAATCTTCTCAATTCCAACTGTTTCCCCCTATAACCTAGGTTTTTTTTTTTTAAAGAGAGAGTGAGAGAGAGGGAGAGAGAGAGAGAGAATTTTTAATATTTATTTTTTAGTTATCGGCGGACACAACATCTTTGTTTTATATGTGGTGCCCGGGCCGCACGCATGCCAGGCGAGCGCGCTACCGCTTGAGCCACATCCCCAATAACTTAGTTTTAAATATTTTTTTTTTTTCCAAACTAGGGACTGACACTCAAAATGTAACCCTTATTTCCCCCTTCCCCAATAGGAACTGATCTGGGATGATTCTGCAGAAACGTCTTTCTGATCGAAAAGAAGAATGGATTGGAAAGTCATCTTTGAATGGGGGTTCCAGTAACAGAGAAAGTGTGGGTTTGGATACCATAGCAAGAGACAAGAATCCTGTATACAGGTATTGGTGTTGAGGTCCTTTGCATCAATCTAGACAAAGGCCATCCAGGGGAATAGCACTTCTATGTCCCTTACCTCCGTTGAGACTCTCCATGAGGGCTGAGAAGAGCTGCAGATGACTACTTTAGGATGAAACCAGGTCTACCAACCACGATGGACACTGTAAAGGGGATGTCAAGTGGTGAGGCTGAGTAGGTAAGCATGGGGAGGTCACTACTTGGAATAAACCTTCTCATCATGATAAGTTCAAAGTATGCTAATAAGTTTGAAATTTATTTAGATGGCTTTGAACAAACAATATAGCATTTTAAGCAGGGGAATAGCATGATCACATTTATATTTTATACTTATCCGTAATGCTTCCATGTGTAGAATAAACTGGAGGGAAGCACACTGAAGGCCAGGACAGCTAGAAACGCTAGCAATAATCTGGACGAGGAACAGTCACTCTTGCCTGACCCAGAAGGAGCACGGATGTTGAGACACCGCTGGACTCAAGATGTTTTAGGGAAATAGTAGTGATAGGATGTGGGAGGCCATGCTCGCATGTGATTTGAGTTACCTCGCTGGCTGGGCGAGAGGAGCTTAGACACATCTTTGTGTCCAGAGCTTTCCCCAGCCTTGTTGGGTCCGAGGGCTTGTCCGTGTGGAAGCGTGTCTGGCCACTACCCCTGAAGACCCAATCGTCTCACCTGACCTTGGGACACTGCCCTCCTTAATCTTTATTGGATGGGATTTTCCCCAGAATTTTTTGTTCTCCAATAAAAGTCCACTCCCTGCTGTTTCTCTCTCTCTCTCTCTCTCTCTCTCTCTCTCTCTCTCTCTCTCTCTGTCTCTCTGTCTCTCGCTGGCCTCTTCAGTAAACCTCACTACTATAATAGGTAGCTTGAGGCTGGGGGTAGGAGAAGCCGTCCTGGAGCTGGTTTAAAAATAATTAGAGTCTGTCTCTTTAATTCAAACTCCCATTGGATTTCTCACGTAGCCCAACCTTCACCTATGAAGCCTGTGCTGGCCCAGGGCTAAAATAAGACTTGGAAATATATTGGATATTTCCACAGCAATGAACAAAAATTTTTATAAAGTGTGGTCTTGCTTCAAATCTTATCTTGAGCACTTTTAAGTGTTATTTTTTTTTTCTTTCTCAGTGTGGGAATGTGCTGGATCCACATGCAAAGGAAACTGGAAGTGCCACAGTTATTGTTCCATGAATAGCACTCACCCAATGGCACACAGGCAGCTGGCAGAAGACTACTCCAGCTTCTCTTCCTTGGTTCTGTTGGGGTTCTTGACTTCCCCAGCTGACTTCTCCAGTTGCCCATAGTGGCAATGCTTCATACTGCCCCCTAGTGGGC
The DNA here is from genome assembly GCF_964194105.1 of Spermophilus citellus. NCBI lineage: Eukaryota > Metazoa > Chordata > Mammalia > Rodentia > Sciuridae > Spermophilus > Spermophilus citellus. The sequence goes on along the minus strand of NC_138188.1, from coordinate 116,835,498 downwards.
ATTCTTCCATTTCAATTCCACTTCCCCACTTTGTCTTCACTCTCCTATCGATATTTCTTGGGATCACTTGAATATATGTCTCACGGTCTGTTTTTGGGGATCCCAAATGGTGACCATTTTCACTGCAAATTGATATATGTAAAATATATCAAAATTGATATATGTAAAAATGAAGACTTCAGATTTGGGGGAGATAAACTCAAGATAGTGACATTAAATTCTAGTTTGTTAAAGCTCTTAGACTCTTCCTGGTATCAGAAGCTCAATTTCTGGACATGGTCATTTTTGGCTAAAAGTTCTTTTTAGACATCTAATGTGCTTATTTAATCTGCATCTTAGACAACTAATCTGCATCTAATTGAATGCTAGATCAGTTAGAGATTGTTACCTCTGCTAGGTGAAATTCAAATCTCTTGTACAAATCAAAGAACATGTTTGATATTTCTTTTAAATTTTACTCCATTCAGGTAGGGCAAATATTGAGCTATAGTCTGAATTGTCTCGTGCTAAAACTCCTAAGTTAAAAAACTCTAAACTCCAATGATTATATTTGGACATAGGACCTTTAAGAATATGATTAGGGTTAAAGTCATAGGGTAGGGTCCTGACCCTGTCCTTAGGAGAAGAAGAAAGGCCACTGAAGTGCACACTCTCTTTCCTGTTTTTTTCTTTCCATATTTTTTATTGGTGCATTACAGTTGTACATAATGATGGGATTTCTTATTCCAGGTTTGTCCATGCACACAATATAACAATATATTTTTTAGCCAATACCATTCCCCAGCACTCACACACTCTCTTTTATCTATGAGAATACAGCAAGAAGGCAGCTGTCTATGAGGAAGGAAGAGAAACCTCACCAGGAACAGAATTGGCAGCAACCTTGATCTGAGATGTCCAGCTTGTGGAATAGTGAGGAAATAAATCTGTGTAAGCCACTCAGTATATGGTTTTTGTTCTATGGCCCAAACTGAAAAATATACTTGGGTACATTAATGTGTTTTTCTGTCTTTACTGCTTATTTCCAAATTTCTCTATTTTCTTTCCTTTTTCATAATGTTTAAGAGAATGTTTTTCAATGCGAACTAATACTTTGATCAAATTCCTTAACTATCTTTACCTCAATTTTCTCATATGTAAGAGGAAATTAATACTAATACTTATTTGCTTATCAGGATTATTGTGGAGATTAAATATTAATATATATTAAGCCTGGGGGAATTATTATTTATTATTGTTGTAAATTTTCTATCTTTATCCTTCTGATGCCAGTGATGAGAATCAATCAGGGCTGAGTTTCATTTCCCCAGATGTGGAAATTTCTTGGAAAATTGGGAATGGAACTACCATTTGACCCAGCTATTCCTCTTCTTGGTCTATACCCAAAGGACTTAAAAACAGCACAATTCACAATAGCTAAACTGTGGAACCAACCTAGATGCCCTTCAATAGATGAATGGATAAAAAAGTGACATATATCCACAATGAAATATTACTCAGCAATAAAAGAGAAATAAAATAATAGCATTTGCAGGTAAGTGGATGGATTTAGAGAAGATAATGCTAAATGAAGTTAGCCAATCCCCCCAAAAAACAAATGCTGATTTTTATATATATATATATAAGGTGGCTGATACATAGTGGGATAGGGAGAGGGAGCATGGGAGGAATAGAAGGACAGAGGGGTGGGAGGGAAAGGGAGTTATAAATGGGGTGTTATAGATGGGGTTATAAATGATGGTAGAATGTGATGATCATTATTATCCAAAGTGCATGTATGAAGACATGAATTGGTGTGAACATACTTTGTATACAACCAGAGATATAAAAAATTGTGCTTTATGTGTGTAATAAGAATTGTAATGCATCCGCTGGGTATGATTGAATACCCAAGAAATGCCTAGGCAAGAGTAGAAAGCAAGTCTTATTTAACACTTATTTAACAGAGATAGACTTATCCACAGAGAAGAGGTCCCCAGAGCTGGGTGTCTGAGGAAGTGGGCGTGTCCTGCTCCTTTTACTTTTTATTTCCCTTGTTATCATGGTCTCCCCCCATCCTGGGTATGTGACCAGTGACCAGTGACCAGAAGGTGGGTCAAAGATGGAGTGATCCAGGTAGGAAGGGAGTGGCCCAGGCCTCACTTAATAACAATTCCTACAACCCCCTGCAGGGACGAACTGTTCCAAGGCAGCGGGTCACCTTGGCAACTGGTGGAGGAGGGTGAAGGGCTTTGGAGATATTAGTATTTCATTTCCTCTTGAATCAGCCCCCATCTTTCTCATTGGACCCAATTGTTTATTACCCACACTGACTGTCTTCTTGTCCTCAAGTCTCACTTTCTTTATTTTGCAGGAAAATAATATTTTTTTTCCAAAAAATTTAGTTGAACCTTTTCATTACTCTCTCACTCTTACTAACACAGCTCTTTCCTGTCCTTGGTTCCACTCTGCTTTCTAATTCCTTCTTGCCACACACTTCTTTCCCCTGGCAGATAGAGCTTCACAAGCTCATCGTTATTCTTCCTTATAAAGGGTAGTCAAACAGACCATCTATTGAGGTTTCTACTAGATCAATTGACAATTGATTCAGTTTGGTCACTAGGCAACATATTTTAGGAAAAGCATGTTATGAATACTGTTTTTGCACTTATTTTCCAGTAATAAAAACTTCTGCAAATAATCTCCAGCTTTGTTCTAGGATGCATGCAGGCTTAAAATAGTATTCACACTGCCTGCCTTTGCTTGCCCATTATGCCACAAATTCTTTCCAAACATGTAAATCTGTATCAAGATGACACTGGTATAGGATACAGATGTATGCTAGAAGTAATATAAAAAAGGAAAGAGAATATGGAAATAGCATTAGGAAAATATGTTATCAGAAGAAACACATGTAAAAGAAAAGAAAACTGACTAAAAAAATACCATACCATTAGTTTCTCTGTCACTTAGCTCTTCATATTCTCTAGTGTATTAGTATTGGGACCTTATTTTTAGGTTCTTTTTCCCACAGTGACCACTAGAGGGCATTGCCAGTCAGCAGTGAGGGTGTTTCTTACCAAATCCTTAACCTAAGGAAAGTTATATGTGATATAAGGCGGCTGATCCATATGACTATATTGTCACACAGGAGCATAAGAGCAAAATTGAAGTGCTAAGACATAATTATGTCTCATGGTAAGATTTTTCCTAGAACTGAGATTGAAGTTTAATAAATAGTTGTTAAAATGTAGTGGGATATTGCTGTAGATTTTATTCTCTGCCAGGTTCACTGTTAACATTGATGTTGTAGTTGATTCATAGCTTTATGGTTGCATATGCCTCATACCATTTAATTGGTACATTCTCTTGTAGTTTGGTATAAATAGAGGTCTGAAAATTGGAACCTGTTGATGATGGGTGACCTCACCGTTGCAAGATAGCATAAGCAGGTTTTTAGAAATGAGAAACATCTTTTTTGGAAAGTATAATATTGCCTAAACCTTTAAACATATCTTCAAATTCCTTATTAAATTGATTTAAAGTGTGAATCATCACTAAGCTACTCCAGGCTTGATTTATTAGACTGACATAGTACCCAGTTAAACCAGTGACAAAGCATGAATTTGATCTCCAAATCTCCCAGCAGTCATTTAGATAATCCACTGACTCTCCTCACGGGCTACTCATGCTTTCTTTGATCACCTTGAAGCTGTGCTGTTTTGAAAGCCGTAATATGTTATAGTACTGTTCTACCCTCTCTTTATAGGCTTTAGAATGCTCATATTTGAAGTTGAGATGGGGGGCATTTTTAAACTTGAATTTGTCTCAGTTTGAAAACCTGTGGATTGTCTTAGATTAGATTTCTGGCAGCCCAGTGGCAAGAGACAGGTTTTCCCTTTGATGGTCCTAAGTACTCCTGAGGCTCACCTGCCTGAATTACAAAGGACATAAGGTCTGTTCTAACCTTAGGTTACCCAAGAGGTTTTGGCTTTGCTTTCAACACTGTACCCTCCTGGATTGCCTTTTCCATCAAGGATTGCTCCTCCGTGGTTTCCTTTATTTTCCTCTTTTCCCTAGTGTCAGAGGGCATGTCCAGGGATCACTCATCAGTCTATTTTCTTCTGCATCTGCCTCCTTTCCTTTGTGATCTCCTCCAGCTTCCTGACATTTGAAACCACGTATAGGTTAGTGATTAAAAAATTTTATCTCCAGACCTACTTCTCCCATATGTACCAACTTTTCTATTCAGATGTCTGCCATATAACTCTATTTGACAGTCTAACAGATACCTCAAACATAATGTCTCCAAGACCCAATCATTGATCTTTCCTCCAAAATTGTTTAACCGTCTCAGTTTACAATTTCTAGTTTCCCAGGTGAAAAAGGCCAGAGTCCTCCTTCACTCCTGTCTCTCGTATCTTACGTCATACCCAGAGTCAGAAGTATAATCAAATCCAGAGTTGGATATTTTTTACCTCTTTGGGCTCTGACTGCCATCCTTTCTCTTAGGTAATTGGAATACCTTGTATGCCTCTATTATCAAGACCCAGAATAATAAGGCACTCAAAGATACCTCTTAAATTATAAATCCTCTTCACTATGCATCTTATAAGTAGGAAGGCCAGAGAGAGTTTCGGGGAGGAAGCTCACATATTAAGGTGCTATTGAGGGCATAAGTGGGTAATATCATGATGGAAATACACAAGGCAGATGTGGCATATTTAGCTGAGATGGAGCAGATACCATTGGTGACCGAGGGGAAGACGTCAAGACTGGCAAGATCTGAATGACTTTAAGCACAATATTTATTGCCTGAATTTACAGAGATATTTGTGACTTACAAAATATTTTAAAATATGATTATTTCATTAGGTCCTCAACCTTCTCCACTTGGGTAGGTAGAAAGAAAGAAAAAAGCTGGCTCTCTAGAAGATTAAGGGATATATTCAAAGCCACAGAGAGGCATTCAGCCTTATGGGGCCATCTTCAGATTTTAAGACTTAGGAATTTTGTACTAGGCCTGGAACTAGTGAGGCACTTTGATGAGTTTCTACTGGCAAAATAGGAAAAATAAGAACAGAGAAGAAAATTTTCACAAAGTTAAAGTATTTCATTAAAACTCATGTCCTTTATGTTGGGATTAAGTCCTTTGCAATATTTGGTGTTCAAATGTTCTTTACTTTATAATAATAGTGATAGTATTTGTAAATGTCTTAGCCTGATAAAATCAGAAGTTAATTCCTAAATTTGAAAAATATTATGGTAAATCATATGTAAAATCTGGGTACACTGATCTATATATAATCCTATGTCTCAGGTAAGAAAACTTGGGGATCAGCCTGCATTCTCATTAACATGTTTTGTTTCTAGGTGATGCTTGAGCTTTTGAAATTACCCAGTTTTATATCTATTTAAAGTAATAACTTCAAAGCAGGAGAGACTCTATGGATTCTATCTGCATGTGTCTCATATATATAATGTTCTGTTCTTGCTCTCTGTTTCCATTCAAAATTGAGTCTATAATATGAGAAATATAAAAAACTTTGTTATTACTTTGTTAGATGAACAGTAGTGTTCACCTCATCAAAGAGTTCAAAGGCAATGATGATTAGATTTTAGAAATTGTCTACAATTCCAATAAAAATGTTGCTAAATATGTGTCATAACCAGTTCATTTTTGAAAGTGGTAGCTAGCTATAACTGCTCAGAAATATTGTGGGTAATAATGAAAGGTAGGTCACAAGAAAGTAAAGTAGAAATAAATATTTCATCCACAAATGACTTGGAGAATGTGGAAATAAATATCTACTCAGAAATGTACTATGGGTTAGATCAAAGATGACAGGCAAGTTGGTCATGTGGTACTTGGTCAAAAATAAAGGTGGGAAGAATCAGATTTGTTGTGAAAACTCATAGGACCTGACAAGGAGTGTGGGAGGTTGAATTGCAGAACCATCTCACAATACTCAGATATAGGCTATTTTTTAATGTCTATTAATGACAACCTGTTTTATAGTGCCTTTGCATAGTCCTTGTTTATAGAATCTTAATATTTTCTTTGGACCAGAAATTAGCTCCTATAGATAAAAGTTACTATGAAGCAACAATTGTGTTAAAAGTAAAGGAAATCTTCCTAAAAATCTCAAGTACTAGATGGTAAATTAATTTCCTTGCAAGGGGAGAATTCTCTGTCTTTCAAAACATTAAATGGTAGGAGATTGCTTAGAAGGACTTCTATAGAGGAACTTATTTGTTGAATAGGTTTGGGGTTGGCACCCCAAAGTCCTCGCTCATCCTGACATTTTAGAATTTGTGTTTCTGGTACATAGTATTTGCTGTAGATAGAGCATATCAAAGGACTCTTCTAGTAATTAAGCTTCCAAATAAGTCTGTTCAAGAATGGAAAAGAGTCCATCTTGTGTATTTTCTAGTCGTGGCCCTTTAAAGGATACTACATTTTTACCTGGAAAGGAATAAATAGTACATGCCTATATTCAAATATGGTTCTCCCCGTGCATTCTAGACTTCTTAGTGATGCATGTTGTTAGTCATTTTGAAGCTGGAACTTCTGCTCAGATGTTCTGTTCATGGTCTGAAGACACTTCTCCACCTCATTCTCAGTGCTCTCAGGATACATGGATGACAGTGACATTGCTGTGACCAAACCCAGTACCAGAAATCCCATTAATGAAGCGACCCTATAGGGACTGTTTACATAAAAATAGCTAACATTGAAATTTCCCTACATTTTCTTCTAAGTGATTTACATTTGCTGACTTGCATAATCTTCAAAATAGCCTTATTATGTTGGTTCTAATTTATATTCCGATATTACAAATGATGTAATGGAAGTAGAATTTAATTAATATACTCAAAAGTCACAAAACTACCAAGGGAGATATCTCAAATTTAAACTCAGAAAGTTTGAATTCCAATCACATGCACTTCATCTTTGAAATATATTGCTTCTTTTTCATTTCTACATGAAATAATATAGCCCCTACAAGAAAATAAAAAGAAAAAAAAGAAAATTAATAATGAGAGGCAGTGAGATGGAGTAGAAAGAATATTGCACTCAGAATCATGACTTTGAATTTCTGGTCCACTATGCCTCTATTTAATTTTGGGTGAACCACTTAATGGCCTGTGATTCATCTGTAAAATGTAAATTGATTTAATGCCATTTGATTTAATGCCTTTTATTTGTTTCTTTTCAGATCTTTCACAAATCACCTTCAAAGGCATGATTTCATCTAAGCTTTGCAGAAATTGTATAAGAAACTTGAGGCTCAGAATAGTGGTGACCTCCACACCTGTCCACCCACTTCGATATACAGATGGTGAGGATCATAAGATTCCAAAGCCAATGTTTCTTTCTACAGTATTCTGATATCCTATTTTATATGCATTTTCTAAACTGTAAAATAACTTGCCAGTATTCACTTTTATAATTAATGTGGTACACAATGGTGGATTGGTAATGCTTTCAGTAGAAGAAGGTCACAAAGAAAGAACAGTTTTGGAATTATTTGAAGGAGCCAGAATAATTTACGTGAAAACCACATGCATTCTTAATTTGTTTTGTTTAAATCCCAGAATAAATGCAAAACTGATGGAAGAATATGCAGCTTCTCTGTGCTTTGGTGAATTCTTTATTTTATGACATGAGATGATAAATGCCTGAACAGCTGAAATTATAAAAGAACCATACAACATGAAAATACATACATATGTGCACACACACACACACACATTTTGTTCCCTCCAGGGTTGTTGATTGGAACAATGCCAGAGAAAAGAATCTTAGGTGACATAAATACATTTTTATTTATTTTCTGAATCCCTTGCATGTATAACTTTCTCCATGGGAGGTTTACTTCAAGAGTGAAAAGAAAAGAAAAAAATGTGAACAAACCAGATTTTGTGATTTATTGTCTTAGAATAGTTTCTGAGATATTGTTCTCCTTCAGGTACAACCTGAATACTTTTGCAACCATTGAGTGCTAATGGGAAGGAGTTGGGGGTGGGGTCTCAGCTGTGGCCTTGGCTTTTGAACAAATCTTTAGTTTCTATTTTATCTTTGTATACTTAAGAAGCATGAATAGAAGGATTTGCTATTTCTTACTTAATTTCTTTTTTTAAGCACATATACTCTAAATATAAACTATTATGTAGGAGAGCCTGTGTGTCTACTTAATCCATATGCAGTCACTGTAAATCCTTTTATTGGTTATAAGTTTGAAATCTGAGAACTCAGTTCTCTGTTGGTGTTCTGGGAAGTCACATGAAAACCAACGGTAAGTTTAATTTCCCCGTTGTCTTCTCAAAACAGATGGGTGGGCTTCAATCGTTTCCTTACTATTCACTACACATTTCATCCTGTAGCATACAAAATGGAATCTGAATCCCAGAATGCCAGATTTGCAATTTTACCCATCGGGGAATCAGAGTCCCTAGATGTCTTATTGAAGAAGGAATTTATGTAGAATTTAGACCTCAAACAAATGTAGGAGGAACTGAAGAAATGAAAGTCTAGTTGGGAATCAGAAGGGCCAAGAGAAGGCCACCAAGCAAGCATTTGCAAGGGTGAACAAATAGGGGCCTTCATGGAAGTCCAAGAAATCCAAGGATTACAAAAAATTTGAACACTCAATACTTGTGACTTATTGAGAACTTACCATACCAGGTACTATGATAACTGCTTCACTTTCCATAAGCGTTTTTCTCAATGATTTTTCCCCAATTATTCACATATAAATTAACATGAAAACGTATACATATAGAAACTGAGTAGGAAGCCCACACTATTAAGAAGAGCCACATTGTCATCAGCTCAAAGATCCTAGTAAAAAATAACTTAGGTGAAGTCTTTAGGCTATAAAACTTCTCTTTAGCGTAATATAAATTTCTTTGAGGGAATTCAAGGAAACATCACAAATGAGTATTTGAAGAGAGTAGAAAGCTCCACAGTCAGCATGAGCATGGATCAGGGAATGAGATTATCTGAGTTCTTTTCTCTAAGCTAATCATGGCCAATGTTTACAGCTTTTGAAACATTTCAGTAAGATGAAATGGGGTGAATCTCCTCATTTGACAGAAGTCTCTAGAACTTATCAGCATAAGGTTCGGACTGATAATAATCTGAACCAGGCTCATGAGAGCAAAAGGTATGTTAGTGATGACAGTCACTAGCAAGTCTGTTTCTTGGGCCACATTGCTTAAATCTGTTTGCTCTTTATATATGTTGTTCAGTTGGCATCCTGAGTTTACCCTTCACCATGATCCTTGAGATTCCCCTTATCTGTCTTTTATGTTAGATACCTTGACCTTGTTTTGAAGTAGATTACAAAATCATGAGCTTTGTGTGAATGGTTGAGGGAACATTTTACTGAACTAAAACACTTGTGATTTCTTTTATCCTTGGGATGTATCTTATTTGGGGAAGGCTTGATGAAAATTTTTATTTTAATAGAGTTTTCCTTATTTAACTATGAATTTTGAAAGCATTGGTCAGTTTTATTCTTGCTGCAGTATTATTTGTTTTAGAAGATCAAAATCATTCTGAATTTCAATATGCATGGTACCTTGTTTTATTTTTCTCCTTCCTGGAATCTTGTGGGATCTCTCTCTTTGTATCTCAAGTTCTTGAATTTTCTGAATTTAGATATATCTTCTTCTATTTATATCAATTTATGGTCCTTATTTCTGAACAACATTTCCTGATATATTTTATTAGTACTTTCCTCTCTTTTCTTTTTCTCCTTCTGAAACTCTTTCACTTAGATGTTGGATATTTAAACTCACTCTCAAAAAAAAAATAATAATATTTTTCCACATTTCCTTCTCGTGCTATTTTCTTTTCATTGGCATTTTCTGAACCTGTTCTTTTCAATTTTTTATTGAGCTCCTCCCTTGTACTGCTTCATGTTTTAGTTCTTTGAAATTTTTATAGAACTTCTTGTTTCATGGCTGAAATACTTTTCCTATTGCTATAAAGCTAAAAATTACAGTTTTTATTAAAGTTCCTTCTCTTCACATAGAATTTCTTTCTTCCAACTCACTGTCTTCTGTTTACTTTTGTCTCTGTTACATTAGAACTGTCTCTTACACACACCCATGCTTGACAGTGGGCTGCTCCTGTAAAGAGTGGGGACCCAAAGGTGGATTTGGTTTGCCATGTGGCTTGCATTAGCTAAAAGGTGGTCTGCTTGGACTTTTGGTGTGGTCTTTCTCTTTAGACTTGTCAAATTGAAAAAAAATGATTGTCTTTGTGTGCTTATTACTTAAAACATCTCTTGGATGAGTTTTAAGTGTGTTCTGGAAGGTAATCCATCTGTTTTAAATTTTTTAAAACTAGGAGATCTTCACTATATTATTAAACTTCACAGAAAATATCAAACTAAGACAAAGGTCAGTGACTGGGAAGTGCTCATCTTAGTCTTACTTTCATGGAAATGAGTTTAATGAGGTGTGATGTGTCCATGTTATCACAACTAATAAGTAGATAAATCAGGATTTGAATGTAGGGAAGGCTGACTCTATAGAATTGCACCAAGATTTGCGTCTTAGAGACCATATTATTGCCTAGAGAACAGCTTTTCTCATAGTTTATGAGGACTTGATATTTTACTGTCTGTATGGATAAAATTGAATTCAATACAAGAGGCACTTTATTTATTTATTTATTTATTTTTAAAGAGAGAGAGAGACAGAGAGAAAGAGAGAGAGAGAGAGAGAGAGAGAGAGAGAGAATTTTAATATTTATTTTTTAGTTCTCGGCGGACACAACATCTTTGTTTGTATGTGGTGCTGAGGATTGAACCCGGGCCGCACGCATGTCAGGCGAGCGTGCTACCACTTGAGCCACATCCCCAGCCCACAAGAGGCACTTTAAAATTAGGAGAACTATTAATTGATTATATATATATATATATATATATATATTTTTTTTTTTTTTTCTTTTTGGTACAGGTGGATTGAACCCAGGGGCTCTTAACCACTGAGCCACATCTCCAGCCCTCTTTTTTTTTTTTTTTTTTTTTTGCGCTTCACTTTGAGACAGAGTGTTGCTGAATTGGTTAGGGCTTCACTAAGTTGCTGAGGTTACAGTTTCTTTGAACCTGTGATCCTCCTGCCTCAGCCTCTGGAGTCACTAGGATTATAGGCATGAGCAACCACGCCCTGCTTGATTATATAATTTTGACTGAATATTTCAAACCCCTTTAACCTGGGACATTCATTCTAACACTGCTACTTCTACACCCGAAATAAATTTTAAGTCAGTGCATTTCTCCCCAATTCCTGTGTTCCCTTTCCAGACTACTGGATTATCACAAAAGCTTCCTACCAGAGGGCCTTATCCATTTTTGACTACTTCTTACACATCATGAATACAGAACCAAGAAGAATCCTGCCAAAATGTTTTACCATGCCCTTTTCTGTCTTAGAATGTTTTAATGGTTTTCTATAACAACAAAAGGTAAAATGTGACTGTTGGGAACTGCCACATAGGAACTGAACGCCCCCTACCTTTAAGTGATGGAAAATGTAGAAACTGGTTTCCCTGACCTAGAGGCAGGTAGATCCTCAGCAGAGGAGCACAGCTTTGGGAGTGGGCATTACCCAGTGGGAGTGGGCTGCCCCTTGTAACATTATCTCTTTGCCTTATATGGATGGAATGTTCTTTCAAACAACCTCCCCTAATAAAACCCAGGCTCCAGGCGTGCTCCCCCTCTTTCTTGCCTGCCTTGCCTCCTTTGTGAGAGCTGGGTCAGAGGGGCCATCATAGAACCCAAAGAAAAGGGTATTTGTCTGTGAGCCATTCATTATTTCGTGCCAGCTCAGTTCTCCTGGAGTGACCCTGACTGGTCTAGTCATGTGTCGAGACACGTGATTCTTCAACATGATCCACATAGCCTTTCCAGGCTGATTTTAACCCATTTAGCTTTTGCTTCAATCACTATGCAGCAATCATAACAGCTTTACTTCCAGTCCTTGAAAGTGCCAGGGGATTCCCTGCTTTAAGGATTTTGCTTATGCTGGTCTCTCTGCATAGAATGTTCTTTCTACCACCACCACTTTATGGTTATTTTATAATCATCCTTCAGAGTTCAGATATCTTAAATCATTGTCTCAAGAGATCTGATGTCATCTTAATCCCAGGTCCATAAGACCCTTTATGTTTCTTTTCATGGTTTTAGCTTTTCTACATTTAATACCGAGGTAATCAGAAAAAGAATGCAATCTGAAAAATCATGTCCCATTGAGTGAATTGATAGCTTATTTAGACCACAAGTGTCAGAAGCATGCTATCAGATGAGAATGTGCTGTTAATTCACAGAGAGAGGGTTTAAGAACCCAGTAGGTGTGAGACCATAATGTGAATTGGAACAGCATCAGAAGGTTGGGCTTCGCCACCCACTTGGTGAATCACCTCAGTCAAGCCAAATTGCCTCCACAGGCTTCACTCACCCTGCATCTGAGGTGCAGAGATTAGACATGAACATTTCCTATGGATCCATCTAGCTTAGTATTCTGTGACTCTCTGTTCCAAAATATGGATTTCAAATGATTTTCAAATACTGCAAAGAGCTGCAAAACTGTTTTAAAAGTTAAATGTTAAAATAAACATCTATATACACACATAAATGTATATATATGTATGTATATTATATACGTGCACACACACACACATACACATACACACACACACACACACACACACACACTTTCTGAACTTCCTTGAGTAGGTTAAGATTTACCACCATAAGAATTTTTTTTTATTTTGATTTTATTCCAACATTGAAATTAAATACATTTCCAGAGTGCACACCAGCTTCTCTGAGGGGATCAGTGATCTAAAATTATCATAGAAAGCAGAGAATATAGTGTTTAAATGCCCTTTGAATGCATCATCTAATGGTTAGCATGAAAAGACCTGAAAATGAGCTAGATATGGTAGGCACACACCTGTAATCCTTGCTACTCAGGAGGCTGAGGCAGGAGAATCATAAGTTCAAGGCCAGTTTTAGCAACTTGGAGAGACACTGTCTCAAAATAAAACAAAGGGCTTGGATGTGGCTCAGTGGTGAAGTGCCCCTGGGTTCAAACCCAAGTATTACAATTAAAAGAAAAAAAGAGATGAAAATGAAACATTTCCCAAACTACAAGAATCCAATGCTATATAAATATGTACTTGCTAATGTGCTAGTGTATGTAGGGACAGACTCCAGGATGGGCATGAACCAGCATTAAATTAATAGGAAAGTGAACACTTTCGATCAGGCTATTATCTCATTTAAAAGCCAACATTTAAATACAAAGACAGGTCACAGTGAATATGGTTTACCTTTTAATTTACAGGATTGACAGTTTTACAGGAAGTCAGAGGCCAATGCTTGCTCATTCTAATCTGTTAAAGATTTTCTTTCCTTACTATCACCATGGTAACCTATCTTCAGACAGAATCATGGTTGGATCCAGATTCATTACATTTTAACTATGATGGGAGACACACCTAAACACTGTTTTAAATAGTTTAGAAACCCCCAAAGATCTGGATATTGACTACTAGTTTTATGTTACTAATTATAACTTTTGGAGAAATCTCACTATTGAAACTAGGACTGAGCAAACTTATAAGAACAGATAGGAAACTTGTAAGTTCAACATATAAGAAAGTTATGTTGAGGAAAACTAACAAGCAATGGATCTTGTTCTATAGACATTTTTTAATGGAATTTTTTTTTAAATGACAAACTGTTAGATAATATATGGAGGTAGTTATGGTATTAACCTCAAAGGTTAATGGATCTATCATAAATATACCTTTAACAATGATAATGCTTTACACATGTGAATATTTTAGAGTTGTTTTTAAGGCCTTTCACATCAGCTGTTGACTATATTGTGAGGTCTTGAATAATTTGAAAACATCTCATTTTTTTTTTCACAGAGTAATGTTCTACATTGATAAATATGTAATAAAATATGTTTTATGAATTAATAGATTTACTTCACTTAACAAATGGTGAGGCACACAGACATTATTATACAATTTTATACGTCTATCAAAAGTTTCAGTGATTTGTCAGCGTGTCTTCACTGGTTGATGAAGGAGAGAAAAAAGACACTGTCTATATTCTGTATGTTTTAACCTTTAATAAATTAGAGATAAAATCCCAAGAAAGATAAAAAAAAGAAAAATGATCAATAAAATCTACAGAGATGGAAATTTTCAAAGAATAAATTCCTTGAACTGAAAACTATTATGATACCAATAACAATTGATCAAAAAATTTATTTCTTATGTGGATAGAGAGGCACCTCAATTCAGAATTTAATTTTTCAATTGTTAGATTTGTGCACTGTGTCCTAACTTAGTGTTTTGGTTTTGTACAGTTTTTGATATTTAAATTATTATGAACTACTACCACTAAGTTCTTATAGTGCTCATGTATGTATTATCTTTGTTTTTAGAAGGTTTAAGGAAGGTATTTGAATTTTTATTAAGGTGTTTATGTCTTAAATAAAGTGACACTTGAAATGTAAAATTAAATGGATTTGAATGCCAATTGTAGAATTGAGTGAAGAATGTTGATAATTGAGGCAATCATGTTAGCAAGTCTTGAGGTGAGAACCCACTGAATGTGTATGGTTGGGGGATGGTTTGGTTGGTGCATGAAATATAGGAAAAGGAAAGAATGCAGGTTGGGACTAGGTTAGGCAGTAACTTGACTACCCAACAGAGCCCTTAGTCTCAAGAGCAGGCAGAGCTACTAATGGTCACTCAGCAAAGGAGTGACAGTGTAAGTGCTGCATGTTTTCTTTTTAAAGCAATTAATGAACACATCTGCTGTTCTATGATCTCTCTGGTGATAATGAAAGAAGAGTCTCGTGTCGGTCTGAAGTTAGTGCTAAGTAAGAAACTAGGGTAGGAGCTGAGATTATTTCAATATTCCAATTAAAACAAAAAGTTTATCTACCACTTACTAGGTATATAACCTAGGACAAGTTACTTCTCTCTATGTCTCATTTTCCTCATTTGTATCCTACAAGATTAGAATTAAGTGATAGATTATATTTATAATAATTAACATCATGCCAGCTACATGATAGGTACTTAATAAGTGCTTATTGTTATTATTATTATTATATAAAGCCAACTAAGATATGTTATTTAAGGAGATTTAAAAATTGTTTATTGTTTTGCTTTTTTATTGTCATAATTATGTTTGTAAGGTACAATGTAATGTTTTGTTACATGTATACATTGTGGGATGATTAGATTAAGCAAAATAGGATGCTCATCTTCTTGCATACTTGCTATTTTTGTGTTGAGAACATTTAAAATCTATTTTATTAGCAATTTTCAGATACAATATATAATAATTATTAACTGTATCCACCATACTATATAATAGATCTCCAGGACCTATTTCTCTCATGAGTATGTCTCACTAAAATTGCTGTCTTTCCTCAATGGAACTTTCTTTCATAGTTGAGACATCTTACTGGACAAAGGTAATAATATACACCAACAGCGGCATTTCTAAAACTGTCCTCCTGGCCTCTCTCTGCTTCCAGTATTTTGCTAAAGAGAACTATAGCAAGGAGGTCACATCAACTGGAGTTCCTGCTATTTTGCACCTTATAACCAGAAGGACAACAAGCTCGTGAAAGGATACTCTATCACGCTCGAGAAGCCAAGCATGAGCTCCCTGTGTGTGCTCTTTTCTCAGAGTGAGTCAAGCGTGATGTTTCACTCATCTTGAAGTGTTTGCTACACACTTGGCTCTCATTCACTGACTAGCGTTTCTTTGACCCAACCTATGCATGAGGTGGAATGGTGGCACTATGCTCTACTACTACTGTTCCCCTTAAATGGCAGAGGTCATCTCATGATGGAGTCACATAAGAGTTCTGTCACATTTCAATGCTTGGAAAAGATAAGACTGGAATAGCTATGCATTAGAAACAAATATTCAGCCTTGATAACCAAGGAGGTTCTTATTTACCTTTGGAATTGATTTTATTTCACTAGACTCCAAGGATAATCATGATGCTGGACAAAAAAATATGCAGTAAATGCACATAGTGTGAAAAGATAGTGATTATTCTGTTGTTGTTACTCAAAAAAACTAAGGAGCCAAGCACCAATTACACCCAGATTCTTTGTAAAAGGAGAAAAAGTTGAGATAAATGGCATTACTTAATCCAACTTATTTACTGAACATTAACCATATGCCAGAATTTCTTTACAAAGTTGTTGGAATTTAAGCATGGTCACACAATGGTTTCTCCCCTCAAGGTATCTCAAATGGAGATTCCCATAAGGAATAGGTTTGGTGAATAACAATAACTAAGCAATATTAAAATTAATTTCTTTGATCTCAAGATTTATTTATCTGCCTGTCATGAAGTACAACTCTGGCTATGTTTGCCCACATCTTTTGTGGTTGGAAGAATGTTATTTGGGAGAGCTAATACATTCCTTTTAATGAAATTTGGTCATCTGAGCCCCTTAGTTAAGAAATACAATAAACATCTCCATGTTATTTATGTCAAATTTTCATCAGAGACATAAAAGTTATAAGTTTGAAGGGAGGGAAGAAACACTGAGATTTCCACATTCTGTATACAGCATTATGTTGAAATCATCATTTGAAGCATTTGGTATTAGCTGGATTATCAAGTACCAGTAAAAAAGGCAAAAAGTTTTTTTAATATATTGTTTCAAGATTGACAGGGGTTCTTCCTTGTTTGTGGTTTGTAATGACAGTTTGAAATTAGTATTTCAGTGCTGCAATTTCCCAGAGTCTCTACAGAGAAACAAGAAGATAAGATTCCATTCCTCTTGTGTTCTGTTTTAAAATTCTAGGGGTGAATCTACCCAGTTTTTCCACTTGAGGATTTGATGTTAGAATGTGTTCAGCTTCCTAAAAACAGTCTTCTAAAGATTGCTGCAAGTCTATCATCATTTGATTCCATTATATAAGAAGCTTATCTTCTGATTTTACCATGAGCTGAAAGAAATTGGACAGAAATATGTTCTAAGAATTAATTAAATTCCTAATCCCAATCACATCAATCCAGTAGATTAATATTTGTTTTTGTTAAATCCAACGAAGTATTTTAAATGGAACTCAATATTTTGGCCAAAGGCAATCTTTTAACAGTATGTTTAACAACACCTATTAAGATACTATTTATTAGTGGGGCTGGGGATGTGGCTCAAGTGTAGCGCGCTCGCCTGGCATGCGTGCGGCCCGGGTTCAATCCTCAGCACCACATACAAACAAAGATGTTGTGTCTGCCAAAAACTAAAAATTAAATAATAAAATTCTCTCTCTCTCTCTCTCTCAAAAAAAAAAAAGATACTATTAGTGATTTTCTGTCTATTGTGTTACTTCTAGTCAATGTGCTGGTATGAAATTATTACCTGGAAAAGTCACATTTGATATCTGTACATATATAAGCTTCTAGTTAACCTAGGTCCAGATGGGTCACTGGAAACCTCAGGGTATTTCTCTTAAATTGGAGAAAATAGATATTCTCTGATTCAAGAGTCAATCAGTAAATATGGATGAAGCAGATATGAAAAAACTTTATTTGGCAGAAGGTCTTACCAACTTTTTGGAGAGTAAATCCATTAATAATTCATTTACATAAACTTAAAAGGAGATATATGATAATAAATAATCAATAATAAATCCATGATTATTTATTATTGGTTGATTATTATTATTATTTATTATTGGTTGAAAAAGTCTCTGGGTGGCTTGCCCATTTATCCATGTAACAGGAACAACACCCATTAGGCTAATTGAACACTGTATATCTCTGGTCTGACCTCAGCTATCAGAGAGCTATGATGGTTATGTGGTTTTAAGTGTGTCCAATCCACTGAAGTGGCAAACATTCTTTCAGAACAAGTAGCATTGCTTCCTTCTTGTTTGGCTACTCATCAACAGTCATATCCTTGGACAAGATGACCATATGTGTATTATATTATTCTTTTTTCTCTTAAGCTGAATTTTTGTATTTTTGTTTAAGTTGGAGTATGGACATTTCCAACACCTGGAAATGCCTTTGTCTTCATATCATAAAGCAGCCTAAGAGAATGCACTTTGTCTTTGTCTTCTATCTCCTTTGGTTTCTGTATAAAGTCTACTGCTAAAGGCTGAAGGGAAAATAGAGGCAAAGTCATCAAAAGACTGTTCCTAAAAATATCTCTTACCAGGGTCAAACTCTTGTGGAAAGGAAAATGGCATTTTCTTTGTGGATCTATCCAACAGTATTTCTATGTACCAGCTTGTTACACTGTCCTTCCTGATAGATTACTTCTTTACGTAGGTCCATTGTAAAGTAAGAGGGTTATTGAATTTCCTCTGACGAATTTGTCACCCAAGAACATCTCGGAATCATTCTTAGAATCATTAGCTACTCCTCCATGGCCTAGAGGAATTTGACTGCTATAACTCTTAGGACTCCTAGACTCCTAGACTCCTGTGTGATTTATATTACTTTGACAATTGAATGAGTCAAGGGGTCTTCTACTCAATATATTTGTAGAGTTTCTTTTCTGTAAGAACTGTTATAATTAATGAGGTGAGCTACTGCTGAAAGTTTTCTCTCTACACTAGGAAGAGGCAGATGCTTCTTGATGACTGGCAATAGAAGAGAACAAACCTGCCACAGGGAGCAATGACAGCCTTAAAGTGTTCAGATACATCCTTTTCTAGGAGAGAACATGATAGTATGACAAGAAGGAATTAATTACACGTCCAATCTTAAAATGGAAAAATTTTATGGCCCCAAATATTCTGTTAACCAAATAAAATATACTGAATAAAAATAATTTCTTTCTGGAGACACAAAATAATATTGAGAGAAAACTGGAGGGAAGAGATTTTTTAGAAGATAGGATACTAAAGTCTTTACTAAATTTATGGCTAATAAGTTTTTGCTAAATTTATGGCTAATAAAATCAAGAATCACATGTCCAAGTTCAAATCCTCTCTGAAAACTTAAGAGTCATACTTATGGATAAAACATTGCTATCTTTATTGTATTTAACGTCCATTAAAAATAACAAAAATTTTCATAATCTCTCTCTTAGTTCACAAAGATATCTTCCTTTTTGGAGCTTTTATAATTTAGACCATTCACTTGAACTGTCATATGTTATAATGTTATATACTATCATTTTCTATTATTTACTGAGTTCTATAGCATGCCACTTTATTCATCTTCATTGTAAACTATTTAAGGGTTGGGCTTATGAGTTTCATTTCTTCTCTACTCCCTGCTCCTTGCCCAAAGTGGGTGTTCCATCATTGTTGATGGACTGAGACTGGGGCTTCATTTAAAAAGTAATATAAAATTAATACTTTCCAAACACATCAGTGACATTTAAGCTTATTATTTGCAGACTGGTAATAATGACTGCATCAAACAAGAAACTTTCCTTTATACAAATATTTGTATCTAATTATAGAAATGTAAATATGAAGATGGATACAATTACTGAACCGACTGCTGGTTAATACAGGCTTATTCTTTGTATAATCAAGGAATCCCTTTTTCTTCAACATGGTGTTTTTGAGCACTGATATTTTAAATAAATGATGTATTTACATTGGTAATCATATAGTGTAAAGAACTTGTATTTTTTGAATGACTTCTCATAAAAATGGAAGATAGAAACCAGTCCTTCTACTTTTATGTGGCCCAAAAGAATTCTGATCTTGCTTCTCCTAGAAGGTTCACTTTCTCCTTACAGCTTGAACTGAAGCATTGTTTTTAATCTAAGAGTTTGGGAAACTATAGATGAATATAATATAGAGATATTTAGTTATAAATTAGAGCAGTGATCAGAGTCTGGAGATCAGATTTGAAGCTCTGGCACTGTTGGCCATTTCCTGTGGTAATGGGTAAATAATATCTGCATAGTGATCTCTTCCAAAAATAATAATACTGTGGTGCCTCAAGATATAAGTTTTGCATTTTTACTCCCGCCATCAGTCCTAAATCTGCTGTTTCTCTTTCATCCTGAAACATTACATTGCTGTCTAGAGTTTCTCACCTTGAAATGAAAACTTCAAGTTCATAAAGGAAACAATCTATAGTGGAGACAGCCTCTGGTGCCATAAAGAGCGGTGGAGTCTCAAGAGACACAGAGTGACTGTGCAATAAATGGTCTGGGCAGCTTAAGTGTCAGGAGGCTGACTAGGCCAACGTGGGTGATTTTATTTGATACTATTTACTTATTTTTCCTTGTGCAATTTTATTTGCTTTGGACAAGTTCTTCTTAATAAATACACTTGAATCAGAATCTAATGTCCACTTCTTAATACTCCATTATGTTGGGTAAGTCATATGTTCTCTGTGATACTTCGTTTCATCTCTAAAATAATGATAATACCTAGCTAGCCAAATTTTCCTGAATATTAAATGAACATTTACCTAAGAATATTTATTAACTATTATCTTCAAATTCACAGGATGATCATGATAATGTCCCTGCAAAGAATAAAAAGATTTGAAGAAAATCCAGTAACTCCTTCCTTCATTATTTTTTATTCTTAAATGGGTGACTGAAAAATATTCCAAGTAGAATATGTACTAATATCTTTTAAACTAAAGCTTCAAAATTGTTTGAACTTACTCTTGGATCATCAAGCAAGATTTTCCTTATCAAGAAGGAATCCTTAGCCAGGAGCAGTGGTGTATTCCTATAATCCTAGCAGTTTGGGAGACTAAGGCAGCAGGACTGCAAGTTCAAAGCCAGCTTCAGCAATTTAGGGAAACTCTATGCAACGTATGAGATCCTGTCTCTAAATAAAATAATAAAGGGCTGAGGATATTGCTCAGTGGTTAAGCACCCCTGGGTTCAATCTCTAGGACAAAAAAAAAAAAAAAAAAAAAAAAGAAGAAGAAGAAGAAGGAATCAATATATTCAATTTATAAAAAATCAATTATCTGCTACAACTACCACTATTATCACTACAAACATAATAATAGTGTTTTGATATTGTCAATATCATGACATTTAAAAATGTGTTAAACTTTATGAATTATTTTTCTAAGAACATGTCTATAACTTATTGAGAAATGCTCAGGGATGTTGTGCTGTGGCATTGAGTAGTTGTTCTTTCTACTGAGAGAACATTAAAAAAAATTACAATTAAGAAAAAGCTTATCACCTTAAGAAATAAATAGAAAGGAGAGGGTTGGTGCAAATAAAGAGTGACCCAAGACAATGTATATCTATTGGGCTAGCAGAACTAGGAAAGAATTATAAGTGTGTATATATATATACATATATATACACACACACAGAGAGAGAGAGAGAGAGAGAACCTTTTTTGTTGTTGTTTGGACTGCAACTTTAGCTTCAAAAGTAGAACAAGCCCAGTAACAACATGGTTTCTAATAGAAACTTTAATCAAGTCCATTGAGTTTCAATGGATTTTTCAACACCTGTTTAGAAATCTCATCCTTTTATGCAAATAAGGTTGAGCCATAGAACACAAGGACTGGTATTTCTACAGCTTGATTTCTTTCAATCCCAATGCTTCTGAGCCATACGTAGTCAAAGACAGTAAGAGATGGTTGTACCCTGAGTCAGGTTGTGATTATCCAGGGATTTGGCCATTTGTCTTCATAAGCAACTTTCATGAGTGAAATGTGTGATTATAGTTTCAAGACCCTTGGGAAGGAAATATGGCCAAAATAAATAGGGATATTGAAAAGAAATGATTTTTTTTCTCTAGCTTTCTCTTTAAGTTTGGCTGAAGAGTCACTAGCTGATATTTGGCTACTCCAAGGTTTGTGGTTAGAGCCAGTGGACATATTTAAGAGGATTAAGCAATGCTGACAGGCACCTGCAACTGGAGCCCGTATTAAGTGTTTACAAACTATGATTCAGTTAAAAAATGAGGGCAAAGAAAATTTACAGAGCCCTTAAAGATAAAGAAAAAACTTAGCTTCTGATTGCTAAACAAAGTCTCTGAATATATCCAATTTTAACTAATGAAAAACTTGAAATGCTCTGACTTATAAAATGTATGGATGCACAAAGATATAGAAAATTAATATTATCTGTGTAGTTTGTTTTGTTTTGAATTGAGAAAGTGATTATGGCTTACCTGAGAAGTCATTGCCTTGGGTTCTGGTTTTCAACTAAATAACATATATCATGATCATCTGAAACAAAGTAATAAGGGGGAGGGCGGGCTGGGCCCTCAAATGCTGTGACTCAAAAGACTTTGAGTTAAGGCACCAGAGACATTTCCTGCTAAACCAACTCATTCACTTCACAGATGGTGTGTCTATGCAAAAATACATTTCTTCATGTTGTGTATGCCCACACATGAATTTTGTATTATCCATATTCCTCTGAGAAGTCAGAGTCTGTGCTGTCTTCTTGGAATTCCCAGAAGTTTTCACACAATTTTGCAGTTTTTGTTACACTCTGTGTTGTGCACTATATTCATATCCATTTCTTTCTTTAGATGATAATTTTCCTAGGGTGAAGACAGCTGCATTTCTACAGGTCTGTAGGTACCCACATAAAACAGGGATAAATGTATTAAAATTCATAAAATAAGATATTGTAGCTTACAGGGTTTTTTTTTTAAATAATAAAGTCATCTTAATTTTGAATAATGGTATAAGATCCATGTGTTTTCCAAATAAAAAAATTTGAGGTCATCTGATTCCCGTCTGCATCTTTATATCTAAATGCACGGAGATTTGTTTCAGAGGTCACAGATTTTGACTGATTATATTAAAGGAATTCCTTTCTTGTCTCTTAATTTTATTGATTTACTTAATGTAAGTATTATTTTTCACCTGGATTTTTGAAAAA
The DNA here is from genome assembly GCF_964194105.1 of Spermophilus citellus. NCBI lineage: Eukaryota > Metazoa > Chordata > Mammalia > Rodentia > Sciuridae > Spermophilus > Spermophilus citellus. The sequence continues at coordinate 116,812,643 of NC_138188.1, read as the reverse complement.
AAAGTGTCATTTCTCTTTTTTCCTTTCTTCTGTCTTCTGCTCTTTCTCTCTCTTCCTAAAAAGATCCTTCTCCTAGATTTTAAAACCTCTTTTTACCCTATTGCTTACAAGATAAATCCCAATACCTCTACATATTGGTCTCTTCCTGCTTCAACTTATATCTCAGGGCTCACCTGCAATCACTTTCTTGACTCCTCCAAATATATGAGGCACATTATATATCCTATATCTTGTCACATGTTTCCTTTCAAAAGGCCCTTTGTTGCTTTTATTTGTGGTAAACTCCTAATTAGGCTATGAATCAATCCTCCTCACTACATTTGTGACGGTTTCTTGAATTATCTCTCCAAAATTAGTATTTCTATACTCTTTGCAGGGAAATTTGATTTTTTAGGCCAAAGTCTAATTCTAAAATCTCTGCTACTCCAGTCTTGTCCCCAACTTCATATTTTTTAATCAGTTCTTTGAGATAAGATCATAACAACTGCAGAAATGTCTTGCTAGAAAAGTAGATAACTTTAGAAAACCTAACATATTAACAAAACATGGAGCATGGAATTTATATAATACTTCACAGTTTACAATAAATTTATATTTAATGTCAAATAAGGAAAAAAATATTTCTAACCAATAACATGCAAATCCAAGAAATAGCCCCTTTGATTTTGTTTTTTCTGTAGTGAAATGTTTTCCTGGACTTCTTTTTTACTTTGTCACATCTGGATATCTGTGGACAAAGTTTTTTCCAGACAATTGTGCTGCTCTGTCAAGTGAATAGACTAAGAGTCTGTTGAGATAAGGTTGACAGGAGGTTCTAGAAGGACACATGCAACTAAGTCCAAAGCCCCTCAGCACCTGTTGAAAATGATAGCTCTTCTAAGTGTCATAGGAGAAGAAATGTATCTGAAGAAGGGTCCAAAGGCTTCCCAGAGAATTCACCTCAGGTCTAGCAGGGTCCTTGGTAAATGTAAAGGATAAGAATTTCAGCATGCATCCATCAAAGGCACAGGCAAAGGCTTATTTAGAAAGTAGGGACAAATGCAAGGAAGAATGGGGGCAATCTTTTGGGAAACGCAAGGAATACTCTTTCAAGGGAGAATGTTGACTATCTTCAGAGGGAGAATAGCAACCTGTTGGTATGGGACATCAATATTAGAGGGATGGTGCTACAGGCTGGACTAGAGGTAGACACATACACAATTTTGTGTCAGTTTTCCCTGTGTTGGTGCATTGGCATCACATTACATTTTCAGATAAGGACATGGGTCAAGAGTGTGGGTGCAGGGCATGGGCTGCTTCACTCACAAGTTAAAACTGTTCATGGGTGCTTTCTGCATTTCAGTCATTCATGGGTGTTTTCTGGATTTTAATAGTTTATGGGCACTTCCTCTGAGACTCAGTCTCTCTCCCCTTATTCTCAAATCCCTATCTTATAAGGAGAGCTCTGAGCTATTTACTTTAAAACACACACACACATATGAATATGCATGCACATATATACAATATTACTTTTAGAACAAAATTAGAGCATGCAGTTAATTTTTAAAAGAAATTATATAAATTGCATACCTCCACTACATACAGATGTGCCCTATCCTGACTTTTAACTTTATCCTTGCAATCCTTTTCTAAAATATGTATACACATGTGGATGACATTCTGTCACTTGCATTTGCTCTAATAGTGCATTTTGAATATTTTTATACTATAATTTTTCTTTGAAGATGAAATTTATAAAATGTTCACCGAAGTTTTCTACATTCATAAAAAACTCAGAGATGGCTCACTACAGAGCTAGGCTCAATCACAGTTCAACTTTTTGACCCATTTGAAGGGGAAATGATCATGATCCTTGTCCAAGGACTTCTTGTAGTAAGCAACCTGTCCTAGCATGCTCTGCCATGAATCCTTGGGATAATGATTGCTGCATGGCCTTACTGGGCCTTGTTATTATTGTTTTTCAATGAAAAATAATGACCTACTTTAAATTCTCTGTAATACATTTTGAAAATGATCTAATGATCTCTCTCTTCCTCTCTCTTTCTCTTTAGAGACATCTTTCTGAGACTGAAGTTTTTCCATCTATAAAATGAATGTGTCAGTTAGATAGTTTTAAAAGTCTTATTCCACTGTTATATTTCCACTTCTGAATCAATTTTCTGGTCTGCCATTTTTATATAATCGAAGTAACTTTTATCATTAGAATTAGAATAAAGTGCTTTATTATTTTAAAACTTTATAGTTTTTTTTTCAAATTGTTTCCTGGTAGTCATTGTTAGGACTATGATTTTGCAAATGTAGCAGCTTCATCAAGATTTTCAAATTTGGTGCAAACCTTAAGCTTTGTTATTCATTAATATATTCTGCTTCTTTAGACATTAGATTTTTAGACACTGGCTAGAGGCCAACTGATTCATTTCTGATCTTCTCAACTCCCTTTCTAATGTAGTTCTGACTGATTTGACTTTCCCCAGTTCACTAGTAGTTTCCACACTTGTCAAGCTTGTAAACTCAAATCAGGCCTCCATCTTCATTCTCAGTCCTAAAAAGATCAAACCAATGTAAGGTAATATAATTCCATGAGAATTGGAAATTTTCTTAAAAATTGATTTCCTCTAATCTTTCATTGAATGGGTGTAGGAGGGAATTAGGATCACAAGAGAAGTAATTTGATTAGTTTCATAAAGGAAATGCATGGTGAAGCCAGAAATGACTTCCAGGTTTCCCAATTCCTACCCCAGTCCTCTTTCCACAGTATTAAGCTGCTTTTCTGATGCTTACTTGTAAAAGTATCTTTTCTGAAAAATCCTCGAAAATTTTCCTTTCCTTTAACCCTAAAATATGGTGTTAGGCAATCACATTGTTTCTTTTCCATCCTCCTGACCTTTAGATTTTATGCTAAGTGATTTCCTGGAAGTGAATCATACCACATCAAATACATTTTTCCAAAAGTCATTAACTTGTTCTACCTTCTGAATTCATCAAGACACACAGGCTTTGTAAAAGCCCCTTGAGGAATTGCTAAATGTCTCAGACATTTCAAAGATGTTCTGGGTCAAATTACCATTTAGAAAGAGGACACTTAAATTAGAGGTGAGTGAAAGAGTTGAAAAATCAACTGATTTACTCCCTGTAGGAAGCAGGAATGTCTCAATTATGTGCAGTATCAGGTCAGGCTTCTCTGGAGATTTTATAGTGATATATGATTCCAGGTCTTTGAAAAACCAAACCTTTATGGATGACCTAATTTAGTTATAAAAATAATTGCTGTAAAGGGCAATATTCACCTTACATTAGACTAAAGCATAGACTTTTGAAAATTCATTTATGCATGTGATTCACTTACAGAGCAGACTATTGGACCTTAATTATTATTATTATTATTATTGGACCTCAATTCCCGTTTTTCAAACTTTTTTTTTTGATGGTGCTTAATATTGAACCCAGCAAGTCAAGCACTCTACTAACTGAACTATATCCCTAGTCCCCCTCTTTATCATATATATACATATATACACATATATACATGTGTATACATACACACATATACATGTGTGTGTCTTGCCCCCCCAAACCCTATTCAACTTCTAAGCTCACAATATCTTCCCGATTCACAGGTGCTCATTCTTATTCAGGAAACCCTATAGCATTTACTCCCTCTCATACTACACAAGTTTTTGTTATGATAATAATAAATTATACTTCCTTTTTCCCCCTCCCCTGCTTCTTTGTAAACACTCTATAGAAGAAACTGAGTTCTATCTCCATCCCAGAAACCAAGATAGGTCCTGGAGTCTAGTAGGGGTTCAACAGGTGACCAAATTTCATCAAGCAAAAGCTGATTTTGTTCTGTTCTACTTCACTCAGATAAATGTTTGGAAATGAATGAGTTAATGATAATTTCAAAAATAAATATTTGCTTAAGATCCATGACCAAGGATTCAAAATTGTTCTTTCTGGGTTTAAAGGAATAAAAATGATCATTTTTGAAATGGAGGCTAAAAATGTGAATCAGCTGATTTTGTATGTGAGGAAACAAAATTCAACCATTTAAACCACCCAACGGGAACACAAACAGAAGTGGGCTGTGAGGTATTTACATTAGACTTAACATTCATTTCTTTAAATGAGGAATTTGTGGTAGCTCAGTTTCCCAAAAAAATGATATTTTACCAGCAGTCACGTTTGTGTGTGTGTGGCCACAGGCTTGGCAGTGCTTAGAAGAGGGATTAAACAGAGAGAAATGCACCCCAAATGTCAACCTCAACCTATTTATTTGATTTGATCAATCTCATGGCACTTTCAACTTCCTCGACAAATAAAGGCACAAAAGCCGAGTTAGGTCAGTCATCCTTCTTGGGTTTTGTCCTAGAGGATTTATTCTGCTCACATGCAAAAGAATGTAGAGTTGGCTTTCCAATTTGTATTAAAGCATTTAACAGTGTGAATCAAATTCATAAAGCATTGGCTGAAACCTTTAGCTTTAAAATGAACCCTGAAGGAATTCAAATAAAGGCTGTGTCCTCAAAGGATCTTCTATGTTACAGGTACAATTCTAAATCTGCCAAAAAAGTGCCTACTGAACTACAAGCTGAAACAATGCAGTCGTGGGAATGACAATCTGCCATGTCTTTTGAGATCATAAATCTGTGTGTGAGCTTGGGAGAACATCAAAGTGAAAAATAAATGAACTATACCATGCGTTCCACATCAACAAAAACTTGCCATTGGAAGACATTCAAAATATCACTATCAACATCTCATCTGTTTCACAAATATTCTTCTAAGTGAGTTCAGCTTCTCCTTGCATAACTGCAAGGACAGAGAACTAACTCATTACCTGCCAGAGAAGAATACCTTAACTTTAAATGAATTTCTTAAAATACTTTGTCAACATTGGTTACCTTGAAGTTTTTAATCGATGGGGCAATTACATTTCTTATGACCACAAATATATCTATTCTGTCCATATGAAAAACTTTTCAATGGAAGAACCCTAATTTCTCATCTATCTAGGCTAAATGTCATTACTTTCAACTGTTTTTCTATGTGACTTCAAGGATCTTCACCATGATCATTATTTGTGTCCATTTCTACACACTGAAATATGCCTATGTTTATGTTTATGTTTATTAAGCTCAGACTTACACACAAAATACAACATATTTTTTTCCTAGAATTTATTTTCTGGCTTACCTTATTTGCTGACATTATTTATAAAATATATTATTAGTTAATGTAGGTTGCATTCATAAAAGTAATTAAACAGAAAGTTTAGTTATTAACCCAATTAAAAATTTGCATAGTTCTTATAAAATAGTGACAACTTATTGAATATATAAAGTAAATGCTAGCACTTTTATTATGGCTAAGAAGTTTTATTATTGTAAAGATTTCAATTTCCCCAAAATGTATTTAGAGGATCTATTAAACACATCATGATTTTTACTGAAAGCCTGTAATAAGACAATGAGCATTATATGGAAATATAAGCAAATAAGAATATGAAACGATATTGAACTAGAAAAAATGTGCATATGTGGAAACTTATTTTTATAAATGAAACATGAAGTTCTAGATAAAATAGATATGCAAAATATAAAATATAGAGTAGACCACATATAAATTGAACACATCTGAGAAGACATTTGCAAATCAATAAAGAACTTGGAGCTTATTTATTAAGAGGTCTTGAATAAATGTTTAGAATGTTAGAAAAAAATTAACTTTGCAAGATATACTGAAAATATGCAAGGTCGGGTCAAAGGGTACAAGACACTAAAAAATGTAATTAGTTTTCTGAAATCATCATGTTTTATAATTTTTGAAATCACAGAGAAATCACCAAATTATTTCCTCCTTACCAGGTTGATTTAGCATGGTGGATCTAGGTAGTGCACTAGTAAGATTTTATGAAGAATTTTAAGATGATCAGAGTCTCTGTCAAATATTGTGATGGTGAGCAGGAAAATTAACATAACACATGGTCAAAACAAAAAGTGTTGTTTGTCTCATATAAAACTTTTTTTTTCTATTTATTGATGGAGGTTGAGAAGATTACATTCTTCAGATATATAGCTGAAAGTCAAATATCAGGGAGAGTCTTAATTTATTCCAATAAGGCCTCACAGCTGGTTCAGCTGCAAATGATCTCACCATCCTGTGAAGGTGACCATATTTTGTTGAGGGTGATCATATCTGCTATGATCCATCTGAATTTGAAGATATCACGGTGCTGAATTGATGAGGCCCCCACCTCAGCATACTTTGGGTCTTGGCGATGGCACTAACCTACCCCTTCTATTCCTTCAGGGTTGTGGCATTGCTGCTGGATTACTCTGCTGGTAGTTTGAGGGAGAACTTGAGGAGCTTCCACTTGGCCTTTCTCCACAGTCACAATAATATGAGGTTTCTGCCCGCTGCTAATATATCTACACTTAGGATCAGAGAAATGACTATAGGGTATGTCCACAGACCTGGTACATACATAAGGAGGTATATTTGGATCATAATTCCATTCATCTTGTGGCCTCCACCTATTCTCATTTTGATGAGAACACAATGCTTTTTAAACTCCAGAGCCAATGGCTCCAGAAAGATCTGTGAACTGCTTTAGATGGAAAAGAGGTGGGAAATAGTTATTTTCTGGATATGAGGCAGCATTGCAAGGTCATTTCTCCAAGACTGGGCCTCTCTTTCAACTGCTGGGTGTTGATTCTGGGGGTTGTTATATGAAGAAACTGACTAGGGGAACACTATTTTCCTTTGCAGTCACTGACGTCAGTTTTGCACTCACTAATATTTTGCTTTTCTGGTTAATCCATTATAGCCTATCCATCTCATCCCTAGCATCACTGTGGTCAAGTGTTCCTTAGCCCGGATCCCTAACATTATATACACTGTGGTTGCCACACTAACATTACAGATAAATCCAGGTTTCCTGGAATGATTACCTGGCTTTTCTTATTCTAGAATCTGATCTGAGCCCCTTGAAACTAAGATTCCCAGCTCTGGGCACTATCTCCTATAGTGAATTTTAGCTGAGAGAGGACAGTCAGCAAGGATACTCTCAATCAAGCCAATGTCTTTCTGTCTGTCTTTCTGTCCCTCTCTCTTTCTCTCATATTTTCTTAGGGTAGAATGTGTCCTGTGGGCCTTCTCAGGGAAAACAGGGCAAATGGTTAGGTCTCTAGCCTCCCAAATCAAATCTATTATAATTTGCCTACCTTCCTATGCATTTCAAAAGATTTTAATAGAACAATTTTTATATTTCCACCTCATTTCCCTCCCTCACAGATTAGTTAGAACTTGAAAGACCATCAGCTGGCAGGGTTGGACATCTGCGCCTCTGCCAGAGCAGTACTAACTCCAGAGATGGGAGTTCAAATCATTCCCACAGGAGTAAAAGGACCTCTTCCCAAAGGAACAGTAGGCTTATTATTGGGACGCAGCTCTTCTACTCTAAAAGGACTTATGATAAGTCCTGGGGTAATTGATCCCGATTATGAAAGTGAAATAAAAATTATAGCCAGTTCTCCAAAGGGTATATCAGTAATTTCACCAGGAGATAGAATAGCACAGTTACTAATAATACCCAGCCTACATGATAAATTTTCCAGTCGTACTGTAGAAAGAGGTTCCAAGGGAATAGGCTCCACAGGTGTAGATTGGGCTATGCTTTCTTTAAATTTAAATTCTCTCCCCATGCTAAAACTAAATATTCAAGGACGTGAATTTAATGGGCTACTGGATACAGGTGCAGACCTTAGCATCATCTCTCATCAAGAATGGCCAAAACATTGGCCATTACAACAAGACACTCAAACGCTTCGAGGCCTAGGAGTGGTGACTAATCCCCATAGAAGTGCAATGGTATTCGATTGGAAGGATCCTGAAGGATGTGAAGGAACTATACAGCCATATGTATTGGATCATCTTCCTGTAAATTTATGGGGACGAGATGTCCTAGATCAATTAGGTTTGACATTAACAAATAACATCAACCAAAATGCACCCACTATTATGACTAGACAAGATTTTAGGAAAGGAAAAAGATTAGAAAAACAAGAACAAGGTATATCAGCACCAATACAAATAGATCAAGGAACAGACAGACATGGGTTGGATTTTCAGAAAGGGCCACTGAGACAATCAAAATTACTTGGAAATCAGAAAGACCAGTATGGGTTCCTCAGTGGCCCCTGACTAAAGAAAAGATATAAGCAGACCATGACCTGGTCAAACAACAACTAGCGGAAGGACATGTACAACCTTCTGTATCTCCCCATAATACTCCCATTTTTGTCATCAAAAAGAAATCTGGTAAATGGAGATTGTTGCAAGATTTAAGAGCCATTAATAATGAGATGGTTATTATGGGACCTGCTCAATCGGGGATTCCTCAATTGTCTGCTTTGCCAAAAACTTGGTATGTTTTAGTTATAGACATTAAAGATTGTTTTTTTTTTTTTTTCAATTCCAATTCATCCTGAGGATAGTCCACATTTTGCATTTACTATCCCTGCACTGAATCATGAAGGTCCTGATCAGAGATATGAGTGGAAAGTACTCCCTCAAGGGATGGCTAACAGCCCAACTATGTGTCAAATTTATGTTAACAAAGTAATCCAGCCACTTAGAAATCAAAATCCTGAACTACAAATATTTCACTATACGGATGATGTATTATTAGCACACAAAGATAAAAACACATTGCTAGTATGTTATGCCACACTTACAAACTTATTAAAAATTATAATCTAGAGATAGCAATAGATAAAGTACAATTAAATTTTCCAATTAATTATTTAGGAGTTCTATTATCTTCAACCATGGTCCGTCCACCAAAAATTCAAATATGAGTAGATCAACTCAAATCACTTAACGACTTTCAAAAGTTATTAGGAGACATAAATTGGATAAGGCCTTATCTAGGAATACCAACAGGAGAGTTGGGACCTTTATTTGATATCCTAAAAGGTCCATTAGATCCAAATTCACCCCGAATGTTAATGCCTGAAGCAAGAAAGACATTAAAAATCATTGAAACATATATGGAAAATATGCATTTGGATAGAATTGATATAAGTTTGCCTTTATTATTTATTGTACTACCAACAAAAAATATTCCTACAGGAGTATTTTGGCAAGAAGGTCCATTATTATGGATACATTTATCTTATTCTCCTAACACTATTCTTACTAGGTATCCTGAGGCTGTAGGACAATTAATACTCAAAGGAATAAAAGCAGCAAAAGGAGTGTTTGGAATTTCTCCCAATAAAATTATTACTCCATATACTATGAATCAAATTGATGAATTAACTAATGAGTTAAATACTTGGGCAATAATCATGTGCAAATCTAATGTTTCATTTGATAACCACTTACCATCTAATCCTTTATTGTCTTTTTGGTCATCACATCCTGTAATTTTTCCAAAAATGACAAGAAAAACACCTATCATGAATGCTCCAAATATATTCACTGATGGGTCAAATAATGGTACAGCAGCAATAGTTACACCTGATCAAACTTTTACATTTTTAGTACCCAAACAATCAGCTCAAAAGGTAGAGCTTAATGCAGTATTACAAGCTCTTGTGATGTTTAAAAATTCTGTATTTAATTTATTTTCCTATAGTATATAGTTAATGCTATAGTATCCCTTGAAGATGCTGGTAGGATTTCCCCTTCCTCTACTGTTTTCTCTTTGCTTTCCACTATACAAAGTCTAATCTGGGACAGAAAAGATCCATTCTTTATAGGACATATCAGGGCACATACAAGATTGCCTGGAGCCCTTAGTTTGGGCAATGATTTAGAAGATAAAACTACACATGACATACATATTTTCTCTACACTAGAAGAAGCTATAAATTTTCATAAAAAGTTCGATGTCAATGCTAATACTTTACAAAAGCGTTTTAAAATAACTAAGGAACAAGCTAGACAAATAATAAAACAATGTCAAAATTGTGTGACCTTTTTACCACAAGTTAATCTTGGAGTCAATCCTAGAGGACTGATACCTAACCATATTTAGCAGATGGACATCACACACTTGCCAGAATTTGGAAAATTAAAATATTTGCATGTTACAGTTGATACAGTTGGGCTCTCTTCATGCCGGAGAAAAAACTAAAGATGTTGTAGCTCATTGCTTACAAAAATTTGCCACTGTGGGCGTTACAAAACAGTTAAAAACAGATAATGCCCCTGGTTATACTTCTACCTCTTTTAAACAATTTTGCTCAACATTTGGCATTACTCATATAACAGGAATCCCATACAATCCACAGGGACAAGGCATAGTTGAAAGAGCTCATCAAACTATTAAAATGTACTTATTAAAGCAAAAAGAAGTAATTGGGAAGGGGTGTATATTCCCCAAAGATAAACTTAAAATAACCCTTTTTACTCTAAACTTTTTAAATTTGGATTCATCAGGACTTAGTGCTGCGGAAAGGCATATGTGTCCAAAAAATGTGCATAAGCCCAAGGTACTTTGGAAAGATATTCTAACAGGACAATGGACAGGTCCTGACCCAGTAATTGTCTGGAGTCGAGGGCCTGTTTGTGTGTTTCCACAGGGAGAACAGCAGCAGATTTGGATTCCAGAGAGAATAACTAAAGCGATTTCTACCGACCAAAAAGAAGATGATTTGGCTTAAATCCATAACAGCTGATATCCAAAACTCCAGTTTGGCTATTCTTACATCTGCAACAGAACCAGGATGTTTTTTTCAATATCTATTTTATTATTGCCCTTTCCCATATCATGAAGTTCTATTTTGTTTTTTGAGCTCATAGAGACCTAGGTTAATGTTTTGCTGATCAGTTCTATTTTTTGACTATAGAGTTTTTAAACACTGCAATGGAGATTTCACCTGTAAAATGTTATAAGCCCTTTACTATTATGTTATGTGTTGTATGTATTATATTATGTGTGCACACTTGTGTTTTGTGTTATATGTATGAATGTACGTCTGTCCATATATCATATATGATGAGCGCTCATGAAAAAATGGATCCAAATATTTTTTTTTCATGTGATTTAAATGGTTTAATTTAAATTGGGTAAACAACTGTTGAGGATTGTTTTAATATGTGAACAAAAAAGGAGGTTAACAGATCTGTTTGTTTACTTTCACCTTTCCTTTTCATTATATTTAATAATTCTCTTCAAGATAATGTAAATTGTTAATTGTTTTCTTTTAGTGCCTTCTTGAATGTTACATAATTTTTTCTTTAGCCATTATTGCCAGAATTCCTATCTTCATCCCAGTGCCGGTGAAGACAAAGATAAAACCAATCTCCAGCTTCTGCAATAGCCATCACTGAACTGCTTGCAGAACTTGCCTGGACTATGTATCACTTGTATGCATTGTGAACTCACCTGTATGCATTGTGAACTATCTGTTGCTGCAGCGACTTGTGGTAGTGTTGGGGTATTTTTGCTGATGATGTCATCGGTGGTACAATTTTCCAAAAGGAGCCGTAAATTGGCTTGGTGTATCTTCCTCCCTTCTGATTGTCATGATCATTCAGCTAAAATTTGGGGGCCAACAGAGGTGAGGCAAAGAACCTCACCCCCCCGCTGGTACAAAGACCTCTCCACAGGTGTGGCTGTATACTGGACCGGTAGTCAGTGACGGGTAAGATCCAATTGCAATGGCACCAACCTAATACAGGAGGCTGACGCCTTGAGGTCAGCTCATCCGATTACGGGTAAGGACCATACATATACTATTGGACAACCTAAGGCAGGCACGGTTCCTAAGCCACATGCTTGTTGTTTAAACAGAGAGGGGGAGATGTTGAGAGCCACAGCTGAAGGGGTCCTAGCAAACTTTCAGACTGCCAGCTGATGATTGGCTCACAGCGGCCCCAGCAACATCTAGCTGATTGGCTCCTCTGCGGTGATGCTCATTGGGCTGTTTCCCCGCCCTTTCAGACTGCCAGCTGATGATTGGCTCACAGCGGCCCTAGCAACATCTAGCTGATTGGCTCCTCTGTGGTGATGCTCATTGGGCTGTTTCCCTGCCCTTTCAGACCACGGAGCTGCTCATTGGGGGACTTTTTTGGCTCCGCCCATGCGACCCAGCCAATCAGCCTCAAGAGCAGGAGGATTGTGGGAGGTGGAGAGGTTTGTGGTTTTGGGGAGAGGCTTGTGGGAAGCTGGTGGTGGCAGTTGGGCTCTGAGGGTTTTTCCTGAGGAGCTGTTTTGTTTGGCGTGTGTGGTTCTAAAAATAAAGTTAGTTTCTTTTGACAAGTGGCTCCTGATTGTGCCCAGCCAGACTATGGCAAAAGACTTTTAGCTATCTTCTATCTGATCAAGGACTGAATTTTCTACTCAGCCTATGCTGAAACTGATCCTAATCATTGAATAATAGGAAATCAGGGGAGATAAGGACAAATTCTGAGGAAGAAAATCAACATCTTGCAATGTTCTCCTCAGGTAAGTTATTTGTATATTATCCAAGCAAGGGCAGGACACTGTTTTCTAACAAGTATAAGAGGGTAACTCTTTGCAAAGAGGTTTTGGTGGAGTCTGTTGCTCTCAGATCATACATCCAAATATTTTTTTTTCCCAAGTTACAAGATCTAACTCCTTCTGGATAGCAGATCTTCTTTTTTTTTTAGCATAAAAGTTTTATTACAGCTCTACATTTCGTCCCTTTGGCAATTCTATCACCATAATAATTGAATTATGAGCTTCGTTTTTAAGATCAGTCTACTCTTGAGCTTGAAGAAATGAGGGCATCTTTAAATGCCATGTGGAGGCCTTCCAACTTGCAATGACTTCCCTGAATTGATTGTTGGCTAAATAAATTAGGCCTTTCTCTTTCTTAAAGGCTTATAGGGAAATGAACAAAAGTCTGCCAACTACATCATACTTAAAATTATTATTGCTCTCATATCATTCAAGTGCTAGAGTTGTTATATAAAAGTCAGTCATGTTTCATCTTCCAGATCCACCTGAATATTAGCATGTCAGGGATAATTACCACTTCTTTACCTCCAACAAAGGAGCCCCTGGGCCACTGACTGATGAGCAATTGATCTAGTTCCAATTTCAGTCCTGAAGATCTAATTTGTAGAGCTATTTCCATTGTCAGCTCCCTTAGCTTGTCTTCCTCCTGGAGCAGTATGTGAAGTAAGCACCTTGCAATCACAGGTAGCAAAGGGGAAGAACTAGGGAAAAAGAGACAGAGTAGGTGGAAAAACCAAAGAGAAATATACTTAATATGATCATCTGTAGACATGGGTAAGTAAAATTATCACATAGATGAATAATGTGCTCAATTTTATTCTAATAAATTGGTAAGTGTGAAACAGACAGTTTCCTGGGAAAATAACGAAAATATACAATTTTTTAAAAAGGAGAAATAGCATTATTAAAACAATCAAATGAATGGAAACCATTTAAGGGACACAGATACATTCTTATTCCAGTGACTGCAGTACCAGTTGCCACGGGGACATAAAAACAAGTAGGGGAGGACTATAAAATGTAAACAAGTGTCCCCTTTCACTCAGAATAATTTCAGTCAGCTCAATTGACTCCAGAGACAGACCTTCACAAATGTACAAGGATAAATGTTCAGAAATGTTTGTTTTGCCATTGCTTGTAATAATAAAAACCAGAAATGACTTTGACGAACATTAGTAGGAAACTTGTCATGCCAATTCTTGTTGGTATATTTACATGTACCAACATGGAGAATTGTCTATATGCTCAAAGTAACAAGCAGCAAGTCATCCGATAACAGGTCACATTTTTCTTATTAAAGAGCAGGGGTTGGGGGTTTAGATCAGTGGCAGAGCACTTTCTTACCAAGGGTGAGGCCCTGGGTTCAATCCCCAGAAACACACACACACAAATACACACACACATACACACACACACACACACACACAGACACACACACTTTCTTGGTGCCAGCAGTGGAGCTCAGTGGCAGAGCAACTGCCCAGCATGCATGAGGCCTACATTCAAACTTCAGCAATGGAAAAAAATTAAGAAGATAAAGAATGTGAGTGTTTTATTAATATACATAAATTAGAATGTTTATACGAAACATTGGAGTGACACACATCATGTTATTAATAGCAGTTACCACTGGAGAATTGAGTTAGGGTGTTTCTCTTTATTTTATAAACTTCTGTAAGTCTTTGCCTCTTCATCAACATAAGGTTACAGTTCTCATAATCCAATCTGTTCATCTCTGAATTGTTGAATTGACTAACACCTAAGTTTTGGGAGAGCATTCCTAGATCCAAAACATAATATAGCATATAAAATATATAATCTCTTTGTACTACAACGGGAAGAGGTTCAAGGTTTATTATTCAATGAAAATTCAGGCAGTGCATGTAGAATTATCTAATTTCTGTTTAAAATAGTGGTGTATCTGAATAAATTATGAAAATGTAACTATTATTAATAATATTATTGATATTAATACATAATTATCAATAATTCTTATTTTTCTAGAATGGCATTATAATAGTCTTTCCTATTCTGTATTCAGTCTTTTATTTAAATATTTGTATTACTTAAAAACTTTACATTTTGTATTATTCTGACAGTTAAAACAGTAATAGTATGTAACAAAATATGTCTAAACTTTTATAAGTCCCAATAATCTTGTTAGTGGGTCTGAACTTATACCTTATGAATCAGGATTTTAGACTTAGATTCAAGAAGTTGATACTTTTTTTTGATGGATTCAACCCAAAGAGGGAAGCTATACAAATAATATTAATTGAACTTTTCAGTTTCTCAGTAAGACTGATGATTATAGTAATGGATTTAGAAAATAACTGAAAGAGAAAAAACTCAATTTTAAAAGTGAGAACAACAAACGTAATGTATTTGAGTCAAAGTCAAATATCAATCGAACAAAAAGTTGTAGGTATCTTGAACTCTGCAGAACCAGCTACATTTCACATGGGAATAATCCTGTTTCACTTTAAAATTAATATCTAAATCCATCAACCACCTAAGGAATCAGCTCTCTCTCTCTGTGTTCAGTCTGTCACTAGCAGGGTAAATATAGAGTCAACAACAATAAAAACCAGACTTCTGGATGTAGTGCAAATATCACAGGACAGACAGATTGTCCAGCTCAGCTTTCAACAAATTTCCCCCCTGTCTAGGCCACAGCTTATTTCTATATAACATGGCAGGGTTAAAGGAAAATTCAGACAGTGAATATACGACCTGAGGACAAATGTAGTCTGTCTATCCCAGGGTAGGGTCCATCTGATATTTTTAGCAAAAATTAGAAGTCTTAATTTACTAATATAGCTCATTTTATACAGGGACCTGAATTAATCAAGCATTTAAGTCTTACAGTATTTTTGACAAGTGAGAGGAAGGGGAAGGCACATGTTATTGTCTCTGTATGTCAATATGAAGAGGTATGTCCCATGAAAAGAGGTTAAAATTTTATCTTTTCTTAAATAATACAAGTAGGATGCTAATTTTCCAATGAAAACGCAGATAAGCAATGGTCATATTGGAGAAATAAGAAGCCATACAACCTAAAAGGGGAAATAACATTAAGTATTGATTGAGACATTCTACCATTTGCAATTTGGTTTTGAATTAGAAGTGAGTGAAATAATTCTGCAAGTGGCAAGATAATATAATTTCAGATTTTTCATATTTTTTTTCCTATCCTATATCAAGCTATAAAAACCAAAAAGGAAAAACAATAAAACACTTTCCTATAATTTTTAGTTAGAGCTAGACATATGGATTCATTTTGGACACTTTGATAACATCTTACATTTTAATGGTTCCAGAAAATTCAATTTATTATCTTGCTCCTTTAAATTCAGCTATTTCTGTGGGTCAATGAAGTCAAAGACTTAAGGAACAACCTACTCCTTGGACTTACTTTTTTGATCTTGCTTGTTTGGAATGCAAGTGAGGACTCATGTTACTTTTGAATCAGTCATGGCAATTTCACAACCTTCTGCTCTGGTATGTCTAAGGAAAGCATCTTTATTAAGACAGAAAGAGCAACTCATTCAACTAATCATTTAAGACTTATTCCTATAATGTTTGAGAAAGTTGGGTATAGACTTTGAAATGAATGAAAGAAAATGTGTCTAACTCTGACTCTTAGACAAAGAACAGTTAGGAGTCTTTTAGGGTAAATCTGTTCTGTTTCCTTGTTTCTTTACACTGTAGTTTGGCAAATATGTACTTCTGAAATTTTTATTTGGCAATAATTTCCAAACTTAGAGTCTAAGTTGCAAAAATAAAAATAGTGAAGAGACTATCCTTATAACTTTTACCCAGACTCTTATGGTTAACATTTTATCTCACCTGCTTGATCATTTTCTCTCCTACTCTCCCTTGACCATTTCCTCCTTGAATTGGCTTCTCAGGATGAATGTATTTATATTAGTGTGAAGGCATTGCAGAGAAGCAGATGATCTTGCAAGGCAAACACCTCAGGTGTCTTTGCAGGAACTCCAGGAGACTGGAGGCATCTTTTGTGTTACAAGAGAAAGGAAATGGCTTCCTCTGGGCTAGAGGACACAGAAGAATCTGGAGGCCCACGTTTTGAAGCTCATCCCATGAAACATCCCCACTGCAAGCTTCCAGTGTCATTCTTTCCTATCTCCACCTTGTTGACAGAAGGAATCTATTGAGGTTATACATTTAGTCTCCTGAGTAGCTTTGTTACCTATATAATTTTACTTCGTTCCTCCCTCCTGTGCAACAGAGGAGGATCTCTCTAAATGTTGCCACAGTTCATATTTTCATAAATGTAACTACTGGGATCTGTCAATTTATTTTTGTTTTTATAAATTTGTTATTATTATTATTTTTTCAGTGCTGGGAAATGAATTTAAGGAGGCTTCTACTCTTGAGCTATGTCCCCACTCTCTTTATTTTTTGAGATAGGGTCTTGCCAAGTTTCTGAGGCTGGCATCGAACTTGAGATCCTCCTGCCCAACTGTCTCCCAGTTAACCCATATTACTATTGTGTGCCACTGTGCCTGGCTGTCATTTTATTTAAAAAAAAATAATAATTCTTTTGAAGCTATAAACAAAAGACAGCCAAATCACACTCTTAAGAATCACTGTCACTGTGATTTAAATGCCATCATTTAAAACTGCTTTGAACGCTAAATTTTCACCTGCTACTAGCACCTTATCCTAACTGATCACTGGGAAAGTTCTTAGTAAATATAATAGTATGGTACTCAGGAGTTGCCACAACCTCTTTACTACAGCAATAGTCCTTGCTGCTCTCTGACTGGTGAGTGTTGTCAAATCCTATCTCGATGGTTTGCTTCTTGGATCTCTTCTGTTACCAAACAAGTAAATCTAGTTCCCTCCAAAGGTGGGCATGACAGTGTATTTCTGAAAGTGACTCCAAGCTCCAAGGGATGAGAGTGAGTTTGAGGGGGAAGAAGGAAAGAGAAAGCAAGCAAGCAAGCTAATATTGTACCAATCACCCCTGTGGACAGCTAGGGAGACATTTTGCTAGGCGTCTTGGAGGAAACATAGGAAAGAACTTATTTATTGCCCCTGCATTTCAAAGGAAGAAAAAATTTATCAACTGGCTTCTATCCCTTGTGTTAGGAGTTGCCACATGGGGTTTAATTCTCTCATAAATTTAGATTTTCTTTATTCTCAGAATGGGTGATGGTTTCCTGGCCATTGCATTTAGGACAACGGAAGGGAAGTTCAGGGAAAGAAAATACCCTAAACAACTGATGTGAGATCACACCAGCAAATTGTAGGTTGGCATCAAAACCTGGAGTAAGAAGGAGGGCTGAAATAATGTAAGGTGAGATACAAGTTGGGTTTGTTGTACTTGTCACTTAAGGAAGAGGAGAAGTATTAATATTACAGGTTTAAAATGTTAATAAAAATAAGAATATTTTTGCTAATTAAATGGGGATAAGATTTGTTTTCATTTCATATGACCACTGTACTAGGCTGTTTTCCATTACCAAAACATGAACCCCTGGAGACACACTCCAACTATATCTAAACCATAGTAGCTGCCCAAGCACCAAGCTTGGTGGCTTAAAACAACACTCATACAGTTCCAAAGGCTAGAAGTCCAAAATTTAAAAAAAAAAAATGCCTTCACAACAGCATTTTGTGTTTGACCAAACATCTGGACACCTCAGCCTAGCCAGATTGACTTACAGAATGAAACATCAGTGTCATTTTCACTGTGCTCAAAGTGTATTACTCTAGTCTCTGTTTCCATCATCTTGTGACTGTCTCTCTAGTTCCAATTCCCCCTGACTCCATCTATGAGGACGCTGGTGATTACATCAGGTCTATTCATATAAATCAGAATAATATTCTCATGTCAAAATCCTTTACTTCATTAAACCTTGATTTTTTTCACTTTCTCTCTTTCCTATCACATTTCATTATCAACAATAAGAAGAAAGTAGACTGTATCTTCAGCAGTTTGATGGCTTTTCTCAGCAAACAATCAAAGGTGTTGTCTACAATTCTACTTTTCATATACCCATAGGATGTAAATCAGCAGTGTTTGCCCTCTTAGGAAGTGTTTGCT
This sequence comes from Spermophilus citellus, assembly GCF_964194105.1. Lineage (NCBI taxonomy): Eukaryota > Metazoa > Chordata > Mammalia > Rodentia > Sciuridae > Spermophilus > Spermophilus citellus. The sequence goes on along the minus strand of NC_138188.1, from coordinate 116,794,071 downwards.
GTATAAAAAGATCCTCTTGCTTCCAGTTTCTAATAACATGCTTCTCATTTCCAAGTCCTCACTAACAATGTTTTTGAAGTGCAGATTTCTATTAATGGTAGGTTTGGGATGATTTTTATATTCTCTAAGATAACGTAGGCTTAATCTTCTGTGACTTTCAAAATTCTTCAAAATTCTATTCATTAGCCAAGTTAAAAGTCACTTCATGAATTTAGGGATGTGTCACAGCAGCACCCTACTTCCAGATACCAAAATGTGTGTCAGTGTCCTGTTGCTATAACAAAGTACAACAAATTTATTGGCTTAAAGCAATACAATTACTTTCACTTAGAGTACTGGAGAACAAGAGTCCAAAGTCAGTTTTTCTGGGTATAAAATCTAGGTATTAATGAGACTAATACCCTCTATAGAAGCTTTGGGAGATAATCCAATTCTTGGATTTTTCAACTCCTAGAGGTCATGTAGGTCATACCTTCACTTGTGGCTCCTGCCTCCATTATCAAAATGTATCACTTTGATCTCTGTTTTCATCATAGCATTCCATTCTTTCTAAAGTGACTCTTCCCCCCTCCCTCTTCTGAGAACCCTGTGATTACATTGGATCTCACGTGGAGGAATCAGTCTAATTTTCCTATCTCAAAATCCTTAACTTTCTCCCATCTGCAAAGTCTCTTTTGCCATAAAGGTAGTATTTGTGGATTCTAGGGATTAGGACATGGGCATCTTGATATTAAGAGGAAAACTGTCAATGTACCAGAGGTCCTCCATTTCAAGTTACTTTAGAGAGTATAATTGAGTGTGAGAAGCCACTATTCTGCAACCAAATGGAAAATATATTTATATATATATATATATATATATATATATATATATATATATATATATATTCTTTTTAGTTGTTGTTTTAAAACTTTTATTCTGTATTTTTGAGGTTTATAATATGATATCATGGGATATGTATAGATAGTAAAATGATTACTATAGAGAAGCAAATTAACATATCATAGTCTCACATACTTTTTTATGACAAGAGTAAGTAAAATCCACATATTTAACCCAAATCCCCAATACAATATAATTTTATCAACTAAAGTCCTTATGCAGTACATTAGATCCCTATGCCTATTCATATAGCATACCTGACACATTCATCCTCTGAACTACATCTCCCCATTTCCTTTCCCCAATTCCTGTTTTATACTTTATTTTTATAGATTTTGATTTTTTTTAGATTCCAATGCAAGTGAAGTAATGCAATAGACTTCTTCCTTTTTTTTTTTTTTTGGTACTAGGCATTTAATCTAGGGGTGTTTTACCTCTGAGTCACATCCTTAGCCCTTTTATGTTTTATTTTGAGACAGGGTCTTGCTAAGTTGCACAGGGCCATGTTAAGTTGTTGGGGCTGGTTTTGAACTTGTGATCCTCCTGCCTCAGCCTCCGGAGTCAGTAGGATTACAGGTGTGCACTGCCATGCCCCGCTATTGCTTTTCTTTATGTGTCTGGATAGCTTACTGAGCATGATGTCCTCTAGGTGCATCCATCCGTGGCAAATAGCAGGGTGATATTTTTCTTCTTTTTATTTGGCTGGACTATCTCATTAGGTGTATGCCACGGTTCCTCTCTCCATTCTTCTGCTGGCAAATATTTTTTTCCCAATATCTGCTGCTATGAGCAATGAAGCAGTGGGCTTTCAGTACCTTATTCATGAGGTTGTACTCTCTTCTTTAGGTACAAGCCCAGAGGAGGGACTTACCAGGTCATATGATAGTTCGAGTTCTAATTTCTTTGGGAACTTCTCAACTTCTTTCAAACAATCTATATTCTCATCAACAGTATACACATACACATAATAAAAGGAATATTATTTTATTTTATTATTTCAGTTAAACCACACCCTTGATGACATGTCTTATCTCTTGTCTTTTCAATAACAGCTGTTCTGTTGAGTGTGAGGTGCTATCCCACAGTTTTAATTTGCATTTCCCTAATGATCAGTTTTGTTGTGCACATTTTCAAGTATTGATTGGGCTACATTTTTGTTTTCTTTGAAGAAATGTCTGCTCAGGTCTTCTGTCCAGTTTTCATTGGGTTATTTGTTTTTCTACTATTCATTTGTAAAAATCCTAAATTTTGTATATTAAGACTATATCAAATGTGTACTTTACATGTGAGATATGTAACATTTTTTTCTCAATCAATAGGGCTGCCTTTGCATGTTGTCTATCTTTGTGGAAGCTTTTTACTGTGATATAATTCTATTTACTCATGTTTGCTTTTGTGGTCTTAGTTTTTGCTGTGGTACTTAACATCATTGCCAAGGGTTGAAGTTGTAGCTCAGTGATAGATGGTTTGCCTAGCAGGTAGAAGGCCCTGTGTTCAATTCCTCCCCACACAAACACAGTCATTGCCAAGGTAAATGGGGTTATCTTCTATGATCTTCAGAAATATTATTTCATCTCTTCTTTCTTCTTAACTATCATACATGTGTGAAAGGGACCTTGAAAAATATGTAAGAGTAATGTTCAAAAGTTGTGTTTTATAGAGGCTTTAGGATAGTATTTGGAATGAAATTTTGGTGGCAATACCTTTAGAGACCCAGGCAGGATGGGAATATCCTTTGGATTAGAAATGCCTTCTTTGTTGGCAAATGTTACTCTGGACATTGAATCTGACTGGCTTCCACAATAGAATTATAGTGAAATTTGAAATATAAATGGGATATAAACAGCTATATATGGAAGGAAGGGTAGTATAGGCAAAGGGCAAAATGTAAACGAACACTAGGGGATGTAGAATACATATTATGAAATGACCTGCTTGGTGTTGCAGCCTTGATACCCAGACAGCACTTTCTGATGATTCCAATCTGCTAGTTCTGCAGAAAGTGTCCTCTGTGAGCTCTCTTTTAGTTGTTTTTGAAGCTGGTTTAACTGAAATAATAAAAGAAATAACATTCCTTTTATTCTTGTGCAAAGGCCATGTTGTATTTCAATCTCAAAGTGTAGTCACCAAGTTTTATTTCAGCAAGTAATGAGGGGAAGTTCTGTTTCACTTTTCCCTGTGACTGAAAGGAGGATGGCTGGAGCTGCAGTGTCTCACAGGGACCTTTGGGGAAAGTTCCTTCTCCTATACATGTATAACTTCTCTTCATGGAATTTAAAACTAGCCTATGGTGTCAGTCCTCTCTGTTTCCTCTTTACCTTCCCCCAATTAAGTAGATCATTTGTTCAACAGATATTTATTGGGTTTTGACTATGGATAAAAGCAGATACAAGATAAAGGAGAAAACTGAGCTTTCTCATCAAGGAGTTCATATATATCATACATATATGAACTATGTATTCTTCTTCTTCTTCTTCTTCTTCTTCTTCTTCTTCTTCTTCTTCTTCTTCTTCTTTTTTTTTGGTACTGGGGCTTGAACCCAAGGGTCCTTAAACACTGAATCACATCCCCCTCCCTTTTTAATATTTTATTTAGAGATAGGGTCTCTCTGAGTTGCTTAGGGCCTCACTAAGTTGCAGAGGCTGGCTTTGAACTTGTGATACTTCTGCTTCATTCTCCTAATCCCCTGGGATTACAGGGGTACATCCCAGGGTCCAAATACATATTGTACTCCTGAAAACAAACTTCCTCCTGGAAACTTTCCCAGGCTGAAATCAACTCACGTAAATGCATGCCTCTTTCAGGTTACCTACAAGTAGGTTAGACAACTAACCCTGAATCACAAGTAAGTTCTTAAGGGATTCTTGCTGCAGAGAATACACACAGAAGAATGAGGCAAAGCAGAAGGGCTTGAGATAGACTGTGGACTGTCAGCTAATGTACTCTCAAAAGTAGGAAATGCTAATAAGGTTATGGAGAAGTGTGGAAGGTTTTAAGAAGGAATATACTCCAGATATTTAAAGTGATTACTCTCCTAGTTTTATCTAGGGGACATGAGATGCTAAAGCTGAATCTCACCTACATTACCTTGTGAGTAAAACTAACTTTTGGAGGTCTAAAAACAAGCTACCACTAGTCACCATCCTAACTTATTCAGAGTAACACAGGCTTTTTAGTAGGCAGTTACTACCTTAGGTGTTGCAATTTTAAGGGCAACACAAAGTTTTACTTTCCTATCCAGTGCTACTATAAATCAAAACATTTTATATGAAGGCATTTCACATTCAAATGTATGGAAAACTTTTCTACAAGTCCTTTGTAAAAATGATATTTAGTAATTATTAATAATTTTAATAATTAGTAATTATTAAAGACAAAATAAATAATACTTTTACTGCATTTCACATGGTTTAAGTAGAGACTTAACTCTATATTCCTAAATGGCAAAATATATGTTTCTCCATCTTTTTTACCAATAGAGAATATTTGAAAATATATTGTTATATTTTTGATAAATTCCCAATAACATTTAACAAAAGTTAAATTCATCTGTACATTTTCCATTTTCACAATATACTTTATCTAACTTTTGTTGATTTTTTGTACATTGAATGCTTTTTTAAAAATCTTACACTTTGAACATGGAATCATCATTTATTGAAACCCACATCATTATTATCTATACTGAAATTGACAGTGAAAGGAGAGGATACATTTATTTTTTTTAAAGGAATATTACATCTTTTACAGAGTAACATAAACATATTAGATTTGTTTTTTTTTTTTAAATAAGAATAGATTGAAAATATATTCTGAACTTCAGTATCAATTTTTACCCCATAACTATTGGGTAAAAAAATTGACAGAAAAGTATATTGAGGGCTTTTGCTGGTGTATCTTTTTTTTTTTTAAGCATGTGTTTGACACAAAACAGCTCTAGAGAAAGGTCTTTGTTGGGAAATTCAATACCAAACAACTGAATAGAAGGAAAAGGTATGTGAGGCTGAGAGAAATGAAGAACCAATTACTAGACATGGTTTTAATTTGACTACATGCAGTTGATTGTTGATATCCTAGCCACCAAGGAACTGCCTAACCTCCTTTCAGATCAGTCTATGCTGGGAAGAGGTAGGGTGGGTAAGAAGCATTTACCAGTTCTTTTCCATTTGTTGGAGTTCCACTGGAGAACTGTACCTCTCAACTGTACTTTATGGATTGCTAGCTCAGACCTCAAAGAAACAGGGCACAGCCACAAGAGAGGATTCTGCAGAACCCAGTGCAGAGGTATGAACAAGGGACAAATGAGTTCAAGCAGCCATGAAATAGCACAAAAAAGATACCTGGATATCTTTTACAGTTGTCTAAAATACAAATACTGATTTGGGGGTTTGTATCTAACTATACAACAAAAAAATTATAAATATTTTGGTGATATTTCCATTGGACCACATTCACAATGTATACATTTAAAAATTTACATCTCTTCATAATTACAAAAATCTAGGAGATATTTGATTTGTTCAAAAAATGATCATTAATCTTTTTACTATCATTTTGCTGTTGAAGAGTGATAATTAATATTTATGATGAACTATACAAAAGTACTAGCTGACAGATTTCTGGAATTTATATCTTTTCCACTTAGTTGTCTAGCATCAAACTGTCTTGACATCTGCATAAAGATTTGAGGAAATGTAGTCTGAGAATTTGGTTAATGGAAAGTATAATGGGATTTAATCCTCATTGTTGGGCAGGTGGGTGGTTATGTAAATGGTTTCCCATGCAGCAAAGATATTCCTACACCCACTAGAAAAAGCTGCTGATATTCAAATTAGTGTCCGGGTTCTCCTCAATCTTCCCCTCCATAAGACATTACATATATTTTGCTGAATATTCAAAACTGAAAATCCTTTACCTTTGGAAATAAAATTTCTACTTAAAACCTTTTAGTTTCAAAATCTTTCAAAGAAGCTTTTTGTTGTTGTTGTTATAAATACTTAAACTGATCTGCAGATGGCAGAGAGTTAAGATTTTGGTAGAAAATGTGTGGAAATTTCAATAGGAAAATTTTATGATGATGTACTCACTTTACATATAACATGTATGAGTTTATTCTACACAACTTAGGTGTTAGAAATACCACATTAATTTTACTTAAGATTAAATTAAACCTGACTCTGATAGCCTCTTACTCAAGGTGGCAGAAGATCCGTTGTTACTCATTATGGAGCTGCTCAAGCTCACTTGGTGTTGGAATACTGGGAAAATGCACAGTACTTTGGCTATCATGGTCACCATGGTTACCTCTGCTCCTTCTGCTGTGAGATGCCACAGTTGAATACTATTTCTTTGCCTTTTATTGCTCAAAGGCCAAGCACTGGGGTGGGATTACTGGTCCTTGGGAGGTGTTGTAGCCATCATCCACATGTGTTGGCTTGCCCCTCTCCAATTATCCAATTGGTTCTCTATCTGAAAGTAGTGTGAGAGTTCCTGTCAGCACAAGGCCTCTGACACTTGTAAAACTCTACCCTCAAAGAGTGTTGTTCTCCTACCACTTTTGATCAGTTCTCTCTTGTTTCTCTAGCACCTGTCCCTTACCTCCCTTCAGGTTTGGCAATCCTTCTGCTTAATTTCTTTCTCTGAGACCTTTAAAAAAAAAAAAAAAACTAAAATCCAAAGAAGTTGAAAACTTTCCCTAAGCAGTAGGAATGAGTCAGACCTTATAATTTCATTGGAAGTCTTGACACAAATCAATTCTATATCTCCCCCATAAAAATGTTTGTGAACTAAATTTAATGCTCAATACAATAACTCTTTCTAATTTGGGTTTACCATAACTTTACTTTTTATTCACAGTTATTAATCTCAATGTGATTATATAAATTGCCCAAGTTTCCACAGCTAGATAATGATAGATGGACTAAGGTTTTAGCTAGAATATGTTTCGAGTAAAAAGTATATCCCTCTGGGAGCTGTAGAAGAGGGCTCATTTTCTTAGTGTTGATATCAATGCAACATCCCTAGGAAACTAAAGTCTGAGCAAGTGTTTGGAGGGGAATCTAAACTCTACCGTCCAAATTTCACAGCTAATCTTATTTCCATTAATCATGTGGCTTTTTAAGGAACCCTCATACTGCCTTCCAAAGTGGTTAGACCAATTTGCAGTCCCACCAACAATGGATAAATGGACCTTTTCCTCACCTCCTCACCAGCTATTACTGTTGTAGTTTTGATGATTGTCATTTTAACTGGGGTGAGATGAAATCTCAGTGAAGTTTTTATTTGAATTTCCCTGCACCTGGGTTTACCCCATAATTAAAAGAGGAAAATACCTCTTTTGCTTTCTTATCACAGGATGAGTGCCTGGTGTAACAAATATGGTTAAGCACAATAAAGACTAATAACATGAGAAAAAGACAAACACCTGAGGAGGAAGCCATGAAAGTGACCATTAAAAAGGTAGAACTTATTTTAAAAATATACTTTTTTTTCTGATCATTATTAGAATTTGGAAGAACACATTTTATAAACTAAAGGCAATATGAAAAAAAAAGTTCTAATTAAAAAAACACACATTTCCTTATTTTGGATCTTTAACTTTTTAAAAATTTAATTTAAAATGACTGAACTTGAATTCAATCAATTTAAGCTGTCCAATTTGGTTTTGTTCACTTGCAGTTTCCATCTGGGTATATATGCTGCCAAAGTAGGCCTATGAAGGCAGCTTAGATGAGTTTCCCATCTGGGATTGCTGATACCAGGCCAGCAGTCTCCTGGGAGACCTTGTGTTGAGTCACAGCCAGATTTAGGGTTGTTATTTTGAATATTTAATGTTAGCATGAAACCAACATAAAATTAAGTGAGGTGTAGTTTATCCTTGGAGAAGACAGGGCTTTCTTCAGCAGGTGAGCAATAGTGATTAAGAGTACAACGTTTGGATCAGGTGTTTGTTGTTTAGATTTAACCTTTAGTTTAGCCTTCAGCAAATCATTTAATTATCTAACACTCAAGTTCATTGTATGCAGTTACTAAAGGATTATAGGAGAAAATATAGGCATTTGCCACAATACTTACTAAATAATAAGAATTAAATAAATAAATAATTTCCAAATTATATCTAACTTTCAATGCCAATGGATTTTAATAATTTTAAATCATTTTTAAGATATATTACCAAATCAATATTGTAGCAATAACATAACTAAAAAGTTAAAAGGTCACCTGACATTTTGCCCACTACATGAGAAGGCAGACACTAGTTGTTTTCTTCACATCTATTGTTTTTTTAATTATTAATACATATTCTAACAAAGTCTACATGGTTAAAAATCATGCTCTATTATTACTGTGTGCATATATGTGACTGTATAACCAATATGATTCTGCAACCTGTACACTAAGAAAAATGAGAAATTGTATCCCATCTGATTCAAATATATGATATATCAAAGTCATTGTACTGTCATGTATAACTAATTAAAACAAATAAAAAAATTTTAAAAAATCATGCTATAGATACAGCTTCATGTAAGATTAAAATTTGGGCTCATGAATCACAGCCTCTGGGACAGGAGTCCCCTGTGCTTCTCCTTTGCTAGCAAAGCAATAATTTTTTTTCCCTTTTCTCAAAACCATGTCCTCATTACTGGATTGGCATTGGGAACAAGTACTGAGCTATTGGTAAAAAGTTTGTATTCCAGGTGAGACCCAAGAGTGGCCTCCACTCCAGCTTTCCTGGGCAAGCCTCACTCTCCAAGGAACCCTGCTTCCATGATGAGGATGCAAGGTGGCTGGAGAACTTGTTGAGAGCCAAATGCAAGAGAGTTATGAGATGGGTGAGTTTGCCTTGGGTCAAACTGGAGAAGCTGTTTTTATAAGTAAAGGGAGGAACTAAGGGACTCTTCCAGCAGCTGCCAAAGCTCCTTTTGCTTCAGGAACACCCACCTTCCTTCCCTGAATGGTGGTTTGTTCAATTGTGCACTTTGAGAAAAAGGAAACTGAAAAGTAAAGTCAGGACACCCTTGGCCATCTGGTAAGTCCTCCAGTGTGCATACTGAGAACCTTGATTCCACACATCTGTTTCCTCTTTGTGGACATGGCCAATATTGCATTATTAATTCTATAGTTAGTCTCTTGGGATAGATCTTGGCTGGTCAATTTAAAGGTTTCCATCTGTCAGTCATGGTTTTGGGACTCTTCTCTGGTTGTCTCTATTTTTCTTTTTTCTACAATATTGTAACTGGAGTTGGTCTGTCAGAGGTAAAGTAAGTTGAATAAAGGGCCACCTGTAGGTATAAGCCTATATAAGATATGTTTCATTGTAACAATCTGGGTTTTAAATAGCTTTCTGGATTATTGTACAATCTTGCAGTTGGAGTTGGTCTGTCAAAGGTAAAGTAAGTGGAAGAAATTTGTACCTGCAGTTCTGTCTGTTTTAAAGGTTACTATCTGTCAGCATTGTTTCAGTGATCCTTTCTTGTCTGTCTGAAATTTTTGTATTTGCTACTGGCTGTTTTAGACATGGGCCATGCTGCATTGATTTTGGAAGCCTTTTGAGCAGAGAGATCTTGGCTGCATGGGCCACCTATAGGTTAGGTATAAGCATGTCTAAGAGAAAGACAGTTTACTGTAACATGGTCTGGCTTTTAATGGTTTTTCTGGATTATTATATAGTCTTGAAATTGGTCTGTCAGGGGTAAAGTATATGAAAGAGATCCTGTATGTGCAGGCATTCATGCATGGAAGGAGGAATGGACACTTCTGACCTCTAACTCCAGGAGTTAGAGGCTCCAGCATCTGGGAGATGTCCCCTAGACAAAGAGATGATTCCTCAGTGCTTCTAATCTCTTTTGTTTGTTTGTTTCATGTTGTTCATAGAGGAGCCTCATCCTCAAAAAGTAATGGGAGATCATATCTCATAATTTTATGCGTACAAACCTAGCCTGATTTCCAACTGGGGAAAGGAAAAAATAATGATTAAAATGCCCTATGTATGGGTGATAACTCAGAAGAGGTCACTGATGACTTCATTTCACTGAGAAGAGGAGACCTAGCCATGGCATTCTCCAATGAGTTGAAGTCCCCCACACAATATCTGTTGGATATGCTTGGTTATTCCCACATCCCTTTGCTAGGTTCAACTTGGTATTGCTGCTGAATGTCAGTGGCATCTTCTTTGCTTTACTGTGAGTCTCCCATGCAAGATATCAGGTTTCTTACAAAGAGATAGAAGGGAAAATATACAATGATAGTGCAGAAACAGGGAAGTAGAGCGAGGGTCAGGAGAGGGAAGCAGGGTATATAGTTAGAAACATAGAGGTCTAGAGTGCATGATGCATTTAGGGAACTGCTGGAAGCTGGTAAAGTTGGTGACATTTGGTGGAGTCTCCTTGGTCGTCTCCACCCTGGATATTTAGATCTGACCTATGGTGTGCAAGTCTGATCTCAGATGAGGCAGGCCTTGTGGGGAGCTCTGGGTTGCCCCAGACTAGAACTGACAGTCTGACTCTGGTTTCATATGCCGATGGCTTGCCCAAAATGGGAAGTGGAGTGTTGCCCTGGTTACTGGCCTCCTATTTCTGGTTGCCTTCAGCAGCCTGATGTCCCTGAACTTCTCTGACCCAGGTATCTACCCTGAGATAAGGCCTCAGATCCGTGGGAGAAGGGGGTGGCACCCCAAGTACTGAGGCCTACAGGGGTGATTTCTAAAGTTCTAACCCTTCTTTCCATGTCATCATTACTTGGGCCCTGGCACTTCATTTCCCAAGCCACTGAGGTGAGAAGAAACAGAATCCTGGAGGTTTTCCAGTTGCTTTAGAAGGGAGGACTGGGCAGGCTGGAAAGAAAGGCGAGCAGGCTCTTCCAAACCATGCAGTTCACACTTCCTCCTTCCCACTTCACACACAACTTCAAGCACTGATCACTATTCCAAAAGATGGAGCTCTATAGAGAGCTCTTGTGGCTAGAAACCCCCCCTTTTTTTATTTCCAGCCCATCTGAGTGGTCAGCCTGCTCAACAGGGACCAGGATTTCCCTGCCCATCTCCTCCAAACCTTTTTTGTTGCCCAGTGATGCTATGGGGCTCCCCCAGGCAGCCACATGAAGGAAGGGCCTCTTGCCATTGCCCAAACCTCTTCCCATGCCAGGTTCTTTCAAGCAGGACTCTGAGGCAGCATATGTGACCTGTATGTATCAAAGGGCCTTTCAAATGCCCTAGTGCCCACCTAGGACCTTCCACTCTCCCTGTTGTAACATCTGTGTGAAGGTGAGTACTCCTCCTTATCCACTCACCAACACATCCTGAGCACCTGGCCAGGACCAGGAACCTCACATCATATGTAGGCAAGGGGTGGGTATGAGACCATCTCCACAGACTGCTAAATGGAAATGCCAGGGAGCCTGTGTGTAGGGTCAAGAGTAGAGGCCTAGAGGGCCATGTTAAGGGAGGCCTGAGCATTTGGGAGTGATGGAGGCTAGACCAGTTAGACCCTTGAGGCCTGCCTCCCCTCCCCTAGGAAACCACCACTGTAGGTGGGCAAACAATTGCGTGGGGCATCATAACGTCCTACTGTTCCTGTTGCTGCTTCTGTCCCTTTGCCTGTACCTAGGTACCCTGCTGATGATGTCTGTCATCTTTCTTGTATGCACCAGTGAGATGCCAGTCTCTTTATGCAAAGCAATGGCGTATCTACACAGTCCCAAGGGCCCACACTAAGAACAGCAGGGATTGTGGGAGGAAAAGACAGAGAGCCAAAAGGTGGGGTTACGGGGGGGGGGGGACTGATGTGGGCAGGTCTAGAGGAAATAGCCCCTTGGGAGAATCTGTCAAGAACATGTTGAAGGTGAATGGGGTCAGGGAGATAGGCGGGGTAGGATGCACTGTGGAGTTGAGAATTTAGCGGGGCCAGGCAGACGGGTAATGAAGGTAGAAAAGGGACAGGTAGGAGGACAGCACAGTGGAGTGAGCTTTCCCTCAGGTGTACTGGACCAAGAGTCCCGCCCAGGAAAGAAGAGTAGGTGGGCGGGACATGTGGGGCTGTTAAGGGGGCAGGGCCAGTGAGAAACTGTCCCTCAGCTTGGTTTCTTAGTTTGCGCACAGCTTCATAGTGGCTGTCCCTGCCCCCTGCACCCTGCTGCCATTCAGCTTGGGGCTGCTAATTCCAGCTGTAGCAGTGAGCACCACCAGATGCCCCTACGAGGGTCAGGTAAGCTGGGCCCAGTGAATGAACCTGGATACCTGGCTATGCAGAGGCATCTTGCACCTCTGCCGCCTTCACTTTCTGTGCCTTCTCCTCTGCCCTTGGCCCTGATGGTGCCTCATCAGTCCTTCCAGACCCACCTCTTCAGATGCAGCTCAGATCTCTTCTTTCCCTGGACCTCAGTGGGGTGGTCATTTTCCCTCCTGGGTGCATTGATTCCAGAGTCTACCGTGTGCTAAGCTGCTAGTTATTTGAGGGATAGGTATAGAGGTGAGTGAGTACATCCTGCACTTGTGTTGAAAAGCAACCTGCGATCAGAATAACACCGGCAGACATCCAGGAACACTGTGCACAGGAGTGGTGCAGCTCACTGGAAGAAACTGAGTTTGCCAAGGCCTGCATTGTACTCATCTTAGGTGTGACTGTGGAGAAGAAGAGGATAGGAAGGCTTAGTCGGCGAGCAGCACATCCGTGTGAAAAGGTACGGAAACCCAAAAGTAATATGTTAAGAGAATGATGAGGATATGGCTCTAATTCAAGAACAATTCAATTCATGGGCAATGAAGTTGACCATGTGGAGGTCAAGATTAAAAAGGCTCAGAAAGTCAAGTGTGGAATTTAGTTTGGATGAAGTAAAAACCTGGGAGCCATGGTAGAAAAAAATTTTTTTAAACGTTGTTTCTTTAGGAATAATTTACTCACAGTAAAAGTCTCAACCGTTTTAGTCTACAGTTAAGAATTTTGACAAGTGGAATCTGTCCTGCACTCTACACTATGATCGAGGTGAGACCAGTTTCATTACCCCAGAAAATCCTTTCATCACCTTCTGCTGTCAGTTTCTCCCCCTACGTCCTTCTGATTTTTCTCTTTCCAGAATCATGTGTAAATGGAGTCTTTGCTTTTTCAGTCTGGCTTCATTTATTTAGTTCAATACATTTAAGATTCATCCATGTATTGCTCCTATGAGTAGTTTATTTCCTTTTATTGTTTTGTAGTATTGTATGCATTGTCCTACAGATTATTTACACATTCACCATTTAAAAGATTATTCATTGTATCTAGTTGTTCCATACTTTTTTGTTTTGTTTGTCCCAGGGATTGAACCCAGGGGTGCTTAACTACTGAGATCAACTTCTTCCAGGACCATACCAAACTCATCCTGTGTCCGCTGATGGCAGCCGTGACCTACATTGACGAGAAGCGGGACTTCCCCACGTACCGCCTGAGCCTGCTGGAGGAGTTCGGCTGCTGCAAGGAGCTGGCCAGCCGGCTGCGCTACGCCCGCACCATGGTGGACAAGCTCCTGAGCTCGCGCTCGGCCTGCAACCGCCTCAAGGCCTCCTCCTAGGCCTCCCCCTCTGGACTGGCGCCTCCTCACCCCCACCAGCTCCGGGCCTGCGCTGGTTGGCTCCCGTGGGCAGTTTCTGTAGTGTGCCCCAGCCCTGGGGGCTGGGCAGGAGCTCCGTGGCCCTGCAGGTGGGGTGTGTAAGTTATTTTTGTACATGTTGGGGTGTGGGTTCTGGCTCCTGCTCTCACTCAGCCCACCAGATGAATTGCACAGAGAATTTCTATTGAATCGGGACTGCCCCTTCCTCGGCTTTATACGCTCCGCTACTACCTTTATTTTTTCTTTAATTTTGTATTTCTATTTGAGTCAGGGTCTCACTAAGTTGTTTAGAGCCTTGCTAAGTGAATGAGGCTGGCTTTGAACTTGCAATCCTCCAGCCTTAGCCTCCCAAGCCACTAGGATTCAGGTATGCGCCACTGTGCCCAGCTAGTTTTTCATAGTTATTAATAAAGCAGCTACGAAGACTGGTGTACAGGCATGTGAACAGAAGCTTTCATTTTCTGTTGGGTAAATTCTTAGGGGTGGCATTGCTGAGTCATAAGGTAACCATGTATGGAACCTTATAGGAAATTGCCATATTTGTCTTCCAAAACCACTGTACCATTCTTAATTTCTACCAGCAACATATGAGAATTCCAGTTGCTTCACATCCTTACCAACATTTGACACTGTCATTTGTTATTATCTTTTTATTGTAGTCTGTCTAATAAATGAGTAATGGCATCTCATTAAGGCTCCAGGTTGTGTTTTATTAATGAGAAATGATGTTGAGCATATTTTCATGTCTTCTTGCCTATTGGTAGGTCTTTGGTAAAGTGTTTGCTCCAATATTTTGCCCATTTAAAAAAAATGAGTTGTTTCCTTAATGAATTTCAAGAGTTCTCTATACTGGACTCAGATTTATGTTTTACAAATCTTTTCAATAGGTGGCTTGTCACTTCATTTTCTTCATAGTATGTTCCAAAGAAGCAGAAGTTCTTAGTGCTGTTATTTTTCCAGTTCCAAGGATTGATGAAGGGTGCTCTACCATTGAGTGTTGTTGTTCATTCTACTTGGAACATCATGTCCTCTGTGAGGAACAGTTTCATTACATTCTTTCCAAGTTTCATTACATTCTTTCTAAACTGTGTGTCTTTGTTTCTTTTTCTTTTTAGTATTGAATAGGAATGAGAAGAGTGGGCATCTTTCCCATGGGATTCCTTTAGTATAGCAATCAGGTGACTATAAAGACTCTTTCAGGAAGACTGGTGGGCAGCATCAGTGTGGGAGGGGAAGCTGCAGACCCCAAGGCACCTGGACAGAGGAGCCTGTCTGCTCATCACCTCCCATCCTTTTAGTCAGCACCCACCACTGCCATATGTGGTTCCCTCCCACCTGTGACTCTTGAGCTTGGCCCTTATTCCTCAGCCCTGTGGTCTGCCTGTCTTCTCTCCAGCTTCTAGTATCATTATTGAGTTTGCCTGGCAGCCTTTTCCCTCCCTCCATCCTGTGGTTCTTCCATCCCCAGGTCAGGCCATATGCCATTGCCCTTCCTCCTCTGCTCAGAGTGAGGCCCTCCATGTCCAGGATTCTCAAAGGACCTAAATGTGGTCTGCCCTCTGGGATTCACCTATCAGGGCTCCTTTCCATTATTGGCAGCACCCATCTCAGGCACTGATCCCATGCTCCAACTTTACTCACTTTCTACTTTGCTCCCTGACTACAACTCCTCCTAGAGTCCCTTGCTTGGTAGTTGGTGGCAAGGACTCTGGAGCCAGACCTCATAAGTCCAAATCACAGCTCTACAACTGACCAGCAGGGAGACCTTGGGTAGCTACTTAGCCCCTGGTCAGTCAACTTCCCTATCTGTAAAACAGGGAATTGTGGGATAATTCATGTAAACTGCATAGAACAGTGGCTGTACCAGAAAGTGCCCTATGTGCTGAATACAGACCACAATAAATGTTGATGAGGATGTGGGGGAAAAGATACACTCATACACTGCTGGTGGGACTGCAAATTGGTGCAACCAATCTGTAAAGCAGTATGGAGATTCCTTACAAAACTTGGAATAGAACCACCATTTGACCCCGCTACCCCTCTCCTAGGTCTATACCCAAATGACTGAAAATCAGCATATTATAGACACAGCCACATCCATGTTTATAGGAGCTCAATTCACAATAGTTAAACTGTGGAAACAGCCTGGATGCCCGTTAATAGACGAACGGATAGAGAAACTGTGGTATATATACGTAATGGAATATTACTCAGCATTAAAAGAGAATAAAATTATGACATGTCCAGGTAAATGAATGGAGTTAGAGAATATCATGCTAAGTGAAGTAAGCCAATCCTCCAAAACCAAAGGCTGAATGTTCTCTCTGATAAGGAAAAATGGAGGGACTTTGATGAGACAAAGGGGAGGCAGATGTGAGGAGGGGGCATGGGGGTAGGAAAGATGGTGGAAGGAGAGGGACATCATTACCCTAGGTACATGTATGAATGCACATATGGTGTGACGCTGCATCGGGTACAAGCATAGAAATGTAAAGTTGTGCTACAGTTGTGTACAATGAATTAAAATGCATTGTACTGTCATATATACCTAATTAAAAACAAAACAAAACAAAAAAAGAAAACCTAAGGCTAGCATGGTCTGCTCCAAAGCTCAATAGACCCGGTAGTTATGATTCTAGTACCACTCCTGACCTTTTTCCATGACCCAATGCATGTCATCCCTTCTTCTGCCGCTAAAACAGAAATCGACATAAAATTTGAAGGTAGACTGTGACTCAAACATCATTGCATTCTCAGTAGAAACACAATTGACCAAGAGAAATCTGAAAAAACTGTTCAACATTACTAATCCTTAGAGAAATGCAAATTAAAATCATAATGAGATACCCTCTCACACCTATTAGAATGGCTGTTATCAAAAAGACCAAAGAACCAGTGGCACATGACTTCATCCCAGTAACTCAGGAGGCTGAGGCAGGAGGATTATAAATTCAAGGTAAACCGCAGCAACTTAGTGAGAACTGATCTCAGAATAAAACTTAAAAAGGTCTGAAGTTGTGTATCGGGGGAACATACACCTGGGTTCAAGCCGAGTATAAATAAAAGAAAAAGAAAGACAAGATATTAAGTACTGGTCTGGATGTGGAGAAACTAGAATTCTTGTAGAATGTTTGGTGGAATGTAAATTAGTATAGTCATTATGGAAATCAGTATGGGAAGTTTCTTTAAAAATTAAAAAAAGAGCTCAGTTGGTAGAGTGCTTGCCTTGCATGGACAAGGCCCTGGGTTCAATCCCAGCACCAAAAAAAAAAAAAAAAAAAAAATTACCCTACGGTCCAGACATCCAACTACTTGGTATATATCCAAAGGAAATGGCATCAGTGTATTAATAGATATCTGCACCCCATGTTCATTGCAGTAATATTCTCAGAACCTAGAAATGGGAAAAGCTGTGTCTATCAGTGGGTGAGTTGATACAGAAAATGTGGTTTAGAAATATAACGGGACACTATTTAGTCTATAAATAAAATTAGGAAGTCCTGTCATTTGTGGCATTGAATGAGGCCAAAGGACATTTTACTGGGGGAAATAAGCCAGGCACAGGGCAACTATCACATGATCTCACCTACATGTGGAATCTGTAAAAGTTGAACTCATAGAAAGAGAGAGCAGAATGGTGACTACCAGGGGCCCAGGAGTGGCTGGGTGGTGGATGGGGGAGATGCTGATTCCAGGAGGCCAAATTGCACTTAGATGAGGGGGATGAGTTTAAGGGATCTATTGTACAATAAGATGACTACAGTTAATAATAACATACAACAGAATGAGTACAGTTGATAATGTTATATACACTGGAAAATGACTCAGAGAGTAGATTTTAAGGGTTCTCAACACAAAAAAGAATATGAAATAATGTATATGTATACATGTTTCACAATATGTTTTATGCCATAAATATGTAGAAATTATTATCATTATGTTATCATCATCATCATCATCAGGGATTGTACCGAGGTTGCTTAACCATTGAGTCACATCCCCAGCCCATTTTATGTTTTATGTTGAGACAGAAGTATGTCACAAAGCCCATCCTGGAAGTGAGGGAAAGTGGGAAGATATTTAGTTGGTAGATTGCTACCTCCTCCCCAAACTGGAGCTCTGTTACAACAAAAAGGAAGAAGTGGAGCTAGGATAAGCGAGGAGCACTGCCTATTTCCATTAGCACTGGGCCTGAAAGGGGGATAACTAACCATCACCAAACTTCTCCCCATAAACCATATGACATGGTCTCTGTATTAGCTGCTTTCTGTTGCTCTAACAAAATACCCAAGAATGGGTACTTTATGAAGAGATGAGGTTTATTTAGCACAGAATCCAACATTTGGCAGCCCCTGAGACTGATCTTTGGTGAGAGTGATCACAACATGGTGAATGCCATCATGGCGGGAGGACATGCAAGGGGTCGAGACTGAATGGCCAGAAACTGGGGAGGATGAGTCTTGGGGATAAACTACATCCATCCTCACAAGCTCCAACAAAGCCATATTGTAAGAGCAGGATGTCCCCGTCCAGAAGTGTGTATGTGAGGGCAGGGGAAGGTTGATATCAGTGGGCACAGGAAGCAGCCAGAGCCCCCATTCCGGAACCTCTCTGATGTCACACTTGTAGTCATGGTACTCTGGGTGCCAACCCAGGAGAAGGAGCGGTTGGCTCTCATTTGTTTGAGAGCAGGCATCGCAGCATGACTGTACCAAACGATTTATTGTCCCCACCCCCACCCCCAGCCAAATCCTGGCTACTCTCAAGCCTCTGGGCTTGTTTCACTGTGGCAGCCCTGGTGTCTCTAAGTGCTGTGTTCTTTATGTTTCCGTGAGTCTCTGGGCCAGCTGTCTGTTTCTCAAAAAGAGACAGAAGGGAAATAGACAGTGAGAGTGCAGAGGCAGGGAGGTGGAGGGAGGCCAGGAGGGGAAGGAGGATATTTAGTGGGAAGCACAGAGATGTGGGGAGCCTGAGGCTTTGGAGGACTGTGGGAGGCTGGTAATGCTGGTGACATTTGGTGGAGGGAATGGGGTCTGTCTCTAGCCTGGATATTCAGATCTGTCCTTAAGGTGTATGGGTCTGACCTCAGGTAAGCAGGGCCTCATGGGGGCTCCGGGTTGCCCCCAACTAGAACTGAGTCTGGTCCCCTGGTTTCAGAGGCCGAGCACTGGCACAAGATGGAGAGTGGGCCTACCCAGTGGTCTCCGGACTTCTCTGCCTCCTGAGTTTGTACAGCCTCATTGGCATGAATTTTTCCGACCCAGGAATCTTACACAGAGGTAAGGCCTCAGACTCCTGGGAGAGGGAGGTGGCACCCCAAGGACTGGTGCCTACAGGGGTCATTTGTAAAGGGCTGACCCCACCTGTGGCCTCAGGGTCCCTTCTTACCCTGTCATTATTACTTGGGCCTTGGCACTTCATTTCCCAAACCACTGAAGTGTGGAAAACAGAATCCTGGAAGTTTTCCAGTTGCTTTAGAAGGGAGGACGGGGCAAGAGAGGCAGCAGGCTCTTCCAACCACGCAGTTCCCCCTTCCTCCTTCCCATTTCACACCCGACTCCAAGCACTGATCACTATTCCACACGGGGAGCTCCATGTAGAGCTCCTGTGCTGGACAGCCCTTCTCTCTGACTGCCGCCCATCTGAGTGTCAGCTTGCTCCACAGGGACCGGGGTTCCCCTGCCCTCCTCCTCCCCACCTTCTTGATGCCCAGTGATGCTATGGGGCTGCTCCGAGCATCAGAGTGATACAAGGGCCTCCTCCACTGCCCACACCTCTCCCCCTACTAGGCGCCTTCGAGCAGTACCCTAAGACTGTATACATGGCACGAGTGAATGGCAGGTTGTACAACATGCCGTGGTGTCCCACCTGTTGTTTTCACCGCCCGCCCCGAACCTTCCACTGTGAAAGGTGTGACATCTGTGTGGAGGTGAGTGCTCCTCCTCCCTTTCCACTCACCAACCTATCTCCGGGCACCTGGCCAGGACCAGGAACCTCACATCATGAGTGGGCCAGGTGGGGTATCAGACCATGTTCCCAGAGTGCTTCAAGTGGCTCTTAGCCACTGTTGGTCACTTATATATGTCATCACCTCTGTGTCTGCACCTGTCCAGGGAGGCTGGCCTTGCTTGCACAGGTGTGACATACAAAGGGCATCCCCTCTGTGCAGAGCCTGGTGGAGTCAGGGGGAGGAAAGGCGGTGACTGTCCCCTCCCTTGGCTTGCTGATACTAGATCCCCAGCTCTTTAGGCTGACTGCTGCCCTGTCCTGGGGATCTTTGCCGGTCTTGGTCTGGGTGTCCCAGTTGGAGGGTTTCCTGGGTTCTGAGTGTGTTTCTCTGATGTGCCCACCCTGCTCGGGTTCACAAGTGCAGACAGCCAGTAGTGGAAGGGCATTTTTTCATCCTTATCCAGTACTTGAGGAAATGGAGGCCCAGAGTTGTTATGTCCTGGTCCACGTGACACCAGGCAGGTCTTGTGTCTAAAGACCTCACTCAGGACAGGTGACCTGATGAGCCATGGGGTCCTAACTGTGCTCTCACCATGGAAATGCCAGGTTCTCGCTGAGATGGGAACCCTTATGTAAGGTCAAGAGCAGGCAGCCTAGAGGGCTGATGGGGAGGCCCCAGGATTAGGGGGTGATGGAGGCCATTCCAGAAGGACCCTCAGACCTGCCTCCTCTCCCCTAGGAGTTCGACCACCATTGCAGGTGGGTGAATAACTGCGTGGGGCACCGAAACATCCGGCTCTACCTGCTACTCCTCGTGTCCCTGTGCCTCTATCTGGGTACCGTGCTGGCCACCTGCGTGATTTTCATCATACGCAGGAGGAACATGGCGCTTTTGGACAAAACCATGACGTATCCACACAGTCCCAAGTGCCCTCACTGGGAAGAGCTGGTGTGGTGGGGAGGGAGGGGCAAACAGCCCAGGAGGGTCAGGGTGACAGGGGAGGGGCTGAGGTGGACGGGGCTAGAGGGAGAATTCACTGGGAAGGACCTGTGAAGGACATTTGGAAGGTCAGTGGGGTCAGGGACGTGGGCGGGGTAGGATGCCTGTGGAGTTAAGAATCTAGGGGCCCACAGAGTAGGGTACTGAAAGTTGAAAAGGCACAGGTGGGAGGACAGTGTGGTGGAGGGAGGTTTCCCTTGGGTGTACTGGACTAACTGTCCAGTCCAGGGAGGGAGAGCTGTGGGCAGTGCTAGCTGGGGCAGGAGGGAGGGAAGGAGGGAGCAGTGGGGTCGAAAGCGGGGCCAGGGAGGAGCTCTTCCATGGCTTCCCTTCTTAGCCTGTGCACAGCATCCTAGTGGCTGTACCTGCTGGGGCCCTCCTGGTCCCACTCATCCTGCAATTGTTCATCAAGGCAGTGGCGGTGGGCACCGCCAGGCGACCCTATGAGGAGAAGGTAAGTGGTGAGTGCGTGTGCCTTTGGCTGTGTGGAGGCATCTTGCTCCTCTTCAATTAGACACTTTGTGCGCTTTCTCCACTGCCCTTGGCCTTGATGGTGCCTCATGAGTCCTTCCAGACCCACCTCTGAAGATGCAGCTCAGATATCTCCATACCCTGGAGCTTGGGGCCATTCTGCCTCCTGGGTGCATTGCATTGAAAGCCTACTGTGTGCTGAGTGTGCTAGGTGGTGGTTATTTGAGGGATGGGTGTAGAGGTGAGTAAGTACATTCTGCACTTGTGTTGATAAGCAACCTGCCATCAGAATAACACCAGAGACACCAGGAACACTCTGAGCGAGGGATCACTCCTGAGTGGTGTAGCCGACTGGAAGAGACTGGGAGTTTGGCGAAGCCCACGCTGTAGAGGAGAACATGCCACTCTCTGTGTCCTAGGTGTGCTTTTGGAGAGGCAGACAGGAGGGCATTGACTGTGAGAGGTACAACTTTGCAGAAAGGCACAGAAATCTGAAAGTAGGGTGTTAACAGAATGATGAAGAAATGGATCTAGTTCAAGCACAAGGTGACATGGGCAATGAGGTTGACCCCATGGGGGTCAAGATTAGAAAGGCCCAGAAAGCCAAGCATGGAATTCCATTTGGAAGAAGTGGAAACCTGGGAGCCATGGTAAAAGTTTGTAAAAATGTCATTCATTGAGGGGTAATTACAACCAGTAAAATTCACCCTTTTTAGTCTATAGTTAGGGATTTTGATAAATGACGTCATGTATTCTCCACCAAGATCAAGGTTAACCAGTTTCATTACCCAGAAAATCCTTTCATCTCTTGTTGTCATTCTCTCTCCCTGAGTCCTTGTGGTTTTTCTCTTTCCGGAATCATGCATAAATGGTGTTGTGGGCTTTCTAGTCTGGCTTCATTCACTGAGCACGATGCATTTGAGATTCATCTATGTAGTTGCTCACATCAGTAGTTTATTGTCTTTTGTTTCTGTGTAGTATTGTATTTCCCTACAGACTATTTGTACATTCACCAATTGAAGGATTTTTACTTTGCATCTAGGTTTTGGCAGAATTTTTGTTTTGTTTTTGTACCAGGGATTGAACCCAGAGGTGCTTAACCACTGAGCAACAATCCCAGCCTCACCCACCCCCACCCCCAGCACCCTTATGTTTTCTTTTTGAAAAAATTTTAAAATTTTGAGAAAGGGTCTTACTAAGTTGCTAAAGGCCTTCCTAAGTTACTGAGGCTTTGAACTTGTCACCCACTTGCCTTAGCCTCCCAAGCCATTAAAGTCATGGGGAACTGTGCCCAGCCAGTTTCAGGCAGTTATAAATAAAGCTGCTACAACAACCATTGATGCATAGACATGTGGACATAAGTTTTCATTTCTGTTGGGTAAATTTTTAAGGGTGGCATTGCTGAATCAGAAGATAAACATATGGGACGTTTTAGAAAACAACTCTACTCTTTCTATTTTGTACCAGCAATGAATGAGAATTCCAGTTGCTCCACATCCTCACTAGCATTTGACACTGTCATTGGTCACTATTCTTTTTTGTTTTCAAATTGTACCCTGTCTAATAAATGAGTAGTGGCATATCACTAGGGCTCCACTCTGTATTTTCCTAATGACTAATGATGTTGAGCATATTTTCGTGTCTTATAAGCCATGAGTATATTGATGGTGAAGTGTTTGCTCCAAACTTTTGCCTATTTAAAAAAAAAACTGTGTTTTTTTCTTATTGAGTTTCAGGAGTTCTCTATACTGAATTCAGATCTATGTGTTGCAAATCTTTTCTTGCAATTCATGGCTTGACATTTCATTTTCTTCATCGCATCTTCCAAAGAGCAGGAGTCCTTAGTGTTGATGTTTTTCCAGCACTGAGGATCGAACCAGGGGTGCTCGACCACTGAGCTTCTTCCCCAGCATTCGTTGTTGTTCACTCTGAATGGAACCTCATGTCCTGTGGAGCAGTTTCATTGCTTTCTTCCCCATCTGTGTCTTTATTGCTTTTTCTTTGAGCATCCAGTAGGAATGATAGGAGTGGGCATCTTTGCCCTGGGATTCCTTTAGTATGGCAATCACTTAACTAAAGTCTCTTTCAGGAAGACTGGTGGGCAGCATCAGTGGGGGAGGAGAAGCTGCAGACCCTGAGGCAGCTGAGCAGACAGAGGAGCCTGTCTGCTCATAACCTCCCATCCTTTTAGTCACCACCCCACCACTGCCATATTTGGTTCCCTCCCACCTGTGACTCCTGTGCTTGGCCCTTATTCCTCAGCCCTATGATCTGCCTGTCTTCTCCTGTCTCCAGCTTCTAGTATCATCATTGAGTTTGCCTGGCAGCCTTTTCCCTTTCTCCATCCTGTGGTTCTTCCAGCCATAGATCAGGCCATAGGCCATCGCCCTTCCTCCTCTGCTCAGAGTGAGGCCTTCCAAGTCCAGGATCCCCAAGTCTCAAGGGACCTAAATGTGGTCTGCACTCTAAGATTTACCAGACAGGGCTCCTTTCTATTCTTGGCAGCACTAATTTCAGGCACTGATCCCATGCTCCACCTTTCACTCCCACCATACTCTATTCCCTGACTTCAACTCCTCCTAGAATCACTTGCTTGGTGGTTGGTGGCAAAGACTCTGGTGAAGACCACATAAGTTCAAATCGCAGCTCTAGAACTGACCAGCAGGGAGACCTGGGGTATGCTACTCAGCCCCTGGTCACTCAATTTCTCTATCTGTAAAACAGGGAATTATGGGTTAATTCATGTAAACCTCATAGAACAGTGACTGGTACCAGAGAGTGCCCTGTGTGCTGCTGTTACATCACTACCATTCCTTCCCATGGTCATCTACACATGTTTGTGCTCAGCTTAAAAGTCATACAAATCCCAGCCTTAACATCCCAGGCCTCCACTCCACCTGTTGTACCTTCTGGGCCTTATTTCCTGACAGAGTTGACCTTGTTCACTAGCCTCCCCTTCACTTCCTGGCCCAGCTCAGCCCAGCCCTTGCTTTCAGGATGATGCTCTCATTAATGGCCAAATTCAGCAGACATCTTCAGACTACTCTCTCTGGTCTAGACACAGCCTCTGAAACCAGAAGTCACTGTCTCAGCACTTAACTCTCTGGGCTTCTCCTCTGCATGTACCTGGGTGGTGTGAGCTGGGTTGCCTACATGGTTCCCATGATACTCTCTCTCTGCTCTTCCCTTTCCACTTCCCTTGGTGCACAGGGCCTCGGGTTGCAGCTGCCCTCACCCACTGAAAGTAGGCAGGCCATGCTGTTTGTGGTGTGCTTTCCATCCCCAGTGCAGTGACTGGGCTTTGGTTTTTTGCTACTCAGTATTAAACCAAGGGGCACTTTACCACTGAGCTACACTCCCAGTTCCTGCTCCTTTTATTATGAATCAGGGTCTCACTAGGTTGCTGAGGCTGGTCTCAGACCTGCCTCAGTTTCCCAAGTCATTAGGATTACAGGTGTGTGCCACCGTGCCTGGTTGGACAGAAGCATTTTTGATGCCCTGAAATATTTCTGATGGGGGTGCATCTCAGTGGTAGAGTGTGTGCTTAGCATGTGCAAGGCCCTGAATTCTTCAATCCCCAGCACACAGAGAAAAGACATCTGAATTAATGAGTGAACCATCAAACAGAAGAACCAACATTTGGGGATAGAAGGAAAGAGGAAAGGAACTGAGAGAAGCCTGGTGCTCTGACCCCCCAGGATAAGGGGAAGAAGGAGAGGCAGCAGGAAGTTGGGCAGAAGATGGGGCAAGAAGAAGATGCTGCTGGATTTTGGTCCTGTGGAGTGTGAGGGTGTTTGAGACACAGAATTGGAGCAGGAGCCCCAAGAGTGAAGCCAGTGAGAGAGGCTGGTCTGGGTGCCTCAGAGCTATTGGATTCGACTTGTGTGTGATAGGGTTCCATGTTGGGGGGAGAATGGTATTCACATTTACTGCTCAGTTCTTCGAAATTTACTATCATTCCTTAAACATTTTCTATACTTTATGTACGATCAATATTTTCTACACATGATATAAATCTAATCAAATATTCTTTCTCTAAGTTTAAAGATTCTGTAATATTTTAATGCTCCGCTATTAATTAATTTACTTCTTCTGGTACTAGGGATTGAACCCACAGGTGCTTTACCACCAAAGCTGCATCCCTAATCCTTGCTCTATTTTGTTTTGAGATAGGGTGTCACTAAATTGTTGAGGGCCTTGCTAAGTTGTTGAGACTGGCCTTGAACTTGTGATCCTCCAGCCTCAAAATCCCAATTCCCTGGGGTTACAGGTGTGTGCCACTGTACCTGGTGGTATACTCATTTCTTAAGTACTGTGAACACCTTAAAGGAGGCAGAACCTCATAGAGGACATTGATTCGAGTTGCTTTTTGGACATATTCCAGAGCTGTTCTGATGTGGAATCGTCTTTCCTTCAGGGGAGGAGAGTGTTGAAGATGAAAGTCTTTATGTGTGGGCCATTGGAGACTTGGGGTGGATAGAGGTGCTGCTGGGCCACTTTACATTCTCACAGAGTATTTGCTACCTAAAGCTCATGAAGTTGGGGTGAAACTCAACCTGTTCTGGAAGGAGGAGTGGTCGAGGCTGATGGATGGGCTCAGGGGAAAGAGAAAGTAGAATAAGGGAGAGGAGAAGACAGTCAGAGTCCTGGGAAGGACATGACCTTTCCTGCTTTGTGTACTGAAGGTCTTCAGCTCAGATTTTCCTGGGAAATCTGATTTTTGACTAGGGAAATATGTCTGGGCATCCCCTGCTGCCACTGGTCTCCCAGATAGTGAAACTCAATGAAGGTAGATTTTTAGAAAAATCGAGAGGTAAGAGAGTCAAGTGGGAGTGGGGTGGTGACACCATCTTTGGATCAGTTGAGCAGAACAGCACGAGACAGATCTTAAAAGGTACCTGGAAGGATGAGGTGAGAGGACAGGTGAGGCCAATGGAGACAGAGTAAGGATCCTGCAAAGGGAAGCACTAGGGGATGAGGAGCCCTGAGAAGGCAGGAGAGGTGGGTGCTGGGTCAGCACTGTCTGGGGACAGCTGCTCACAAGTGGGTGGAGGGAGGTCATGCTTCCTGGGAGCCTGGGAGGGCAGGAGGCTCTGGGTCACTCTTGGGCACCCCTGTACCTAGAGCCTGGCCACAGGCCCAGGTTGAGCCCTGGATTAACTGACCAACTTAGCGAGGGTCCCTGGGAGATGGCCGTGCCCAGTCCTGCTGATTCTGAGCTCCTCTTCCCTTCCTCATCTCCCTCCAGTATGACAAGGCATTCAATATGGGCTTCCGGAGAAACTGTTACATCGCACTATGTGCACCCCTGGGACCCAAGTGAGTTGGTAAACCAAGGGCTCAAGTGGTGGACCCTGGGGCTGGTGGGGTGGGGTGAAGCTGGGTCTAGTTCCCTGATCCCTGTCCCCAGCTCCCAGCCTTAACACTCCCTGTTCCTTTCTTTTGGGGTTTTCTCCAGGGCACTCTGGGAGTTTCTGGGAATTTCACTCTTCCTTGGTGTTGTAGGTTCTTGCCCCAAGAAATGTGCTCGAGGGGAATGGCAGCCTGGATAAGGCTCCTGGGCTCTGTGCATTCCCAGCTGAGGGTGAGAGTGGTCAGGGAGACCAGGCCAAGGTGGGTAGTGACTCCTTGCATTTGGCCTGTTGCTTCCCAGGTACATGTCCGAGGCGGTCTGCCTTCAAGTGGACAAGGGGACCAACTGGGGGCCAAAAGAACGCCTTAAAGACTTCCTTTGGCCCAGGTCTGCCACTCAGGCCCCCCCAAGGAGTGGCAAGGCTGCACCTGTACAGAAGGTAAGGAGTATCGGGTGTGCTTTGAACCATGAGGGTCTGTGGTTGCACATGTGTTGGGGGAAGCCCCCATGTGGGGCAGGCCCTGGAGCTGAAGCACTTGGAGCATAAGGAGTGGGATTATGGACCTGGAGGGTGCAGGGTCCAGGTCACAGGGCTTCAGAGCACACCCAGGTGTCCCTGGATAGAGAAAGAGAAAAGACTGAAACACACTTTCTGGTTGGCTTTGTGCCAGTCCTTACTTTTTTGGTCCCCAGTTTCCTAATCTATTAATGAGGACTGAGACTAGTCCAGTAGTTTATGTTTTAAAGAAAATTCAGTTTCTTTTATATGTGTGTGTGTGTGTGTGTGTGTGTGTGTGTGTGTGTATGTGTGTTGTTTGTGTGTGTGTGTGTATGTATGTACATATATAAATATCAGTTGTAGATGGACACATTTATTTTATTTGTTTATTTTTATGTGGTGCCATGGATTGAACCTAGTTCCTCATGCATGCTAGGCAAGCACTCTACCCCAGAGCCACAACCCCAGCACTCCAGATTCTTTATTTATGGAAATTTTTGACATACAATGTGAAACATTTGTGTGAAACATTAGGTGTACAGTGGGGTGTGCTTGATGCTGAGGGCCATTGCCAAGTAGGAATGACGCATCAAAATTTCCTTGCTAGCGTACCCCATGTTAAATGAATTTCGCTGTTGACATTGCATGTAAGGTGACCTTGCTCAAGGACCAAGGCGGATCCAGGTTTAGAGCTGATCAGGTTTGAGGAAGTATCCCGGTCCTTGGGTTTAGGGCGTTCCCGGTTTAAGACAATAGGGGTTTTAGGGAAGTTGGAGGTTGAAGATTATTGCTGCCGGGATTAGGGTGTTCCTGATGCTTGTTCCCATTGAGTTCTCATGAGATTCAAATGGGATATTGGAAAAAAAGCCTCGTGGAGTAGGTGAATTGGGCAGCAGAACTGGATTTCCCCAGAACGTGTGTGTAGAGGCCGGTGTGAGTTCGGTGTGAGAATTGCTGTTTGAATCTACAAAGCTGTGTGGTGGCTCGTGATTCTGTACCCAGCCAAGACTGTGGCAGGGGTGGGTAACCCACAGTGCCCCCCATGGTCCCTTGCCGTGATGTGGTGCCAGCCCTCTCCCTTGTCCTGCCTCTAGGCACCCAGGAACTTGACTGTGAGCTGTGGGGTGAAGGTTAGGGAGAACCCCATGTACTGACTCTGTTTTTAGCTTCTCATCAGCCCAGTGGTGCATTGGGAGGCTTACAAGGGAGGCTTGGCCTCCTATTCTCCCTTCACACCCAGCAATGCCAGGACATGCACCAGAAGTTCATCTCCTGACCCCCATGTGGGGGTCTCTTGTTCCTGAGCCCTCACTCCCCTGTTGAGAGTACCAAGACCCCCATGTCTGTTATATACACACATTTTGTGCTGCTTCCTATGGCAGCTGTGCCTATGTGTCCTAGGTTCAGGGAAGTGTGGGTGGAGGCTCTGAGGGGCTGGGACAGAGCCCTCCTGGAAGGGAAGATCCTTGCTCTCTGGAGAATCAAGCTCAGGAACCAACACTGCCTGACTCTTTGCCCTTGGGCAAGACTTTCAGCATGTCTCTCATCCTTAAAATGTGGCAACAGTAATAATCACAGTGACTGACCTGGCTGGCTTCCTGGCAAGGGCTGCAGATGGACAATACCCACGAGCATGGATAATACCAAGTGCGCCGGAAAAGATTCCATATAATAGGAAGGGAACTTGTTTATTATGAGTCCTAATAGGGTAGTAGATTACTCAGAAATTACAAAGTTTCAGTTAAACATGAGTAAGTTTTGGAGATATAATGGTCAATAAGGTTGTTCCAGTTAATTTACTGCACACTTGAAAACTGATAATACAGTTGGGTACAGGGGTGCCCATCTATAAGCCCAGCTACTCAAGAAACTGAGGCAGGAGGATCACAAGTCAAGGATCAGTAACTTAAAGAGAATTGTTTTCTGTATCAAAAAAAAAAAAGTTTTGGGCATGTAGGTCAATGATAACAATTCAATCCTCAGATGTGGAAAAGGAAAGAAAAATTGACCATCAGTTTTGTGGGTTTTCTGTTTGAGGTGGAGTTCCCAGTATGTTGGCCAGGCCAGTCTTGAACTTCTGAGGTCAAGCAAAACCTATGTCAGTGTGCTGAGTCCTGGAAGGCAGGTGTGCACCACTGGACTGGCTAGAAAAGGAATTGTAAATTGGGTTTGGTGGCACATGACAAATTCCAGCAAGTCAGGAACTGAGGCAGCTTTAGGCCAGCCTCTGCAATTAGCAAGACTGTATCTCAAAATAAGAAGAGCTAGGGAAAAAGCCAAGTGGTAGGATGTCCTTAAGATCAATCCCCCAGTGCTGGGGGAAAGTGTGTGTATACACACACACACACACACACACACACACACACACACACACATAGATATAAAGATATATACACACACATATATATATTTCATTATATAGAAGGATTAGGAGATTTTAGATTTCTGCTTTGGGGCTAGTATGAATAAGCATGAAAACTCATGTCCTTGAGCATGCTAGGCAAGAGCTCTACCATTGAGCCACACCAGAGACCTTACATTTAAATTTGGGTTATTTTCTCACTGTTAGTTATTAGAGTACCCCACTTTTATCTCTTTTTTTTCCATTTTTTGGGGCATGAGGTGGGGCTTCCTCTGATGCTCAGACTGGTCTCAAACTTGTGGGCTGCAGTGGCTCTCCTGCTCCTGATTTCTGAGCAGGGAGGATTACAGGTGCAAGCCACCACACTTGGCTGTACAATCTCATATTGATAAGACATTTTACATGTGATAGGAATCCCAGAATAAAAACCAGCAATTTAAGATGACTGGGCATAGTGAAGTCTGCCTATCATCCCAGTAGCTCAGGAAGCTGAGGCAGAAGGATCATAAGTTTGAGACCAGCCTGGGCAGTTTTAGCAAACCCTATCTCAGAGTAAAAAGGCTGGGAATGTAGCTCAGTGGTATAATGCTCCTGGCTTCAATACCTAGTACTTCCAAAAACAAATTAAAGAATAAAAACATTAGGGCTGGGGATGTGGCTCACTGTTACAGTGCTTGCCCAGCACACATGAAGTCCGGGATTAGAGCCTTAGCACTACATAAAAATAAATAAAATAAAGGTATTGTGTCCATCTACAACTAATATTTTTTAAAAATAAACATGAAAGCTGGGCTTTGTGGCACATGCCTGTATTTCCAGCTACTCTGCAAACTGATACATAAAGATCACTTGAGTCCATGAGTTTGAGATAAGCCTGGGGAAAATGGTGAGACCATAAATCCCACATAATAATAGTAATAATGATCATAATAATAATAATAATAACTTGTGTAGCCAAGCATGTTGGTTCACCCCTGTAATCCCAGAGGCTCCAGGTAGTGGTAGGATGATCACAGATTAGATGCAGGTGTTGGGGTCTTAACCAGACTCTTGTCCCAAATTTGCAAAAGGGTAGAGGGACTGGGGATGAAGCTCAGTGTTAAAGCACCCCTGGATTCAGTCCCCAGTCCAGCAGATGGGGGAGGAAAAAAGCCAATTTGACTCCATAACATTAAGACCTTGGGACTACAGGTAACTTGTGGTAATGTTTAGCAGGTGCTTACCAGCTTGATGCCCTGGGTTTAATCCCAAATACCAAACAGAAAAAAAAAAAAATTAAAAACCCTTTATGTGTATATCCCAAATCACAAATGAATATGTTACTTTTTAACATACATACATTTTGACTCAGAAATGTAATATTTAGCATGTGTGTCCTTGGGGAACCAGAGAACAGCACATATTATGGGTTTTGTCCCATTATTTAGCTAGCAAAATGTATTAAAAAATCAACTCAAATATCATTAATAGTAAATTGGTTAAAAATATGGCATGACCATGTAATGTACTACTAGATTATTTGAAATGAATTTAGGGGAAAAAACTGTAATGTATTGCTGGGTTCAGTGGAGCATGATTGTAATCCCAGGAGTTTGTGAGACTGATTAAGGATGTTTGCAATTCAAAGCCAGACTCAGCAACTAAGCAAGGAACTAAGCAATTTAGTGAGACCCCTGTCTCAAAAAAAAAAAAAAAAAAAAGGCTGAGGGTATAGCTGAGTGGTTGAGTGCCCCTGAATTAAATCCCTGGTACTCCTCCTCCTCCCCACCAAAAAAGTTCTGAAACAGTAATCACTGTATAAAGTGGGTTCTTGGTTTCAAAACCCTACATTTGTATTCCCTGAATTACTGAGGTTGGAATGGGCCTGCCATCCTGTGTTCTCTGTCTAAAGCCTAGAGCAGAACCAGACATAAGAAAGGATCCTTCTTTCTGTTTGCTGTCTCCTGACTTTTGCTCTTGGCTTAAGCCTTTTCAATTAGGAGCTACTCTGGTAGGTGATGAACAAGAGGAAATACAGGTTTGACACTTCTGTCCCTCTCCCCAAACAAACCCAGCACTCCATTCCCATTCCTCTGTTTGGATCTTTCCTGTTGATTTACAAAATAAATATGGAAAAGTAGAGTATTAGAAAACGAGACCATTTAGAATTTAGTCAAATCTAAAATTATGTGTATGGGTTTGTTTTATGTATGTTGATGTTTATCTCTGAAAATTGATAGTATTAGAGCAATTCAAACCACAACTCATGTCTGAATTTCTCTTTGTTAGGGCATGCCAGAGCAGGGGGCTCAGTTGCCACAAAACTTCAGGATCCTCAAAGGAAAGCCAACAGAGCATCCTCTAGCTGTGCGGGGTGTCAACAAGTATTATAACGCCAGCACCTTGAAAAAGAAAAATCGCGGATTTCCTCCTACTGGTGAGACATCAGAGAGTGGTAAAAGACTGAATCCCATGGAAACTTGGCTAAACTATATTGTTCATATTTCTCCTACATAGATACTCTTTTAATCAACTGTCGGGATGTCTCTTGAATATCATCTGGAGATTGAGGATTTCATTGATCTCATAATTTTGTTAGAAATGGAATTGGATCTGTTACATAGTTTTCCATATTTCTTATACATTATAATACAACATGGTAGTGGGATTCACTCTTGTTCCATGTTGTTACATTTACTTGGGTTTTTTTTTTTTTTTCCTCCTCACGGGTTTAAATGATTTTTAGTTGAGAAGGAAAAATTGTGGATTTCTAGACATGTTTATGCTAGAGATATGTTTATTGTCAGTGGCCTAGAAGGAATTTTTGCTTTATAAATGCATAGACCTTGAAATAAAAAGTATTTTCTATTCAAAAATTACATGCAAATACATAAAAATAAATACCTTACCTCAAAGGATTTATTCCTCAGAATTAGAATCTAAGTGGGTAAGAGTTGAAGTATACTGGAGTTTTAAAAACAGTTTGTGTAAGGCAGCATCGGAATGAAGTCCACGTGGTGCAGTTGGTTGAGCGATTGCTGGAATGTCTTTGGAGATTTAGTTAGACTCCCCTTCCCTACGCTGGTTCTCCTGCTTTCTCTTCTTTGCACTGAACTTTAAAAGATGCAAAATAATTTCTCCCATTTCTCTCTGAGTAGATTTTGCCCATTACAACCCCAAGAAATATAATTTTTATTTAATATGTTTTCCATCTCTATAGTCATATATATAGTTTTTAAAAATAATCTAAGTATGCAAAAATCATATGTGGTTGGATTAATTGTATTTAATATGTTTACATCATCACAGAGAAAAAGGCTATGTTCAAAAAAGAAGTAGACTTCTTTGCAAGTAATAGTGATCTATCTTTTTCTATAAATAACTTACCTGGTATCCTTAGGAAAAGCTCGTACTTTTACCTAGAACTTCTGCATCAACTAGTAAGTTGCATTTTACAAAGAAACAAACCATGTCAAAAAGAATTCTTTTCCCAGTTGCCATGTTTGGTGGCTTTATATCCCCTTGCTCCTTGATACTCAAGAATATTTGTCATATCACCTTTACTGCTTAAGGAAGTATCTTAAACAAGGAATGTTTTATTTTAATACAGCTTGGTGGGTATGGTTTTCATTACACTTTGGTGGGGGTGGGGTACCAGGGATTGAACCCAGGGGCACTCAACTCCTGAACCACATCCCCAGCTCTATTTTGTATCTTGTGTAGAGGCAGGGTCGCATTGAGTTTCTAAGCACCTAGCTAAATTGCTGAGGCTCGCTTTGAACTCAAGAACCTCCTGTCTCTGCCTCTTGAGCCCCTTGGATTATAGGCTTGGAATTACCAGGCTGGGACTCCATTACATTTTAATAACTTGATTGAAGTATAATTTACATACCATGAAATCCAGTCATTTGAATGATCAATTCAGGTTTTTCAAAATGTATTTTTAAGGTTTCATTAAGAATAAAGAGTTAGTAGCTGAGTCTTATTTTTAAGTTACTATTACTATCATATTTCTAGAGAAGTAATTCAACTTAAAATGAAATCGGTTTTAACACATTTCACATGCTCCTCTTTTATATTATTTTTGTTTTTGTCATTGAAAAGTTTTCTGTGGTAAATTGTTAACATTCCTTTCCCTTTCATTTTCAGAGAAGGATTGCTTCCCTTCTGGAACACCTGCAGTAAGTTGATGATGTATTTCTTATAGTTCTTGCTCTAATTAAGGTTACCAAAAGAAATCTGTTTTTCATTTTTTTTAATTTCTAAATTAAGAGGTAGGGCTGGGGTTGTGGCTCAGTGGTAGTGGGCTTGCCTGGCATGCATGAGGCACTGGGTTCGATTCTCAGCACCACATACAAATAAATAAAATAAGGGTTCATCAACAACTTTAAAAAAAAGTTTAAAAAAATAAAATAAGAGGTAAAGAAATATTTAATGTGTCTAAATAGCACTCCAGAATATTTATCATATATGTTTATTTACTTTTCCATATTGCAGAAAATCATCTTTATTTTTTAATTGAATATATTGTAAGCAGGGAGGTTTAGTCATTTAAAAATGAGCTATGAAAAAAAATAACTTCTTAAAGTTTGTTTAATAAAAGGATACCTGGTCACATTTTAATCTTTGACTTTCCCGGCTTGTCTTCCTTTGCTCCTGAACACAGATGAACACCAAGGGGCCGGAAACATCAGCAATAGTAATGGAGGCAGATGATGGTGATGGAGAGGTGCAGCCTTTCACTGCCCCACGACATGGCCATACAAGACCAGTGAGTGACTAATGACCTGATGTGCACATCTGTGCATGTGTGTTCGAAAAACAGCTGTTTGTGTTTGACTTTCAGAGATAATTTCAAAAAGCTTCAAGTTTAAAATATTTTACTATGAGTAGATTAATTTAAGATTAAATTAAAGTTTTTACCTAAAGAGTACTCATCAAAAACCACTTTTTTGAAAAATAAAAATCGATGGCTTCTTTAAAAGTTAGAATACTTAACACACTGGGTTTTTTCTTTCCATGTTTTGTCCCCTTTTCCAGAGAGGTCATCTATTGCTCTGTATTTTCTCTGTTTCATAATGTGGGTAACTCTGCTACCTAAAACATAGATCTTTCCTCTTCCCCAGATTATGTACTTTATTTCTCATTTTGACATTTCTCTCAAAGCCTTGATGGCATTCTAAAGTCAGTTGAGAGTTAAATTCCTCACCAGCTGAGGGGGAATTTCAGCAGTAATGAGCTCAGATGGAGTCAAGGAGAGAAGTACTAAGGGGGCTGGACTGTGATGTGGTGGCTCTGAGGACCGCCATTGGATTCCCATCTCATGACAGATGGCTGTGTTTTCAATATTCCTTACAACTGGCTCTTTGAAGTGAAAGGGAGGGTATGTATTATATTTGTGTAAAATGTTTTGAGACTGGATTAATGATAGATTACTTTAGTGGAAACTACCACAGTGAAACATAAAGATAGAAATGAAAACAACTTTTAAATGCAAGAGCATCAGTGAGCTGTGAGACAGTTTCAAGGGTTTTCATGATGTGTAATGAAGTTCTGATAGAAAAAACCAACCCAAAAATCTATCTCCCAAAAGCTATCAACAGCTTCCCCAAATACAGGAAAGTCAAAAGTACCTCGACCTACCTGAATAAATAAATGTCTTGTCTCTTATAAAAGTATCTTTAAAAGATAAAACCATTTAAGTAAAAATAATAACAGTGAAGGCAGGAGATATGCATATAAAATGACAGTAAGAGCTTCCAGGCCAAGAACAACAACCCTAAGATTTTTGTCCTGTGTGACGTGGGGTGTCACGTGATGGTGGAGTGTGATCATTCAAAGATGCAAACATTCAATAACAAGAGGGAGTGTTACCTAATCACTAAACTAAGCAGCTTAAGGCCCTGGGTTTAATCCCAAACACAAAACAGCAAAAAAAAAAAAAAAAAAGAAGAAAAAAATTGTTTAAAAATCCCTTTATATATCTATCCCAAATCACAAATGAATATGTTACTTTCACTTACATACCTTTTGACCCAGAAATGTAATTTTTAGCATGTGTGTCCTAGGGAAACCATAGAACAGCATAGATTATGGATTGTGTCCCATTATTTTGATAGCAAAATGTAGCAAAATGTCAACTCAAATATCATTAGTAGTAAATTAATTAAAAATATGGCATGACCATTTAATGTACTACTAGATTATTTCACATGCATTTAAGGGAAAAATAAACTGTAATGTATTGCTGGGTTCAGTGGAGCATGACTGTAATCGCAGAAGCTAGTGAGGCTGATTTAGGAGGTTTGCAAGTTCAAAGCCAGACATTAAAAAATGTTTAAAAAATAAAATGAGGTAAAGAAATATGTAATGTTTCTAAATAGCACTCAAGAATATTTATCATATATGTTTATTTACTTTTCCATATTTCAGAAAATCATCTTTATTTTTTAATTGAATATATTGTAAGCAGGGAGGTTTAGTCATTTAAAAATTAGGTATGGAAAAAATAACTTCTTAAAATTTGTTTAATAAAAGGAGACCTGGTCACATTTTAATCTTTGTCTTTTCCTGGCTTGTCTTCCTTTGCTCCTGAACACAGATGAACACCAAGGGGCCGGAAACATTAGCAATAATAATGGAGGAAGATGATGGTGATGGAGAGGTTCAGCCTTTCACTGCCCCACGACATGGCCATACAAGACCAGTGAGTGATTAATGACCTGGTGTGCACATCTGTGCATGTGTGTTCGAAAAACAGCTGTTTGTGTTTGACTTTCAGAGATGATTTCAAAAAGCTTCAAGTTTAAAATATTTTACTATGAGAAGATTAATTTAAGATTAAATTAAAGTTTTTACCTAAAGAGTACTCATCAAAAACCACTTTTTTGAAAAATAAAAATCGATGGCTTCTTTAAAAGTTAGAATACTTAGCTCACTGGGTTTTTTCTTTCCATGTTTTGTCCCCTTTTCCAGAGAGGTCATCTATTGCTCTGTATTTTCTCTGTTTCATAATGTGGGTAATTCTTCTACCTAAAACTTAGATCTTTCTTCTTCCCCAGATTATGTACTTTATTTCTCATTTTGACATTTCTCTCAAAGCCTTGATGGCATTCTAAAGTTAGTTGAGAGTTAAATTCCTCACCAGCTGAGGGG
The DNA here is from genome assembly GCF_964194105.1 of Spermophilus citellus. Taxonomy (NCBI): domain Eukaryota; kingdom Metazoa; phylum Chordata; class Mammalia; order Rodentia; family Sciuridae; genus Spermophilus; species Spermophilus citellus. The sequence continues at coordinate 116,757,836 of NC_138188.1, read as the reverse complement.
GAATTTCAGCAGTAATGAGCTCAGATGGAGTCAAGGAGAGAAGTACTAAGGGAGCTGGACTGTGATGTGGTGGCTCTGAGGACTGCCATTGGATTCCCATCTCATGACAGATGGCTATGTTTTCTATATTCCTTACAACTGGCTCTTTGAAGTGAAAGGGAGGGTATGTATTATATTTGTGTAAAATGTTTTGAGACTGGATTAATGATAGATTACTTTAGTGGAAACTACCACAGTGAAACATAAAGATAGAAATGAAAACAACTTTTAAATGCAAGAGCATCAGTGAGCTGTGAGACAGTTTCAAGGGTTTTCATGATGTGTAATGAAGTTCTGATAGAAAAAACCAACCCAAAAATCTATCTCCCAAAAGCTATTAACAGCTTCCTCAAATACAGGAAAGTCAAAAGTACCTCGACCTACCTGAATAAATAAATGTCTTGTCTCTTATAAAAGTATCTTTAAAAGATAAAACCATTTAACTAAAAATAATAACAGTGAAGGCAGGAGATATGCATATAAAATGACAGTAAGAGCTTCCAGGCCAAGAACAACAACCCTAAGATTTTTGTCCTGTGTGACGTGGGGTGTCACGTGATGGTGGAGTGTGATCATTCAAAGATGCAAACATTCAATAACAAGAGGGAGTGTTACCTAATCACTAAACTAAGCAGCTTAAGGCCCTGGGTTTAATCCCAAACACAAAACAGCAAAAAAAAAAAAAAAAAAAAAGAAGAAAAATTATTGTTTAAAAATCCCTTTATATATCTATCCCAAATCACAAATGAATATGTTACTTTCACTTACATACCTTTTGACCCAGAAATGTAATTTTTAGCATGTGTGTCCTAGGGAAACCATAGAACAGCATAGATTATGGATTGTGTCCTATTATTTTGATAGCAAAATGTAGCCAAATGTCAACTCAAATATCATTAGTAGTAAATTAATTAAAAATATGGCATGACCATTTAATGTACTACTAGATTATTTCAAATGCATTTAAGCGAAAAATAAACTGTCATGTATTGCTGGGTTCAGTGGAGCATGACTGTAATCGCAGAAGCTAGTGAGGCTGATTTAGGAGGTTTGCAAGTTCAAAGCCAGACTTTAAAAAATGTTTAAAAAATAAAATGAGGTAAAGAAATATGTAATGTTTCTAAATAGCACTCAAGAATATTTATCATATATGTTTATTTACTTTTCCATATTTCAGAAAATCATCTTTATTTTTTAATTGAATATATTGTAAGCAGTGAGGTTTAGTCATTTAAAAATTAGGTATGGAAAAAATAACTTCTTAAAATTTGTTTAATAAAAGGAGACCTGGTCACATTTTAATCTTTGTCTTTTCCTGGCTTGTCTTCCTTTGCTCCTGAACACAGATGAACACCAAGGGGCCGGAAACATTAGCAATAATAATGGAGGAAGATGATGGTGATGGAGAGGTTCGGCCTTTCACTGTCCCATGACATGGCCATACAAGACCAGTGAGTGACTAATGACCTGGTGTGCACATCTGTGCATGTGTGTTCGAAAAACAGCTGTTTGTGTTTGACTTTCAGAGATAATTTCAAAAAGCTTCAAGTTTAAAATATTTTACTATGAGAAGATTAATTTAAGATTAAATTAAAGTTTTTACCTAAAGAGTACTCATCAAAAACCACTTTTTTGAAAAATAAAAATCGATGGCTTCTTTAAAAGTTAGAATACTTAACTCACTGGGTTTTTTCTTTCCATGTTTTGTCCCCTTTTCCAGAGAGGTCATCTATTGCTCTGTTTTTTCTCTGTTTCATAATGTGGGTAACTCTTCTACCTAAAACTTTGATCTTTCCTCTTCCCCAGATTATGTACTTTATTTCTCATTTTGACTATTCTCTCAAAGCCTTGATGGCATTCTAAAGACAGTTGAGAGTGAAATTCCTTTCCAGCTGAGGAGAATTTCAGCAGTAAAGAGTTCAGATGGAGCCAGGGAGAGAAGTACTATGGGGACTGGACTGTGATGTGGTGGCTCTGAGGACTGCCATTGGATTCCCATCTCATGACAGAAGGCTGTGTTTTCTATATTCCTTACACCTGGCTCTTTGAAGTGAAAGGGAGGGGGTAGCCATTATATTTGTGTAAAATATTTTGAGACTGGATTAATGATAGATTATTTTAGTGGAAACTACCACAGTGAAACATAAAGATAGAAATGAAAACAACTTTTAAATGCAATAGCATCAGTGAGCTGTGAGACAATTTCAAGGGTTTTCATGATGTGTAATGAAGTTCTGATAGAAAAAACCAACCCAGAAATGTATCTCCCAAAAGCTAAATAATAGCTTCCTCAAATACAATAAAGTCAAATGTACTTCTATCTACCTGAATAAATAAATGTCTGTCTGTTATAGAAGTATCTTTAAAAGATAAAACCATTTAAATCAAAATAGTAACAGTGGAGGCAGGAGATATGCATACGTAAAATGACAATAAGAGCATCCGGGCGAAGTACAACCACCCCAAGATTCTTGTCCTGTGTGACATGGTGTGTCATGTGATGGTCGAGTGTGATCATTGAAAGATGGGAACATTCAATAATAAGACGGAGTCTTACCTAATCACTAAGGAAAGAAAGAATAAAAAAGTGAAGAATGAGAGATGGAGCAACAGGAATGCTCCTGCTTTGCTAGTGGGAGGCTCCACTCCTGAAGAGTGTTTATTCAGTTTCCCACAAAATGAAACAGGACCTTACCACATAACCCAGCAATGTGTTCCTAGGTATTTACCCCCATGCATTGAGATGTGTCCACACATAAACCTGTGCAAAATTTTTATAGCATCTTTATTCATATTTGCTAAATCTATAACAAGATATGTTTCAAAAACTGAATGTGAGGACTGTGTGCAGCTCAGTGGTAGAACACATGCCTAGCCTGCTGAGGCCCTGGGTTCCATCCCCAGCACCACAATATAAACAAAAGGAATCCAATGTATGTGCTACATCCATACAGTAGAATAGTATTCATGGATAAAAACTGAGATATCATAACACCAAAAGGCATGAAAGAATTTTATCTTATCTATTTATTTATGACAGGAAAATAACTTGGATAATTGACTACATGCCTATGGCGTGGGCATATTATTCTCTGAAAGATCTTTAAGAGCATAGTGCTTAGTGTTGCCCTTCCATCTAAAGGGGCTAGATGCTCTCCAATTGCAAGTGTAGCATGTGGGCTAGAAGTGTTCATCCATGCTAGGGCACTGTCTAGCATGTAAGTTTAGGACATCTCAAGTATGAGGAGTTTTAAAAAATCATTGATTGCAGGGATTCAGGGGTGTGAGTAATAGGTTTTTAGGGCAGTGAATTTATTCAGTATGATGTTATAATGGTAGATACACAGGACAATATTCATTTTTCAAATCCCATAGAATTATATAATCCAATACAAAGAGTGAACTCTAATGTTAAGTGTTAGCTTTGGATTAATATAAGTACATCCGTATTTGTTCATTTGTGGTAGAGTGCTTGCCCGACATATACGAGTCCCCATGGTTCAAGCCCCAGCACCTCCCAAAACAACAAAAGTGTATTAATATATAGATATGTATCCACAACAGGTATCATTGTAGTAAGTATACTGCACTGTAATGCAAGATATCAATATGAAAATGAAGGGCCAACATGGGAACATTTCAGGATCCACATTTTAAGACCCAGTATGCATTTGGAAAAACCATTTGCAAGGCTATCTAGTTGTCTTTTCAGTTTTGGAGAAGGTCAGTGGGATCCCTTAAGTGTTCTTTTTGTGTCACAGGCAACTTAGCGAGGGTCTCTATTGTCTGCTCACTTTTTAAACCTAAAATTTATACTAAAAATCAATTAATTAGAACAAATTTCACTTCTAGAAGCTTAAAGGTAATAATCAAAAATTAAAGAATACAAAGATTTTATAAAGGGGATTGGTTAAATTATGAAAACACCCATATTAAGGCACGATTCAATTTAGCCATTAGAATCATTTTATGGTCAGTTCTTAGGAATGATGTAACTGGCATATAGCTTTTGAAGGAAGAGAGTGTCAGTAGATCCAAATCATTTTGAAATGTGACTTTTAAAAAGCTTGTGAAGTTTTAACAAGATATTCCACATTGGTAGAAGGATTGTCCTCATTTTTCTTAATACTTTTTTGCACCCCAGGTTGATTTTGTTTTCTTTAAGCAAATGTATTGTATTTATACTTAACCCAGAAAAGATGAAGCTGCCAGGCCTGGGGGCACACATCTGCAATCTCATCTTCTGGAGAGGCTCAGGCAGGAGGATCTCAAATTGGAGCCTGCCTGGGCAACTTAGAGATACCCTGTCTCCAAATAAAGTGAAAAGAGGGCTGGTGTATAGCTCAGTGGTAGAGCACTTATTTGCCTAGCATATTCCTGGGTTCAGTTCCTGCACCACCTCCTACAAAGAAAGGGCGGTGGTGGGGGGAGTTGGTGAAGAAAGAATTGAGGGAAGAAAGGAGGGAAGTTGAAGAAGGAGGAGGAGGAGGAGGAGGAAGAGGAGGAGGAGGAGAAAAAGGAAGAGGAGGAGGAGGAGGAGGAGGAGGAGGAGAAACAATAAAGGAAGGGGAAGGCGGGAGGATACAAAATTCAAGCAGGAAGAGATAATGATAACCTTATTTTACTCACTGTAGTATTTATAGTGGTTTTCTTTGTAGAATGCAGAGGGGCTAGAGATGTTGTTCAGTGGTAGAGTGCTTTCCCAGCATGCACAAGGCCCTGAGTTTGGTTCTAACACCACACACACACACACACACACACACACACACACACACACTCAAAATAGTTCCATTAACTTGATAAATTACATTATAACTTGTTGAGCTACCTTAAAAATGCCATAAATGCTATACTCAATGGTTGTACACCTGTGATCCCAGTGACTGGGGAGGCTAAAGAGGGAGGATCACAAGTTTAAGGCCAGCCTTAAGAAGTTGGGGAGACCCTATCTGAAAAATTAAAAAGAAGGGTTAGGGATGTAGCTCACTGGTAAAGCCACCCTGGGTTCAATCAAATATCGTGTCCTTTTGATGCTGACATGAGTGTATTAATGGGCTGTTTAACTGTTGACTTTTAGAATTTAGAACAATTAAAAACAACTGTTTTCCAAACAGCTTATAAAAGTTATGGTTGTGACTAAGAGAGGTTTGGGGCAGGTATTAAAATATGGGTTGTGTAAGTCAATTGTATTCATAAGTAGTCTTCAGGCCTTAGTTGAAAGAACATAAAGCGTTTTGCTTCTAAATTATGCACTTTTTATTTTCTCTTTGCAGTACCCACTCCTGGACATGGCGAAACGGCTCACAAGTTAATGCCTCACATCTTGGCAGCCAAGGAGGTTCTCCAGAAAAACTATGAATGGCATCCTACTCTTTTAATTTTCTGGAAATGAAAATGTTAAAAATTTTAATAATTAAAGTGTTCATTGTTTTAAATGACTGGTACCATTAAATTTGCCATTTTAGCCATGTTAAGTGGACAACTCAGAGGCATTAATTACACTGACAATATTGTACAACCTTCTGTTTCCAGAACAGTTTTGTCCCTCCAAATAGAAGCTCTGCCACCATGTAAGTAAGAACTCCCATTCCTCCTCCTCCACCCCCTGGCTGCCACCATTCTTTTTTTTTTTAATTTGTTCTAATTAGTTATACATGGCAGTTGAAGGCACTTTGACACATCATACACAAATGGAGTATAGCTTCTCATGTTTCTGGTTGTACGTGATGTAGAATCACATCAGTCATGTGGTCACATATGCACCTAGGGTAATAATGTCTACTCTTCTTCCCACCCTGTACCTGGCTCCCCTCCTTTCCCTCCTCTCTGCCTAATACAGAGTTACTTTATTCTTCCATAGCCACGCTCCTTATTGTGAATTAGTGTCAAAATATCAGAGAAAACATTTAAACTGTGGTTTTTGGAATTGGCCTATTTTGCTTACTATGATATTCTCAACTTCCACTCATTTACTGGCAGATGCTATGACTTTGTTCTTCTTTAAAACTGAGTAATATTCCATTGTGCGTATTGACCACATTTTCTTTATCCGTTCCTGTGTTGAAGGACACTTAGGTTGGTTCCATAGTAAAACTCTTGTGAGTTGAGCTACTTTATAGCTTTGATGTGGCTGCATCACTGTAGTATGCTGATTTTAAGTCCATTGGAAATAGACTGAGAAGTGGGATAACTGGGTCAAATGGTGGTTTCATTCCAAGTTTTCTTAGGAATCTCCATACTGCTTTCCATGATGGTTACATCAATTTGCAGTTCTACCAGCAGTCTATGAGTGTGTCTTTTGCCCCACGTCCTCCCCAACATTTATTTTTTCTTGTCTTCTTGATAATTGCCATTCTGACTGCAGTGAGATGAAATCTGAGAGTAGTTTTGATTTGTATTTCTTGAATTGCTAGAGATGTTGAACATTTTTTTCATATATTTGTTGATGAACATACATCTTCTGAGAATTGTCCACTCAGTTACTTAGACCATTTATTGATTGGGTTATTTGGTTTTGGGATGTTAAGATTTTTGAAATCTTTATATATCCTGGAAGTTAGTGCTCTATCTGATATGCGTGTAGTAAAGATGTTCTGCTACACTGTGGGGGCTCTCTCTTCATATTATTGATCATTCCCTTTGCTGAGAAGAAGCTTCTGAGTTTGAATCTATCCCATTCATTGGTAAGGAATATTGTTTTATGGCCCAGAATATGATCTGTTTCAATTAATTTATGAAGTGCCCTTAAAGGGAACGGGAGTTCTGTAGTTATTGGGTGTTGTATTCTATAACGTCAGTTAGGCTGAGGTAGTTGATACTGTTCCTCCAACCTTCTATTTGCCCATTTAATGTATTTACTGAGAGACAGGTATCAAAATCTCCCACAATGGTTGGTAACTGTTTCTCCCTTTCATTCTGTTGATTTTTGTTTTATATATTTTGAAGCTCTGTTACTTAGTGCAAGAGCATTAATTATTGTCGTATCTTTCTTCAGGATTTCTATTTATGCTAATACTTTTGCTAATACTTTATTTTATCTGATATTAATACAGCAGTTCCAACTTTTTGTTCTTTATTTTTGCATTATTATTCCTGACTCTTTAACTTTCAATCTATCTGTATCTTTATATTTTAAGCACATCTCTTGTAGACATGATTAAGTCTTGATTTTTTAACCCATTCTGATAATCTCTGCCTTTTAACTAGGTGTTTAATTCATTCTGTCTGATGTACTACTGATATATTTGGACTTAGGCCTCATATTTTGCTCTTTGTTTCCTGTTTGTACCATCTGACCTTTGCTCTTCTGTTCTTCCTTTTCTGTAATCTTAAATTTTAACCATCAACTTAGAATTAATGTTTTTATTTAAAATGTAAAAAACTTCTAAGTCCATACACTATTACTTTATATTATTTTTTTTTGGTACCAGGGGGGTACCTAGGGGTACTTAATCACTGAGCCACATCTCCAGCCCTTTTTTTTTTTTTAATTTTTAGAGACCGGGTCTCTGTACATTTTTTAGGGCCTTGCTAAGTTGCTGAAGCTGGCTTTGATACTCTTGCCTCAGCCTGAGTCTCTGGGATTGCAGACACATGCCACCACACTCGCCTAGTCCATACTAATTTTAACCTCCTATTATATGCCACAGTTCTGAGAAGAATTCCATTTCCATACATGATAAATCCCACCATACAATGCTGTCATTTTTCTTTAAACTGTAGGATATTTTTTAAATTAATTAAGAGAAAATGTGATAGTTTGAAACTATGATCCTGCATAATTTACATAGTTACCATTTTGGCACTCATGTATTTCTGAGGATCTGATCATCTACTGGTACCATTTTCCTTTCATCCAGAGAACTTCATTTAGTGTTTCTTGGAGTAAAGGTCTGCTAGTGATGGGTTTGCCCAGCTTTCCTTTATCAAAAATTTTCTCTCTGGGGGCTGGGGATGTGGCTCAAGCGGTAGCGCGCTCATCTGGCATGCGTGCGGCCCGGGTTCGATCCTCAGCACCACATACCAACAAAGATGTTGTGTCCGCCGAGAACTAAAAAATAAATATTAAAAAATTAAAAAAAATTCTCCATTTTCTCTTAATACTTTATATATTGATTTCAATATACAAAGTGTATACATATATAAATTATATACATATATACACACATTATGTGTATTCATGTTTATGAAGTTATTTGGGTTTTTTGGCTTGATATAGAATTCTGGTTTGACAATTTTTCCTTTCAGCTCTTGTTTATAAAATTAAACTATTTTTAGAACATTTTTTATTTAAAGAAAAATTGCATGGATATAAAGACATAGTTCTCCTATGCTCTACACCCAGCTGTCCTTATTATTACACCTTTTGTTAGTATGGCACACTTATTAGAATTGATGAAGCAGTATATTCTGGAGAGATGATGGAGAAATAGTACACCACTGAGGTTATTTCTTTTTTTCAAATTTTTCATAGAATTCACCAGCAAAGCCAAAGAAACATGATGTTTTCTCTTTTAGAAGGTTGTTGGCTTTTCATTTATTTTCCTTAATAGAAACAAACCTATTCAGATTTCTCCCTGTGTGAGTGTGAGTAGTTTAGTTTGTCAAGGAACCCATCTATTTTAGCTGAGTTATCAAATTTGTGGACATAAAGTGGTTTGTAGTAACTTTTCTATTGTTTTTAATTTTATTGATTTTTCTTTTCTTTTTGCTTGCTTTAGGCTTAAATTGCTCTTTTGGCTTTGGCTTTTAAAAGCTAGATTACTGAGTTTAGCTCACTCTTCTTCTCTCGTCTGTGTCTTCAGTTCTATAAATTCCCCTAAGTGCACTAAATGCTTACACAGTTCATTGGATAAATTGTGTAATTTTGATAAATTGTAATTTCTTTTGTTGAATTCAAAATATTCAAAAATTTCCCTTGGGACTATTTTTACTCATTTGTTATTTACAAATGTATTATTTGATTCCCAAATATTTGGGGATTTTTCAGTTCTCTTTCTATTGGTGATTTTCAGCTTAATTTCATTGTGATATAAGAATATATTTTATTTGATTTTCAATCTCTTAAATTTATTGATGACTATTTTATTATACAGGACACAGTGTGCCTTTCTGAATTTTATGTAAACTTGAAAAGAATGTGTACTCTATTCTTTTGGGGGAGAGTATTTCAGAATTCCAATAAGATCAGGTTGATTGACAGCACCATTCTGGTCAACTATATCCTTATTGATTTTCTGCCTGCTTCATCTATCAAGCCCTGACAGAAGTGTTTGGAAGTTTCCAACTATATAGTAGTGAATTTTGTCAATTTCTCCTTGAGTTATATCAGTTTTGGTGTCACATATTTAGATTTCTGTTGCTAAATTCTTACATATTTAGAATTGCTATGTCTTCTTGGAGTTTGTCCCTCTTTATTGCTGATAATTTTCCATATTCTGAAATGTACTTTATGTAAAATTAATATAGCTATTGCAGATGCCCACTGATTAGTTGGTATAGTGCATCTCTGTCCATCATTTGGCTCTAATTGTAACTGGGTCTTCCTAATCAAAGTGGCTTTTTTTACAGACAATATATGGTGGAGTCTTCTTTCTTATTCAGTTTGACACTTTTTTCTTTTAATTGGCATATTTAGAGTAGTCACATTTAAAGTGATTATTGGTAGAGTAGGAGTAGTATTTATTGTATTTATAACTTCTTTCTCTATTTTGCCTTTGTTCTTTACGCATTTTCCCATTTCTCTGGTTATATGAGCATTTTATATGATTTCACTTATTCCCTCTCTTAGAATATCAACTATTCTCCTTTATCAGATGTTTAGTGGTTGCCCCTGAGTTTGCAATGTACATCATAAGAATATAAGAACATCCTCAAATAATACTCCACCCTTTCACGTGTAGGGCAGGTACCCTATGATATTGCTCTCATTAATTTCACTTTTTCCTATGCTATAATCACCCAATATATGGTTACTGTTACCGCTCTAAACACATGGTTATCTTTTATATCAGGAATAAGACAAAGAAATATGGCATTTCACATTTATTTCTTCTCCAGTGCTCTCGTTTTCTTTATGTAGATCCAGGTTTCTGACCTACATCATTTTTCTTCTCCTTGAAGAACTTGTTTGAACATTGGCTCAGAGCAGGTTGCTGGTGATAAATACCCTTTGTTTTTGTTTATGTGAGAAACTCTATTTCTGCTTCACTTTTGAAGAATAATTTCACTGTTTTAGTCAGCTTTTGCATCACTGTGACCAAAATACCCAACAAGGAACAATTTAGAGGAGGAAAAATTTATTTTTTCTCACATTTTCAGAGGTTCAGTCCATGGTCAGCTGATTCCATAGTGCTGGGCTCAAGCTGAGTCAGAACACGAGGGCAGAAGGTGGCAGAGGAAAGCAGCTCAGAACATGACAGCCAGGAAAAGAGAGAGAGAGAGAGAGAGAGAGAGAGAGAGAGAGAGAGAGAGAGAGAGAGAGAAGCACTTTAGTTCACCAGGAACAAAAATACAAGCCCCAAGGCATGCCCCTAGTTGACCCATCTCTCTACAGATATCACTGGGTTAATCCATATCAGTGGATTCATCTACTTGAGTAGGCTACAACTCTCACAATCCAACTTTCCACATGGAGGCCTCTGGGGCCTGAATCCTCACCCACTCCCTCATGATGTTTTCACCCTCATAAATAATATATATTATTTATCCCTGGCCTGCCTGTCTATTCTACATTCAGAGAAACCTGTTTCATGAGGGTGTGGGGAGGCTCTGAGGGGCTGGGACAGAGCCCTCCTGGAAGGGGAGATCCTTGCTCTCTGGAGACCCAAGCTCAGGAACCAACACTGTCTGGCTCTTTGATCTTGGGCAAGACACTTAACATTTCTCTCATCCTTAAAATATGGCGACAGTAATAATCACAGTGACTGACATGGCTGGCTTCCTGGCAAGGGCTGGAGATGAGAGGAGAGAAAACCAATCATCCAGGATAATACCAAGTGCACCTCAAACATAGAAATGGAACTTATTATTAGTTTTAATTGTGTGTATTCTTTAGGAGTGTGTGTGTGTGCATGTGTGTGCGTGCGTGTGTGTGTGTGTGTGTGTGTGTGTGTGTGAGAGAGAGAGAGAGAGAGAGAGAGAGAGAGAGAGAGAGAGAGTGTGTTAAGAGTTATTATGTGTGGTACTGGAGATCAAATCCAACCCAGGGTCTTTTGCATGGTACGCATGCACTGTACCCACTGAGCTACAACAGTCCCAGCTCTTTTTTATTTTCAGACATGGTCTCACTAAATTGACCAGGCTGGCCTCCAACTTGTGGTCCTCTTTTCTTAGCCTCCCACACAGCCTCCCAAGACTTTACAGGAATTCAGTGTCATAACTGGCTTAGGATTTGCTATATGTAAGATCTTGTGATCTGCAAATAGATAATTTTTCTCCTTTTTTTTCCCAACCAGATATTTAATTTCTTTTCTTGCCTAATTTCTTTGGCTGTAACTTTTAATAAATATAATGTTAGGTTTTTCATAAATGCCCTTCATCATGTTGAAGAAGTTTCCTTTTGTCTTTGTTGTGTGTGTGTGTGTGTGTGTGTGTGTATTTGAATTATGGAAAGGTATTAGATTTTTTCAAATGTTTTTCTGCATCAAATGATTATGTTGAGTTTTTCCTTCACTATTAATGTGTGGTTTACTAGATAATTGGCATTATTCCAAGTTATAGTGTTTAATAATAATTAAGACCAGGGTCAAGACTTTAAGATACTATATTCAAGAAACTGGGGGAAAAATCACTCCATAAACTAACTACATGGTATGTCATAAGAATGCACCTTATAATATAAAATCTTTCTACACATAGTGGTTAGCTGCAAGAAACCATTCTTAGTTTAGGAAAATAGTGTTCCAAATTTCAGGGTAAACTACTAGCAACCTTCAACTCTTCTGTGTGGCAATATCCGATCTTGTTTCCAAACTCTTCCACCCTAGCCTAAATTATGGAGTCTGGAGTGCTTTTCTCCAACCATGGGTGTGATTACCAATATTGTCAATTCTTGCAATAATCTGATGAGATGTAGTCTGACTTGTATCTTGCATTCATTTCCTGAGCATGTGCTCAATAAGGTGAGATCCTGCATGATGTTGGGGTCAGTCTTGGTCATCTCCCCAAATAATGAGTCAGACTATCACCTATATGACATTTTTTTGGGGGGGGAGGTTGTGTGCTAGGGGTTTAACCTAGGGATGCTTTACCGCTGAGTTTCATCCCCAGTTCTTTTTACTTTTTATTAGAGTCAGGGTCTCATTAAGTTGCAGAGGACCTAAGTTACTGAGGTTGGCCTTGAACTTGTGATTCTCCTTTCTCAGCCTCCAGAGTCACTGGATTTATAGGCATGCCCCATCATGGCCAGCTACACTCCAATCTTTTTTGTACCAGGGTATTTTTGGTATGGGAGACTGAACCCATGGGTGCTTATCACTGAGGTACTTCTAAAGCCCTTTTTATGTTTTATTATGAGAGTTGCTGAGGCTGACTTTGAAATTTCCATCCTTCTGTCTCAGTCTCTCAGTCACTGGGATTACAGTTTATGCCAGTATGTCCCAGGTGATAAGATTATGTTTTAAATGCTAAATTTTAAAGCTTTTTATATTTTCATTTTTCATAATTATTATTGTCCTTTCATCATTTTATAGGCCCATCTTTGTCTCTTTTAATAGATTTTTACTTTTAAAAGTCTGTTTATCTAATATAAGTATAGCTATTTCTACCCCCTAAATTTTTGTTTGCATGAAATAGCTTCCTTCATCCCTCAATTCACAAGTTTTTACTGCACAGTTAAAAACACATGAACTGTAGCAGCATAACAGTAGATTTTGTTTTGTTATTCATTCTGCCAGTCTTAATCTTTTAATTGGGTAGTTTAATTTACATTCAACTTTTGTATAATTAAGAACATATTGCTATTAAATCATTATTTTTTTCCTGGTTGCTTTCATTTTATTTCATTTGTTCCTTACTTTCTTATTTATCCTTGATTTGGTGATTTCTGTATGGATAAGGTGATTCTTTTTCTCTTTTGTATATCTGCTGTCCTAGTGAGTTTTGTAGTTTTACATGTTTTAATGACAAAGCCTTTACATCTGGAAATAGGACTCTGATACGAATTTATTTATTTATTTTAATTAGGTATATATGACAGCGGAATGCATTTTGATTCATTGTACACAATTTCAGCACAACTTTTCATTTATCTTGTTGTACACAATGTAGCATTGTACCATATGTGTAATCATACATGTACCTAGGGTAATGATGTCCATCTCATTCCACTGTCTTTCTTGCTCCCATGTCCCCTCCCCACCACTTCCTCCCTTTTGTCCAAAGTTCTTCCATTTTCCCCATGCCCACCCCCTCTCCCATTATGGATCAGCATCCACTTATCAGAAAGAATAGTTGGCCTTTGGTATTTGGGGATTGGCTGACTTTGCTTAGCAAGATATTCTTTAACTCCATCCATTTACCTGCAAATTCCATAATTTTATTCTCTTTTAATGCTGAGTAATCAATATTCCATTGTGTATATATGCCACAGTTTCTTTATCTATTCATCTATTAAAGGGCATCTAGACTGCTTCCACAATTTAGCTATTGTGAATTGAGCTGCTATAAATAAACATTGATGTGGCTGTGTCACTAAAGTATGCCGATTTTAAGTCCTTTGGGTATAGACCAAGGAGTGGAATAGCTGGGTCAAATGGTGGTTTCATTCCAAGTTTTCAAAGGAATCTCTACATTGTGGTAAGCATTTTTTTAAGGCTGGTCTGGTGGCAAGTTTTCTCAATTTTTGCTTATCTTGGAAAAGATTTATCTTTTAATTCTAAATGTTAGTATGCCTGCCTGCCTGCCTTCTTCCCTTCCTTGTGTTTTGACTTTAAATACCTTATCCCAATCTTTCCTTATCTTTACAGTTTCTTCTGTGAAATCACCTTTTCATTTATATATGTCCTGATGCTTTTCTCTTTCTGCTTTTAAAATTCTCTCTTAGACTTTTAACACTTTGACTATATTATGCCTCAAAGAAGACTTTTATTTTGGAAAATCTGTTTGGGTTTTTTGGACTCCTTGGGCTTAGATTTTCACATTTTTCTTAAAATTTTAATGATTTCAGCTATTATTATGTTAAGTAGGCTTTCTATAACTATTTCTTCTCCTCTTCGTCTGGAACATAATAATGCAAGTATTTGCTTAGTATTATCCTTTAAGTGTCATAGTCTTTCCTTATTCCTTTTTACTTATTTTTTAACTTGTTCATCTGAGTAAAAAAAGATATTTCAAAAGATATTTGAAGACATTTCAGAGAAGTGCCTTGAAGCTGAGAATTATTTTGTTGTTGTTGTTATTCTGCTTGATCTAGTCTATTGTTGAGGCATTCAACTACATTTTTGAATGCAATTTGTTGACTGCTTTAGTTCTAAGATTTCTGTTTGGTTCTGATCTCTGCTGAATTTTCTTACTGAAAGCATGAGCTGATTGTCTAGTTTTGTTAAGATGTCTAGTTTGTGTTGAGTCTCATTGAGTTTCCTTTAAATCACCATTTCAAATTATTTTTCAGGTAATTTATTAATTTCCCTTTCCCTGAGATCTGTCATTAGAATTATTTTGTCCTTTAGAAGCATAACATTGCGTTGGTTTTTCATATTTTTTGTCACTTTAATTCTAGGTGGGCACAGCAGTTTGGTCTCTATGTAGTGTTTCCAGCTAGAATCAGGCTAGTGATGCTTGTGGATGTCTGGGTGGTTTACAGAATTGCTTTGTGATCTGGGATTCAGCTTTCTTATGAAGGGCAGGTTTGCTGGTGGCTCTGGACACAGTATCTGCATCCATAGGTGAAAGGCACTTGTAGTTTCTGTAGGTCATATAGAAATGGGGCCACTCTGGTAGGCCTAGGCATGTGCCATGTGACTGGTGTGACAATAGAAGCAAGAAATTGTCAGTTACTAATAAACCCATGGGTGTGGGGCTGTTCTGGAAGGCCCAGGTGGGTTTGGCACTGTGTGTATGGTGTAGGGATGGGGTACCCACTGATGTCTGAGAACTGCATGGAGCCAGATCACTCTCGTGGCCCTGGGTAGCATGAAACAGTGCCCCCAACAGTGGGGATGGTGTATTTGTCTTTGTCAGAGGACAGTGTAGGGACCCAACCTCACCAGTGTGCTCAGAAGGAGCCTGTCAGTGTCAGAGGACTGTGTTGATTGCCTTTGTTTGTGCTGATTGCCTTTGGTTATGCCACTCACAGGTCTCTTGGTTATTCCTTCAGTTGTGAGTAGGTAATTCAGGCTGTCTTCTAGTTTTTCAGGGCCTCTGTGGGCTGTGCTACTCAAAGAAAGCCCCCTCAGTACATTTTAGGTCCATGTATAGGAGGGCAGGTTGGCCTGCTTTTTGGGACCATGGGTTGATAGAATTCCAAAATGGTTCATGTAGCAGGAGCTTAGTGGGAGAGGATACAGCATAGGTTGACCCCTTTCTCTTGGGTAATGTAGCAGCTTGAATTCCTTGGAAGCACCCCAACTTGAACGCAGGAGCTGTGAGGACTATAGGTCTCTCCAGCGGCAAATATGTCAGTTGCTCATTATGTTAGTGGAGGCTGCTGGGGGCCTCCTGATTACGGATTCTCATATTAAATCTCTTGTGTTTGGGGGTTTATCTCAACTAGGCAGTTAAGATGGTAGATTTTCTGGGTTTATTCCCTTCTTTACAAGGCTATCCTGGGTCTCTGTTCTCCATAGCATTTCTGTCACATTCCTAGTGTACTCTGGCACTCTCCTTCAAATGCTTCAGTGGAATATGTGTTATTTTTATTTTGTTTTTTTCTTCTGCTTTGGAGGGAAGTGCACTAGACATCTCTAATCAGCAGTCTTGCTGATGTCACCCCTCCATGTGGTTGTTTTTTTCAGTTTTCAGGAAAAGTACACCAAACCAGTTTCTAGGGCTACTTTCTTTTTGTACAGTCCCCAGGGTTTCCTTCTGGATAATTCATCCTTACATTCTCAAAGGCCTTAGGCTTCCAAAGAACTTGTGCATCTTGAGAATATCTTTAGAGCAGTTTCAACCTTCAGCTTTCAGATAGGAAACACAAAATGGCTATTAATCATTCTCATGGGGAAAACAGCTTATAACAAGAGAATTCCAAGGCCTATTTAGTCTCTATTCATGGGAAGCAAAGACTGAAAAAAATATGATTGTCATTTTTCCTTGTTCAGACATAAGACAGACAGGTAGGTAGATAGATAGATAGATAGATAGATAGATAGATAGATAGATAAATGGAGTTCTTACATCATGTAACATTATGTTGCTAACATGAATTAAAGCCTTACAAAATTTTACACCTAGAACTAAAAAATTAAGTTTTTGTCATTGTAGATAAAATAGCATGGTCAGAGGTTTTCTGAGTATGAAATAATACATAGACTTGAAATTTTTATAGAAACAATTGACAGAAATGTTAAGCATGACTTAGGAGGGACAAAATGAAGACAGTTATTTTTCAAAAAGGGTTTGTGAATGAAAATTCAGAGAGCAGAGTTAGGGATAATTGGAACTATTTTTCTGAGTGAAAGAATATCTGTGCTATTAATTGCACTAAGAAAAATGTTGTACACACTGGGCATATTCAGAAAGTGGAGTCTGGCCTTTGGGCTGTCAATCCTGTATGTTTCTACCACTCTAAATTTGGCATGCAGATGGTACCCATCATTACAATTGTTGTTTAACATTTATTGAATATTGACAGTGTGCTAAGCCTGGTGTGGAACATTGGAAAGGCATTCATTTCTGCACATTCCCCCTCCCACCTCCATCTGGTTCCTTCATTTTATTATTGTCATGTTTCTTGGCACTTTGAAGTTGGTCATTGGCTTGTTATTCACTTAATAATTACCAACGACATGACACATGATGAAAAGATTTGAAGCATTTTAAAAGCGCATTCATTTATCAAGCCACCATTTATGGGAGATGGGTGCATGACATTAGTTTAAACTTTGATCAAATAAGGGTTGTAATGTTTTTAGTATGCATGCAATTTTATGAAGAGTTTTACCTTTATTAGGTTACCTTGATCTTAACAAAAATGGAAAATATTGTTCTAGTTCAAAATCTTTAAAATCACAGGGAAATGCACAGGATTATATAAAATTATAATTTATAATGCAAATATAAATTTATAATATAAATATAATAAAAATTATAATCTATAATTGTACAATTTATAAAATTATCATCAGTGCTCCCCACATATGCATAATATGGATTTTTAAAGTAAAATTAAAGATTATGGAAAAATCAGAATCCTTTCTGTTTTCACCACAGCACAATTTACCTCTTCCCTACTCTTCCAGAAGTAAACATTATCATAACTTGGCAAATTTTTCATCCTTTTAGCCAGATATTTATGTTTGTTTTTAGAATATATAATATAGTTTACTGTGTTTTAAATTTCAATTATTTTGCTCTATGCATTTCCTTTTAAAAAAAGGAAATTTCTACATTCAACATTATATTCATGGTATCTATAATTAAGCTTAACTAATTAGTGTTTAGCACTCTATCCCTAATTTTAGAAATAAATTATATTTTTTTCATACATTCTTTTAAATAGACATTTTGCTTCCAATCTTTGCTATTACTTTTTAAAAATATTATTCTTTGCTTTTATTAGTGCATTGTAGTTGTGCATAATAGTTGGGTTCATTTTGATATGATCATACATGCATGAAATTGACTTTACTCCATTTCTGTCCCATATGCTTGCTTCTCCTTTCTCTCCCCTCCTCCCTCGCCTTATTCGCCTTCCTCTATTCTACTGATCTACCTTCCACTCACTTATTTATTTTTAATTGAGGCTTCATAGATATACATACAGCTGGAATTCATTGTGGTGTATTTATGCATGCACATAGAGTAATTTTGTAAAGTACATAGAAGAAAGAATATTCTAAAGATAAAAGTATAAATTGATACAATCAAATTATATGCTATCTTTTAGACAGAATATTTCAGAGAAGCAAAATAGAGGAAAATATTTAGCTTACTTTATAAGTCTAGAAATAACTTGATATTAAAAAGAAATAAGGACAATGTAAGAAAATTATAGAATAACTTTGCTTTATCTACATAAATGTAACTATATTGAATAAGTTAAGCAAACCTAATCAGTGTATGTGAATGAGTGTGTAATGTATTATCAACAAATGAGCTATCATTATACATTTATTAAAATAGCCAAAAGTAAAATGACTGATAATATCAAGTACCTGTGAGAGTGTAGAGCAACTAGAACATGTATATGTTATTAATGGAATACAAATTGATAGACATTTAAGAAATCAGTTTGGTTATTTGCAATTTTGTTGATAATTTGATATAAGTGGAGAAATGAAGTATGTATTTATTTAAAAAAACTTGGGTGGCAAAGTTTATTGCAACTTTATTTATAATGGCTAAAATCTCGAAACAACTCAAATGCCAATCAACTGTTGACTAGATAAACTATGGAATACATGCATTGGAATGCTGTTTAGCAGTAACGCAAGTAATTACTAATACATGAAGTTTCATGGATGAACTGCAGATTTATCATGCTAAGTAAAATAAGACAGATTCAAAAGGCTACAAATTGTATTATTCCATTCATGTGATGTCCTGGAAAAGTTACAACTATAAGAAAACAGTTTAGCCAAAGGACTAAATGTGAAGGAAGTAGATTGACTACAAAAGAGCATGTGGTAATTTGTGGGGTGATATAAATATTCATTTTCTGTTTTCTCTCATATGCGGAAGCTAACCCACAATAAAAGTGGAGGGATAAAAAAGAATAGAATTCAGTGGAGTAGACAAAGGGGAATGAAAGAAGGGAGGGGAGATGGGAAAAGGAAAGAGTGGAATGAATCTGACATAACATTCCCATGTACATAAGTGAAAAATACCACGGTGAATCTCACTATGTGTACATCCACAAGAAATTAATTTAAAAAAAATCACTATGGGTAAGTGGCAGAAAGATCAGAAGAGGGAAGGAAACAGGGGTGGGAGGAGGGATGGGGAGGGAGAGACACTGGGGACTGAATTAGAACAAGATATATTCCATGCTTTCATAATTATGCCAAAATGGATTCATGTATAACTAAAAAAAAATAAATTTTAAAATTTTATTCTCTTAATTTTGATAGTTCTTGTATGGCTGTGTGCATGTCTTAAAAATTATAGAACTGAACTCAGAAAAAAAGATAATTCTATCATATTTGAATTATAACCAATAAACCTGACTTTGTCGGTAGGTCTTATACACACTAATGGGAGTTTTATTCCTACATGCTTGATATCAATAATGTTATTTTAGATGAAATGCTTTCCAAAATCCAGTCTTGAACTCTTGCTAAAGCATAATGTTTTGTTTAATTTTATTGTCTTGGATAAATCCCAATAACTTGCAGAACTTTTACATAAATTCTAATTTGTAAAAATATGTTTGGATTTTTATTTGTGCACAATTATCTCAACAGTAGCTCATAAAATTTTGCTCATTCTTAAAAAATAATTTAAAAAACACAGAAAATAAAGTTCACAGATATTGTCATTCACTGAAGTCTATAGGGCTTAAACATGGCAGAACTGTAACACGTATACTGATTTTTTAAATATAACCCCAGTGTTTTCTAATTAATTTTAAAATAATTTAGTTGTTTTAATTATTTCATTTAACATATTTGTATTGAAAGTGTTGTGTTTGCAAGGTTGCAGTGGATACCTCTTTTCTGGGCCAGCCTAACACTTTTTTATTTTTAAATAATACATTCTCCATTTCCCTTGCCCTAACATCACACTCCATCTAGGAATTTAGGTGGGGTTAATACATGCATATCTTATCAGGGTGCCACATACTCTGTTTACAGTAAATGGATTAGGGATCATTAAATGGCACCATTGTTAACATTCAATCCTAGAAATTTTACTGGATTATTTTGATAAGAGGAGCAATCTGTCTGTCAGGCCTGCAGAGCTGTAGAATATAAACTCAGTGTTGCCAGAAGCTGATGTATGGTGAAACTTTCCTAGGGTAGAGAACCAGCACAGAAGACAACAGAGCTTCGATGAACTTCTGTTGGCATCATTCATTCAATATTCCCTGAAGCCATAGAGATCCCTGGAATTAACACTTATGTGAAATAATGAACTTCCTTTTCTTTTTGGAATGGGCTTGAATATGAAATCATCTCCTGATTTACTGAGTCACAAAATGAGACATTAGCTCACATGTAATTTATGCCCTCAATAACTCAGTGACTTGGAAAAATAATGCACATAAATTTATTATAGTAATAATGTTGCTATGTTACTTTAATTGATTACCTCACTTAACTGATTATCTCACATTCCAGAACATTAGTAAGAATAAATTGAGCTAAGTAAATAGGAACCATTTTCTCATGCAAGCCAAAAAGTTAGTAGTATTTTAAATTTAAAAAGAGGTAAATTTTAAAGACGATAGTCATCCAGTAAAGAGATATAATCCAAATAAACTAAAATCAGATTTCATCTTTTACTGTTGGCAGCTTTTTGGACATATTTTATTTCAAAGACCTAGATTTCTTAATATAAATCTTGAAGGTCAGATGAAGACTAGGTCATTCCAAACATTTAAAGATAAATGCTTTTTCCATTTGTTGGAAAAAATCACAAGGCAATAAACTCCAGATCTACTATCAGGAGAGAAGAATGAGACAAGGACCCTTCCCAACTTACCTAGCCAAAGACCTCTCATTGATCACTGCTTTCTGCCATTTCTGTTTGTCATATATTGTTAAATAAAAGCTGAAGAAATAAATATCAGAATCTACAACATGAAGAGTATTGTTAAATAACATTTTTAGAAATTCAATAAGTTGGAAATCAATCAAAAATGAAAAAAACCACTTTAACTCAAATGATGATTTATATTAAAACCTTGAATTTAAGAAAAAGTTAATTTTTTAGACATACCTGTGTGAGATGTATAAAGAAGTTTACTAAATGGTAATAAGGCTAAACCATGAAAACTTAGGTAAGTACTTATCACTCTCTGTAATGCAAGTACAGCATATAAGCTGGTCTGTTTTATTCAGCTTTTTCAACTGTGACCAAAACACCTGATAAGAACAACTTAGAGGAGGAAAAGTTTATTTGGGACTCAGGGTTTCAGAGATCTCAGTCCATTGGTAGCTGACCATTGCTCTGGACCCAAGATGAGGCAGTACATCGTGGGGGAAGATGCCCAGCAGAGGAATGCTGCTCAACACAAGGCAAGGTCAGGAAAGAGAAGTAGAGGGGTGGGGGAGGGAGAGGGGGAGAGAAAACTGGAAAGAGGGGAAGCTTGCACATGGGAAAGATGCATGATTCTAGGGCACACCCCCAGTGACTCACCTCCTCCAGCCACACCCCACTTGCCTTCAGTTATCACCCAGTCAGTCCATTCAAACAAGGATAAACTGATTAGATTACAGCTCCCCCAATCCAATCATTTCACCTCCAAGCACTCCTGTATTAACACAGGAGCTTTGGGGGGAACACTTTATATCTAAACCTTAACACAGCCTAAATGTCAAATATATCTTCAATGCGCATTTTGTTTTAAGGAGATGCATTAAACCTAGAGAACAATTCAGAGAAAATTGACATCTTTATTATATTGAGTTCTATAACCCATAAACATTCTATGCCTCTTCCTTTATATAGGTCCTCTATTTCTTCCAATCTCATTTTGTAATTTGTAGGATGCAAATCCTCTGTTATATTAGACTTTTGCTTGATAATGTTTCCTTTTATGTTTTTTAAGCTATTGTCAATTGTGTCTCAAATTTTATTTCTAGTACATAAAAGTGTAGTTGATTTTTGTAATTTATTTGTAAACCCTGAAATTTTGTTGAACTCACTTAACAGTTTTATGATTTAAAAAAATACAATTGTAATCATGAGAGGTTGGGAAGAAAAGTAGATTTGATCAGTGTTTCTGGTATACAGGACCCCATATGATACTGAACCCCATTAAAGCATACAATTAATGCATAAACATTTTTTTAAATGTGATATGTGTGTGTGTACAATGAAAACTACATAGCCTTTAAAAAGAAGGAAATTCTGTCTTTGTGAAAATAGATTCCTTAAGATTTTTCATATAGACAATTATATCATATATGCAAATGGGGATAATTTTATTTTTACTTTCCAATTGATAATGCCTTGCATTTCTTTCCCTACTTTTACTGCAAGGACTAGAACTTCTAGGTGAACAGAGCAGTGAAAACAATACTTGAAGGGAAAGTATACAATCTCTCAGCTTTAGATAGGGTATTAGCTGGGATACTAAGTATAATTGTAGGTATGCTTTAATTAATGAACTAGCCCAATTTGTTTACATGTATGAAGAGTTTTAGTCATGAATTATTGTTGGATTTTATAAAATTCTCCTTCTGTTTCAATTTATGTAATCACTTGATATTCATATTTAGCTTGCTTATGTGATTAAATTGATTGATTTTAAATGTCAAACTTGCCTTCCATCATAGAAAAGATTCCACTTGTAATGATTTTTAATGCGTTTTATTTCTCTCTAGATTCAGTTTTCTAAAATGTTGTTATTTATTTATTTATTTATTTTTGCATCTAACATCATGAGAGATACTGGTCTGTAGGGATTTACAGACTTTTATTAATGGCTTCGGTGCAGAGCAGAGCCTGAGAGAAGGTGAAAGGGAAGAAGTTTGAATGCATACTTGTTTAGGATGAGTTTCGGATAATCATATGTCATAATGGAGTGAATGCTTGCATTCCTAACCCCCTAATTCACAGTATGATAGCGTTAGCAAGGAGGACCTTTGGGATTTATTTAGATTTAGATGAGGCCTTGAGAGTAGACCCTCCTGATGCAATTAGGGCCCTTGTAAGAATAGGAAGGTATTAGCACTCTCTCTTTCTCTCTACCACCTGAAGATACAGCCAGATGGCAGTGTCTAAAAGCCAAAACCCAACAATGTGGCATCTTGATCTCAGATTCTCCAGTCTCCCAAATTGTGAGAAATAAACACCTATTGTTAAACCAGTTATTGGTGATATTTTATTACAGCAGTGTAAGCTTACTAAGACATTTTGTTTAACAGGACAAGTCCAAAACACTGGCTATTTCTTTCTTTTTTTTAATTTTATTTTTATAAGAGCTTTATAGTTATGCATAGTAATTGGGTTTATCCCAATAAATTCATTCATGCATAGAACTGGATTTCAGTTCATGATCACTCCTTTCCCATTCCCCTTGTCCCTCCCTGTTTTCCTTCCTCTACTGTACTAGACTTCCTCTCACTCACCTATTTTTTATATTTGATTGGTTCTTTTTACTTATACATAAAGATAAGTTCCCTGTGGTATAGTTATATATTCACATAACATGATTTTCTAAGAATTAATTCTGCATTGCCTCCCCTTTACTATCCCTCCACTCTGTCTCTAGATCTCCTTGTATACTACTGATCTTCCCTTTATCTGTATAGTATTTATCCTCCCCTCCTTTCCTTTATTATACTCTAGTTTCCACATATAAGAGAAAACATGTGACTTTGGAGTTGCTTAGTTTGGGTAATTCCACTTAGCACGTGTTCTCCATTTCCATCCATTTACTGATAAATACCATAATTTTATTCTTTTTTATGGCTGAGTAGAACTCCATTTTGTATATATGACACAATTTCTTAATCCATTCGACTATTGACAGGACTCTGGGTTGATTCCATAATTTGGCTGTTGTGAATTGTGCTGCTGTAAACACTGAGGTGGCTGTGTTGCTGTAGTATGTGATTTTAGAATTGCTGGGGTTTCCATTCCTAGTTTTGTGAGGAATCTCTATACTGCTTTTCAGAGTGGTTGTATTAGTTTGCAGTGCCATCAACAGTGTACAAGTGTACCTTTTCCTCCCCAGCATTTATTGTATTCTTGATCATTGCCATTCTGACACAGTAAGGTGAAATCTTGGCAAAATACTGGTAACTGAATTGATATAAAAGGAAGATTTTATATCTCATGCCTCAGGTACTTTGTTTTTCTTTCTGGGGAAGCTTTCTCCCAAGGCTACTAAAAGTCAATGAATATAAGATGGTAACACAAAACTGGGTTTTGGGGAATTTAGGATTCCAGGTTTGTGAAAACTTCACAACACTACATTGATTTCCATTTCAAACAAAAGAGGAGAGCATTCTATAAACTATACAAATGACAATGTGCCAAAATAGGTAAAAACTGAAAAGAAAGAATTTAAGTTAGTGAACAAAACATTTCCTCCTTATAAACAGGAAAGACAAAACACCAGCATCGAAGAAGTTAAATATGTATTAAGAAATTATAGAACATACCCACTATCTAATTTCCCCTACCGGGGCAAACAAACTGAACTATGAGGAAGCATTCAAATCATTTATGGTAAGTAGAACAATTGAAAGAGGTGAGATGATGTGTATTAAATAAAAATAAAAAGTATTATTTTCATGCATTTTTCAATTCCCTTATTCAGATTTTGCAGGTGAAAAACAGAGGGTCCAAGATGTATAAGAAACTTTACAGCATCACATATAGGTGAAATTTAAGAATTTTAATCCAGGTCATTGGCCTCCACACTTTATTCTCTTTCTTGTAACACATAGACCGCAGCTCTTTGCTTATCATGAAAATCTTCATAAAGTAATAGGAAAGCATATTGAAGTTCCCAAAGTGTGTGCTGTTTCATAAATATCCTGGCTTTCCTCTTGCCACATAGGTTACTCCCTCTTTCTCTGTTGCCTATGCTGATGACCCCCTTTTTTTCAGATTTGTTAACGTGGAAGGAACTCAGTGTTCAGTCCTTGATGTTAATTTTCCTTTCTTCACTTGCTTCTTTGTTTCATCTAGTCTCTTGAATTGGAATACTGAATTTATGGTGATGGCTACCAAATTTGTTTTCCAAGCCAAATTGTGTACATCCCACTGTGTCTTCAACATCTCCACTTAGATAATTCATATCTAAAGCTCAACCTGTTCAAGCTTCCTCTGGCCTCAGCACTCTCCATCTCCATTATATAACATGTTTTTTTCATCCATTCATGGATTGGGGAGCATTTGGGTTGTTTAAACCTTCTGGCTGTTGGAAGTACTGTTACCACTGTTTACTGGTGAAGAGTCCTTGCTTCCTCAGTGCTTAAGTATAACACCAGAGAAGCATGCGGAGGCAAGTTTAGAGTGGAAAGTAGAAGCTTTATTAAAGGACAGCAGAAAAGACTTCTCCCGGGAGGAAGAAGAGGACCCAAGAGGTGGAATCCTTGGAAGGGCAGATGTTTTCCCCTTTTTATAGCTAAGGTGTTCTTTCAGCTTTCCTGCATTTCTGTCAGTGTTTCTGTCCTTTGTTCTGTTATCTTGCAGTGATAGAATGTAGGTGAGGAGACCCAAAAGGTGAGGGGCAGATAGGCCTGAGGAGTAATCTGGGGCTGCTTCTGATTAGCATCTTCCTGTTTGCTGGGAGCTGTTTCGTTAACATTTCTTTGGGATGGGCTCTGGGCCTTGGGAACATTAACATTTCAATTTCCCAAGTGCTGCTCTGCTTTCCTGGGCTCCATTCTCAACATGGCCTTCATTTTCGATTTTACTCAATATTAGACCTGATTTATCTGACCACCTTAACTACCTATCTTTAAATCTGGCTTCAGTACTAGTGATATGAATATTCACGGGCAAGAGTTTCCATGAGTACATTCATTCAGTTATTTAAGGTCCATACCTAGTAGTAGAATTATTAGCACATATTGTAATTCTATGTTTAATATGACAGATACACCAGACCATTTTCTATAGTGACCATCATTTTATTTGTTGCCTGGTATACATTTTTAAATCCATTTTCTTTTAACTCTACATGTTTGCATTTAATTTTCTTAATGGACTTAGTTTTTAATGGAAAGCATATAGTTGGGTTCTTCTATTTTAAACCTAGGTTCACATTTCTTACATTTTAAATCAAATGTTTACATAATTGGTGGTTAATACAGCTATAACACATTATGCTGTTCATCAAAACTCTACTCATTTTTTTTCAACTTTATGATCACTATGATCACTGTGTTTCATTTCTGTGTCTATTGTTATGTCTTCAATTCACTAAATTTGTTCCATATATCTGATTGTTAATTTTACCAAGTGAATTTTGGTTTTCTTATATTTCTCAAATCTATGACTTTATTCATTTCTTTTTGTTCATATTTTATTAACTCATGATTGTTAGTACTTGAATGTAGTTATGAAAAGAGGTTTTTATCTGCCATTTCCATCATTTCTACTATTTTGGGGTCTGTTCAATTACCTATTTTTTCTAAACATTGGTCACATTTCTTGCTTCTTGGTATATCTAGTAATTTTTTAAATTGTACACTAGGCAAGGGAATTTCATTTTACTGATTGCCTGAATAGCATTGTTATAAAGAGCTGGATTTGTTTTGATATGGAATTAAATAACTTGAAGTTAATATTTTGGGGGATTTGTCCTAAATTTTGTCATGGAATTTCTAGAGTAGCCTTTGATATATTAATATATCAGAGTATTGTTACAGTTTGGATATAAAAATGTTCCCTAAATGTTCATTTGTTAAAGGCTTTGCCTCCAGCATGCAGTGTTATTGTGCAGTGTTATTGTGAGGTAGTGTAATTTTTACAACATATGGGCCTAGAAAGAGGAAATTAGCCATCAGAGGCATGCCTTTAGACATTATATTGGAAATCCAGCCCTATTCCTGTCCTTTCTTTGCTTCCTGAGTTCCATAAAATGAACAGACACCCTCTGCCATGGACTCCCATTATGATAATACTGTATACCATAGGCCCAAAGAAACAGGACTAACCATCCATGGACTGAAACCTCTGATATTGTGAGCTAAAATAAATCTTACCTATTTTAAGTTGGTTATCTCAGGCATTTTGTCATAGTAATTGAAAGTTGACTAGTACACTATAAGACTGAGAACCTATCCTTTTGAGATCCCTATTGAGTCCCCCAAGTGGTAGATAAATAAACTGCATCTTCTATGATAGAGAGGTGAACAATTTCAGGCCTTTAAAGTCTCTTGTTCAAAGCTTTTTCATTCTCTTTTAACAAACACTGAAGCGTTTCACTTTACACATAGACATCTTAATAAGAGTGACTTAAAGATAATCAGTCAGATTTCTAGAATTCGTTTTGTAACACTGTGCTGCATCTTCTGGCTAATTTAGACTTCCTGGTTATTGTTTTCTCAAATCATGATGCTGCTCCCCCTGCCCTTTAATCTCTTTCTGTGGAGTTAATTTTACATGTCAACTTGTATGGACTATGATGCCCAGATTATGTGGCCAAACATTATTTTTGATATTTTTGTACAAGATTTACTTGTAAACAGGTGGACTTTGAGTAAGCAAATTTTCTTCTGTAATGAAGGTAGGCCTCTTCTAATCTGGTAAAGACTTAGATTAAACAAAAGACTAACCTCCCATCACAAGAAAGAATTTTGAAGATGATCTTCATACTTGAAATGGAGCATTAGCTTTTCCCTGGATCTCCATCCTGATGGTCTTGACTCACTGGCAATACCCTGAAGATTTTGAACTTAGCAGTCTTCATAAGATCTTAGCCAATCCACACACGTGTGCGCACGCACACACACATACACACACACACACACACACACACACACACACACACTATTGGTTTCATTTCTCTGGAGAACTCCAGCTAATATACTTTTTCTATTCAATAATCTGGAATATATTTCCAGGAAAAACGGTTGCATTACACAATGCTCATTTTTATTTGCTTTTGTTCTTCCAGAGACAACAGTTAGTGCTGCTTATTGT
This sequence comes from Spermophilus citellus, assembly GCF_964194105.1. Taxonomy (NCBI): domain Eukaryota; kingdom Metazoa; phylum Chordata; class Mammalia; order Rodentia; family Sciuridae; genus Spermophilus; species Spermophilus citellus. The sequence goes on along the minus strand of NC_138188.1, from coordinate 116,729,867 downwards.
CTATTATTCTAAAAACTATATTTCATATATTTACTCTATTCTAATTATTTTTTATGAAATGAGGCTAAACTTGGTTCCTGTCACTTCATTATGACTACAACTTGAAGTCAAATACATGTTTAAATAGGAAACAACTCAGTTTCCACATTCTTTATTATCACCATTTTCTAGGTTCTTTAAATATTTCTTAATCTTTTCTTTATTTGTTTGTAAATTGAAATGTGGATACTTTTTATTTAACTTAAGGAAAGACATAAACATCCTTTTTGAGTCAACTAAACATGAGTTCACAAACTGGCTCCACCATTCACTCAGTGCCATAAGCACTCTATGTGCCTTCTCAGACCTGTTATTTCCTCATTTGACACCTGTGGAGAAATAACTGACTCACAGACTTTTTGGACATAAAGTACCTTGTGAACCCTCAGTAATTGCTACCGTACTGAATGCAATTTTCTGGGAAGTTCCCCCTCTTCTCCTCCAAACAAATGGAAAGTGACAGCCACTTAGCCATTTTAGATACTAAGTCTGTGTCAAGCAAGCCACAGTAAGTCCTGGTGCTGACACCTAGTAGTTACAGGATTTAAAGCTCAGGTATTGGGTATAACACTCATGTTTCCACCACAAATACCAGAAACAAGGAGGGAAGAGATAGGAGAGAATGGAGAGGATGTCTAAGACTCCGGTATGGAAAAATACTTCTATAATTTTACCAACTTCCTTAAATTCATCTTTTTATGACCCAGATACCAGCTACATTGCATCTTCAGAGTTTCATGAAAGACCTCACTAGAATAAAATTTAATTTTGGCTTAAGTTAGGTTAAATGTGACTTTGGTCTTTGCAATCCAAAGATTCCTTACTAACAGTGTGTATTTTTCCTTTAAACATGATTTTTTTTGTTGTTACCTTAGAAATTTTAACTTTTTCCTTAGTAATAACCCAGGTAATACTGCTAACCATTAAAAAACTCAATCTATTTTGTAAAAATCTCCCTATAAATCATACACATTGTTAGAGAATGAATGATTCACCTTTTTACTCTTCAACACTGTGTAAGTAAGATCTACAAGGAAGTTTTTACAAAATAGATTTGAGTTTTTAAATGGTTTGTAATATCAAAATCAGCATAATAATAATTGCAGCATAATTGGCAAAATTACTCCAATAATGCATTTTATAAGCTTTTCTATGTTCCCACTTGTACTGTTTCCTGAAATCCTAAATCTTTAATTATAAATGACTTGAATTATAATCTACCTTTTTGCATGGAGAAAGAAATGACATGTGACTCCTTCTGTTGGCCAAACTTACATGAATCTAAAACATAACAATTGGAATAAAATACATAAAAGCAGGTTTACAATGTAACAAAAAATGTAACAGTAAATCATAGAAACAGGTGCACCTCAATTACACCTAAATAAACATTGCATAACCTATTTCTCAACATAAATTTAAGTCTTGAATAGCTTACTGCAGTGATAGAAAGAAAAGCCCAGGAAACAGTTTTGACATAACATGAGCTAGCTTCAAGAAAGATCACACTGGATTACACAAATCCAGAAACCCAGAAGTAACATAAAGAGTATGTCTGGCCCAGACCTCTGCTTTCAAATAGTTAAGATATCATCAGTCTTTATTTTATATGAATTATTGTGATCTAAAAATATAAAATGCTTTGGTTAAGGTCTTTCTGTGGTTAAAATCTTACTATCTTTCAAAAATGAAATCATAACAAGAACTTATTATTCCTCTATTCATTCAATTAATTTTGTAACATATAATTATATAGTGAATACTTAGTATATGGCGATCACTGGGCTATTTGGATGGATGAATGGTGAATGGTTCAGTCAGGATACTGGGCCTCATAATTTTTACTTAAAAATTATATTCTACATATATTATTTTACAACAATGTTCCTAATTTCTTTATTTAGCTATGATTAATAGGTTCTTGAATAATTTAATCAATATATTATAACTTATTGTTATTATTACTCCTTTGAATGTCTTAATTTTCACAGATTTATCCAGTGGGAACCTATTAAAATTAATTTCTTGTTTTCTTGGTTTTGTTCTCATTGGTTAAGAATGTTCTTACTTTCAGGCATAGCATGTTGTTCAAAATTATTCTGAATATTTCCAGGCACAGTTCTGGAACGAGGCACTTCTCAAAGGATTCTTGATTCTTTTTAGTGGTGAATAGGATATTAGGATACAAGATCTTGAGGATGATAAGTATACTCTTTGGTAGGTGTACTTAGAAGGACCCAACATAACATCTGTGGTATAGATATCAAATGCATAACATGAATCTAACCATGAATAAGCATCAGGTAAGCCAAAATCGAGAGACATTCACAAAATAAATAGCTTATTTTCTACACAAATATTAGTGAAAGGAAATGAATGACTGAGGGATAAATAAATTTAGTACATGATTCTGTTACAGAAAAAAATACATAACTATTGTAATATGATTGTGATAAGAGCTAACCTGGAATGATAGAAGATGCAGTTTTCCAATGATACTAAAATGGAAGAGAAGACCAAAAAAATGTAAATTATTTACTATATGGAATTCCCTCACAGTTTGGTTTAACATGCTGCATACCAGTTTTAAATGAAGAAGATACAAGTTTAATTTCTACTCTTATCAAATACTACCTCCTCAGTTATGCATAAGTCCCTTAATGACACACTCTCACTTATTTTGAATAAGACACTCTGTACACATAGAGAATTTTACAAATAATAGTCACTTTTTGTCCTATATTAGTATAATTTTTAATCTTTCTATAGCTTTGGCTTAATTCTGATATCATGGGGCCACGGTTGACAGAGTTATCCAAATTAACTCCTCCTCCCCCAAAGTGACTATAAATTATCTTCCTCATGACTTTTTGTTTCATAAAGCATACATTATTTGTTGTATGTCATGATATAAGCTATAAGCATCTTGAGGGCAGAGAGTCATAATCTTCATATCATCACAGAACAAATCACAACACTGGAACAAAAGAATGATTCAGGAATGTTTGCAGATGGAATGATTATCATGGATATCTAGGAAAGACCACTGGACTCTATTTTCATATTCTTCACTGTGCTCTCTTGGGAAAAGTCACATACTGCTCTGGTTTTTGCTTTCTTGGCTGTAAAACTATGATAACAGCATCTGTCTTCAATGCCTCCTGTGAGTTAATGAACACTGAGCCTTTGGATGTGCTTAACAAGTGCCACGCTTATTGGTTTTCTAGGGCTGTTGTAACAAATTATCCCCAACTTGGTGGCTTAAGATGACAATGAATTAGTATTAATTCTGTCATAGTTCTGAAGTCCAGAAGTTCAAATTCAAGATGTTGGCAGTTTTAGAAACTTCTGACTTAGAATTGGTTCCCTCCTAACTTTTGGCAGCTTAAAGAACCCTTGGTGCTCTTTGCCTTGATGATTTATCACTCCAATCTCTATTTTCACCACATGACTTTTTTCATCATATCACATTTCTTCACATGACTTTCCCTCTGTGTCTTTCTGTGTAGAGAAATTCTCCCATTTTCTTCCTCCTTCTTTGCTTCCCTCCCTCCTCCCATCCCTCTCTTTTCATCCCTTCCTTTTTTTCCCATTTCTTTCCTTCTTTTCACAGTACAGGGAATTGAACTCAGGACCTCACATATGCTAGGCAAATGCTCTACCTCTGAGTTGCACCCCTGGCCCTTTTAAAATTTATTTTGATAAAGATTCTCACTAAAATGCTGAGGTTGTCCTTAAACTTGTCATCCTACCCTTCAAATCACTGTGTTTACAGGTGTGCACCACAATACAAGGCTGAATTCTTCTGTTTTTGTTTTTTTAAGGCAATGCAAGTCTGCTTCTATTCATTAATGCTTAGATCATGATGACAGTGTTCTAGCATTTTGATGGAGATGACATGGTGTTCAGGACTTCTGATGGTACTCCATATATTGTTATATAGATGACAGCAACTAGCATTCAACTCTGTGTAATAGGTAAGAGTTGGTGCAATTGGTGAAAGTTTTTAGAATTTTTTCACATATTATCCATGAGAAGTACTAGTGGTAATTCCCCTAAACAGAAGTATTGGAGTAGGTAGTTGCAACAGCCCCATGTGTTAAAGGGAATAAAACCAGAGGATAAAGATAATGAAAGAAACCAGATATGGGAAACATATTAGAGAGAATCTTCAGAAATAATGGAAGTTACCAAAAATATCAAAGGTCCAGTGGTTCTTGGTCTAAGTTAGTCTATATTTGTATCTATATATTTATATACATTGACAGTCTTAAACTAAAAACATAGTCATACATATATATGTATGACTATGTTTTTAGTTTAAGACTGTCAAAATAGAAGTTGCAAAATTTAGAAGCTTCTCACAAGTTATTTAGACATAAAAATTTTAGACATAAAAATTTCCTTTGAAATTATTAGAATCTCTAAATTGAATGGTTCTAGATAACATAATTCAATGGTTATTTATTGAATATATATGCAATCAGCAGAATAACCCCTCAAAGATGCACATATCCTCATCCCTGGCTTTTTAAAGTGTATTACTTTAATTTGCAGGAGATATTTTGCAGAAATAACTCAGAATAGGAAGTTTAAAATAGGGAGAGTGTTCTGGATTGTTCCAGTAGGCCCAATCTAATTACATAAGTCAACCAAAGAATAGTATTGTTCTATCTTTATTTTCTAGAGGATTCTACCATCTTCACACATGATAAGGAAAACAACACTATTGCTAAAGGAACTTCAAAGCATTAAAGGTGTGAATTCTAAAATCATTCATATTCTATTCTATTTCTCTTTAGGTATTTATTTAACTGCACATTTCCTGCCATTCCATAGTAAAGAGTATAGGCTCCCTGTTTCTCTTGTTTTAAGGTCTTGGGTGGTCTTTCTAAGGCCAAACTCTCATATTACTAAGCTTTTCTCTAAACTATTATCATGTCTGTTTTCTGAGCCAAATGCCCATCTTTGCCTACATATATATTTAAAAATTGTTAAGAAGATTAAACCTCAATTAATACCTCAACATAAAACAGTAAACAGATATCAGAAAAAACTATAGATTCCAAATTCTATATTGAAGAACAAACAATACTTGTTCAACACATCTAAATTTTTTGCCATTGGGTTAGCCACACTAGACATATTAGTATTTTCTATAGGTGAAAAGTCTATCCAAAATACACACACACACATACACCTATATATACACACACAAACACACACACACACACATACATATGTGTATATATATGTGTGTGTATATGTGTGTGCATCTCTGTGTATGTGCATATATATCTGTATCTATATATTTATATACATCTATATCTATATATACATCTGTATATATATATGTATATATATACATCTGTATATTTTATATATATAAATAAATTCTGAAATGGAGCTTCAGTCAGAAATATACTATATGATTCTTTAATACAAAAAATACCCCACTTATTCAAGATACTTTCAACCATGTTTTCTTCATAAGATTTTTAAAACTCCCTTTAATGTTTAATCATTTCATATATGACCTTTTAATTATTAACACTGTTGAAAAGTTGAAGCCAGCAGAAAGAGTAAATAAATAGTTTTTATCCAAAGCTAGCAACCCCACCTTTAAGAAATACAATACATCTAAAAGAGAGACCTATCACCAAGGAAACATCAAATCACCAAGGTATCCACTTCCCAGAAGAGACCTGCAATACAGTACCTACCCTTAAGTTGTGAAACAAACTATTGAAATTTACTCATGCAGTCTTTTCTTTCAGACATTTAGTTGGGTTAATATTCACTCTGTCTTTTTATGTCCCGTTTTCCAGTTTCCTTCAAGAAATAAATAAGAGACATGTGGATTGAATGAATGATGTCCTTTTGTGTGTCTGTAGGAATCTCAGTACTTATTCATCCATAGCATCAGGTTGCTAATATGTCAAGAATACTGGCTGCAATAATATTATTTACTCAGAGTCTGCTACATAATTTATGTGCTCACTGCAAAATGGAAATATGCTGTTCCTCATTCAAAAAGCAGGAGGAAAATATCATTAAAATAATAGCATTTTCCTTTATTTCACAGGTTTGTTTTGACTTCTCATGATGTTTTTATTTATTATTGTGTCATTCTAAGTAAAGAAAAATTAAAATTTGTTTTAGGATGAATTTTACTGTGCATTGTAAAATTGCACAATGCCAATTTTAATGCAAATATAGAATACTTAAAATGTATTTGGAATCACGGAAATTACACAATTCACATTTTGTAGTTTGTACATACATAGATAGGTATTTTATTCTTACCAGAACAGGGAAATTGTTTACAGAATTAACTCAACAGCATTTTATTCACTTCTTGACACTTGCACTTTCCATCAACACTCTGCTTTTAACTTACTGGTGAGTAAGGAAAGATTAAAAGGCAAGGCTGACTATGGGTATTCCTGTCTTTCCCTTTCTTTCTATCATTCTTTTTAGTGCAAGTGATTTGATAATATAGGAAATTAACATGAGCAATGAAGGATGTTTTAGGGTTTCTTCATCTCTCATGGTTTCTCAAAATGCACTTGCCTTCTTTCCATTCAAGGAAGGTTTTAGTTGGATCAGAAAGCACTGCCTTGGCTGGGCGCTGTGGCACACACCTATAATCCCAGCAGCTGAGGAGGCTGAGACAGGAGGATTGCGAGTTCAAAGCCAGCTTCAGCAATTTAGCGAGACATGAAGCAACTCAGTGAGACTCTGTCTCTAAATAAAATACAAAATGGGGTTGGGAATCTGGCTCAGTGGTTGAGTGCCACTGAGTTCAATACCTGGTACCAAAAAGAAAGAAAGAAAGAAAGAGAAAAGGAAAAAAGAAAGCACAGCCTTTTTAAGGTAAGCAGAGCCATTCTTTGTCAGTATAGACACAGCCTACTTATCTTGGATTCACTTTGAGTCTCCCGAACTTCCATGTATCTTGGATCTGCAAGAATTTTTTGCCTATGGGACATCTCAAACACTGTATGTGAATGGAAAAGGGGACATATATGTTTTGTATAGTCCTTTGTGACATTTGGATATCCCAAACTGCAGGTTCAAAGTTCATAAATTATTAAGACTTTCAATATGGTGACAGCAAAGGATTGCAAATATTTGACACTTCTGTGCTTGAGGCCTCCACGGATATGAGGTATTCCCCAAAACCTCCTGTTGACATGGCAATATTCAGAGGCAACATGATTAGATTATGACAGTTGTAACCTGATCAAGTCCATCTTAGATGGAATGGCCTGACTGGGTGTTAACTGTAGGTACATGGGGCATGGCTGGAGGGGATGATCACTGGGGGCATGGCCTAGAAGGGTGCATCTTCCCTGCTGCAGTCTCTTCTCTCTCTCTCTCTCTCTCTCTCTCTCTCTCTCTCTCTCTCTCTCCTTATCTCTCTCTCTCTCTCTCTCTCTGTCTCTCTCTGCCTCATAGCTTTCGCGGGGGGAGCCTACTCTTTCCCCATGATACGCTGCTTCAACATGGTTCTAGAGCAATGGAGTAGACAATCTGTGGGCTGAGATTTCTGAAACCATAATCCTCAAATAAACTTTCCCTCTTCTAAGTTGTAACTTGTGTTACAACTTGTGTTGTTTGGGTCACAGCAAGGCTATATATATATCATATATATTCTTCATAATCATAAAACCTTCCTTGAAATTATGAATTGAATTCCTCCATATGCCCAGTGCCATCTTTATTTTATTTTTATGTGGTGCTGAGGATCGAACCCAGCGCCCCACGCATGCCAGGTGAGCGCACTACCGCTTGAGCCACATCCCCAGCCCCTCTCCTAGTTTCTTACAGAATAAAATGAATAATCAAAAGTAATTGATCATTTCACTCAAGATTGAATTAAAGATCAAGCTACAACAAAATCTGAAACTGATCATTTTAACTAGTTCTTCAATATTCTATAATGCAAAACCAAAATTAGTGGAACTGTTTTTATTGCATGGCTAACAGAATTCACTGTAATAATTCTATAGTCACAAGACAGGCAGTCCTCACTTGCATGGTATTATTTGAACTGACATTAACACATATTAGTATAGTGTCCTCACTCTATTACCATGGATGGTGTTTGCATGTGGTTTTCAGTTTGTCTTTGTTGTTGTTCATTAAGATGTTATTGATGGTGCTGTGAGGTTAAGTCCAGCAGACCTAGAATTGGCCTGAGCAGTACCACTATGGTATCTGCATAGCACTAATTCTTGGTTAATGCATAAAATATACTTTTCAGTGTTGTTTTGTGACCATGCATTTCAGGGATTTGGGCATGACTTGTCCCAGTTTATCAACACTGCTTAATCAGTAAGAATTTATACCTGGTCTTGGAGACAACCCCAGTGGGTTCTGCTATTGGGGCTAATTACATAGCAGAAATACACTTCTGTCACTAGTGGAGTGTTAAGAAATCCCAGTCAAAACTATGGAATCCATAACTCCAGGGCAGGTTGCACACAAGCTGGTAGTTTCTGATTTTAGGTAGAAGACATCTACATAGCTCTTACACACAGTAGGAGCCCATATCTGTCTTCTTAGAACCTCTCGTTGTGAGGTGTTTGGCTCTGATTCATTCTAGTTTTAACGCTGTATCTATGTTATATAATTTTACTTCAGTCATTGTAGATTTCTATGTATTGTCACTTTGAGTCATCCATTCCTTCTTTAATAATTCATCCTAACTACTGCCATTTGTGCATTTACATGTGATATTTTTATCAGTTTTATGTACACATGATTTTGAATTTTGATACTCGTAAAATATTGTGTAACTAAGACTAATTATCAGGATATAGGTCAAAACTTTATTCTAAAGTATTATTATGTATCCTTGTACATAATAATATGTACCTTGTATATGTACCCTGCCCTACTCCAGGAGACCAGGCTTTGAAAGATCTTTTATACATGTATTTTCACTCAGGGGCACTGCAGTTTATTTCACAGGGTTGCAGTGGGCTATTTTACATATTTGAGAGAAACACAGATACCACACAAACTGCAATTGCTGAACTGAATTTAACTACTCAATAAACTGAACTGTTGGGTAGTTCTTTGGTCTGGGGCACTATGAAGACAGAAACCCTCTGTCATGTATCTCACAATGAAGAGGAGCTATTACTGTGGCCCAAGTGGTGGGGAAGGTGCATCACTTATGATTATAATGGCAACAATAATAACAATAACTGGCCATGGGTGAAATAGGAGTTTGTTTTTCTCAAGAATCAAAAAGCTCAGGATAAAGGACTGATAAGGGCAGCTCCTCAAAACTCACTTAGGATATGCTATTGTCACAATCTTTACATGGTTGCCACACACCAAACATCACACCTATCATCCAGGAAGGAAAAAAAAAATAAATCAGAAGAGCTGAGAGGTGAAATAACAGCCATACCAAGAGTTTAGCCTAATCTTCTAAAACCTTCCTTAGAAATTAACCCACTGATTTTCTCTTACATTTCATTTGCTGGAGGAAGATTTACATGACCACATCTAACTCAAGGGATTAAGAGAGTATAAAATATTTTGTTTTCTAGAATTTATAATAGAAATGGGAATGAGGTCATGAATGACTTTATTTTTTGGGAGGGATGTACTGGGGATTATACTCAGGGGTACTTGGCCACTGAGCTGCATCTCCAGCCCTATTTTGTGTTTTATTTAGAGACAGGGTCTCACTAAGGTGGTTAGTGACTTGTTTTTTGCTGAGGCTGGCTTTGAACTCTTCATCCTCCTGCATCAGGCTCCTGAGCTATTGAGATTGCAGGTGTGGGCCACCACACCTGGCCATGAATGGGCTTGAGTCCATATATAAACACAGACAACATAAATATCTCAAAATTATTCCACTACATGCTGTGAGAACATATCATCTTTAAGTCTACTAATGCCATTTGTAAGTTATCTGCTTTGTGTGGTATAGGAAAAGGTTAAAAAACATTGCTTTGCATTTGTTGGGAAGAAAATACTTAGAGCACTAACTAAACAGTAAGTCTTCTTCATTATGTGACAGTTCTATGATTATATCTTACACTATCATCTAAAATTCTGTCAATTTCACATAAGCTGTTGTGATAAAAATAAGTTTCCCAGGCTTTTAATTGAACAGGGAGGTTTTTATTCAGCCACAAATCCCTCCATCACACCATGTCTACCTCACTGAATAATCAAATCCAGATGTGACAGATAGGGAAGACAACGTGTCCATGATGGACAATTAATCAACCACTGGGGATGGCTCTGCCAGTTTTGAGATACCAAATAAGCTTAAGAACTAACAGCATCCAATTTTGTGGCTGACTGAATATGCAAATAATTAAAATTTTGTGAATATATATATTCAATTCTGTAAATGGATTGGAAGTTTGAGTTCATTGTTTGGACATTAGATGGCACCAAGAAAGTGAATTGAGAGGATTCCAACATGGCAGCGGGCGCGGAGAGATAAAGTCTCTGACCTCTTCAGCTGTGCAGGCATAGGGAGTCGTAAACAACCTAAATTCTGTTTGCTCAGGATCACTAGGCAATGCTGAGCTGACATGGATCTGGGGCGAACAGTCTGGGCCTCTCAGAACACACACTGAGCCCGGATCGGCTGAATTCAAGCTCCCGTTCACCTGCTTCCCGCAGACAAACAGCTGTGACTCAGCACTAATCCATCCAGCTGAAACAACTGGTCAGCCCTTCTGATCCTTCTGATCCTTCTGATCCTGGTAAATGCCAGCCGAGCCTTCATAGGTAGTGGCCACAGGTTTGAAACAGGGCTTGGGAGAGACAGTAAGGACCCATCCGTTGCATTGGTCACCCGGCAAAGGGAAATGAACTGTCGCCATTTGCAAGAGATACCACCATGGCAGAGAACTGACGTCACCAGAATGCGGCGGAGGAGATAACTTCATTGAAACCTGCGGCTACAGGTGTGTAATTCCCTAGCCTTCTCTCTCCACACATTGGGGAAAACTTAAGGGCCCCTCCCAGCTCTCCCGTAAGGGCCCCTCCCAGCTGTCTCGTGAGTGCGATAGCCAGACCGAGGGAATCAGATGTGGCGCGGGACCCACGGCGCAGAACTCCCTGATACCGCTCCCACCAGTGCTGACAACTGAGGTCTCTTGCACCAGCTACCAGGGGCGTGGCTACCAGAGGGCAAGTAAAATTCACTGAGGATTCTCAGCCCCAAGCTCTACAAACTTAGGGTCTGAGGGAATGGCAAACAGGGAGAGTGTGCCCAGTCGTTCATGAAAACAAGGCTCCTGGGAGCAGCAGACCTGGCGTGTAGCCAGTATTGTGATGAGCGGCACCCGTGAGAGGGGCCTGGCTAGAGGAAAAGTGGGGAAGTGACTAGAAACAAGAGGAGGCCCTAGGCACTCAGGATTGGAGACTTGCCCAGTCTGGGAGGAGGAGCTGCTGCACAGTGATTGGTTCCCGCATATTGACAGGAGAAACTTGGCCTGTTGGGCACAGTGCCACCTATTGGAAGAGAAGTTAATCAAACTCTAAGACTTCATTTATTAGGTTTTTTTTCTCTTTTTTTTGATTTGGGTTTTTCTTTCATTTTCATTTTTCTTCCTTGTTGTTTTTTAATTTTTGTTTACAATTTTTAAAATTTATTTCTTCTAATTTTAATTTTAATTTTATTATTATTATTATTTTAATTTTTTTCTTTTTTCTTTTCTATTTTTCTTCTTCTTTTGTCTTTTCATTTCTTTTCAATTTTCTTATTCCCCCTTCCTTGAATTCTACCTGCTTACTCTCATTCTCTTTAGTGACTTCTTCCCTTCCCTTCTAATACCTTTCCTCCCAAGCATCAAATAAATTTATAGGAGCAAATAGTAACTCAGCAGTCAAACAGAACAAGAAGTAACACGAGCAGCTTGAAAAAGCAAGGAAGAAAAGGAGTACAAACAATGCAGGACAGCATAAATATTCAGGAGGACCTAGAGGCATCAGAAAAATGGTCATATAAAGAACTCAAGGAACACCTTACACAGATGGAATGGAACCTTAAAGAGGATACGAGACAGCAAATTCAAGCAGCGAAAGAACACATTGAGAATGAATTACATAAACAGATAAAAGAAGAAGTTAAGCATCTTTATCAGGAAATAGAGATTATAAAAAATAATAAAACAATAATTCTAGAAATGAAGGAAATGATAAACCAAATTAAAAACTCAATTGAGAGTATAACTAACAGAGTGGAGCAAGCAGAAGCCAGAACGTCAGATAATGAAGACAAAATATATCATCTTGAAAAGAGTCTAGCCAACTCAGAAAGGCTGGTAAAAAATCACGAGAAAAACATCCAAGAGTTATGGGATAACATAAAAAAAACAAACTTACGAGTCATCGGGATAGAAGAAGGTACAGAGATTCAATCCAAGGGAATGAGTAACCTGCAGAATGAAATAATTACAGAAAACTTTCCAGAAGTAAAAAAGGAAACAGATATACAAATTGAAGATGCATACAGGACACCGAACACACAAAATCACAGTAGACCAATGCCAAGACACATTGTTATGAAGATATCCAATATACAGAACAAAGAGAAAATATTAAAAGCTACAAGAGAAAGGAGACAGATTACATTCAGGGGTAAACCAATAAGGTTAACAACAGATTTTTTATCACAGACACTGAAAGCAAGAAGGTCATGGAACAATGTATTTCAAACACTGAAAGACAATGGATGTCAACCAAGAATTCTGTATCCAGCAAAATTAAGCTTCAGGTATGACAACGAAATAAAATTCTTTCATGATAAACAAAAGTTAATAGAATTTGCAGGCAGAAAACCAGCATTGCAAAGCATTTTGAGCAAAACACTACACGAGGAAGAAATGAAAAACAATAACCAAAACCATCAGTGGGAAGTGCCTCGGTAAAAACAGAGGGCGAGGGGAAAGATAATCATGGAGAAACAAACTATTTTTTTTTAAAAAAGGATAAATAATCAAACATGGCTGGAAGTACAAACCATATATCAATAGTAACTCTGAATGTTAATGGCTTAAACTCTCTAATAAAGCGACATAGGCTGGCATCATGGATTAAAAAAACAAATCCAAAAATATGCTGCCTTCGGGAGACACATCTGATTGGAAAAGACAAACACAGGCTGAAGGTGAAAGGATGGGAAAAAATATACCACGCACATGGTCCTCGTAAGCAAGCAGGGGTGGCCATTCTCATATCGAATAAAATCGACTTCAAGACTAAGTTAATCAAAAGGGATAAGGAAGGATATTATATACTGTTAAAAGGAACCATTCACCAACAAGACACAACGATTATCAGTATTTATGCACCAAATAATGGTGCTGCGACATTCATAAAACAAATTCTCCTCAAGTTCAAGAATCAAATAGACCACAACACAATAATTATGGGTGACTTCAACACACCTCTCTCACCATTGGACAGATCCTCCAAACAAAAGTTGAATGAAGAAACTATAGAACTCAATACCACAATCAATAACCTAGACTTAACTGACATATATAGAATATATCAACCATCATCAAATGGATATACTTTTTTCTCAGCAGCACATGGATCCTTCTCAAAAATAGACCATATTTTATGCCATAGGGCAACCCTCAGTAAATATAAAGGGGTGGAGATAATACCATGCATTTTATCTAATCATAATAGAATGAAATTGGAAATCAATGATAAAAGAAGGAAGGAAAAATCCTTCATCACATGGAAAATGAACAATATGTTACTGAATGATCAATGGGTTACAGAAGACATAAAGGAGGAAATCAAAAAATTCTTAGAGATAAATGAAAATACAGACACAACATATCGGAATTTTTGGGACACAATGAAAGCATTTTTAAGAGGAAAATTCATCGTCTGGTGGTCATTCCTCAAAAAAAGAAAAAACCAACAAATAAATGAGCTCACACTTCATCTCAAGCCCAAAAAAGGAAGAGCAAAACAACAGCAAATGTAGCAGAAGGCAAGAAATAATTAAAATCAGAGCGGAAATCAATGGAATTGAAACAAAAGAAACTATTGAAAAAATGAACAAAACTAAAAGTGGGTTCTTCGAAAAAATAAATAAGATCGACAGACCTTTAGCCATGCTAACGAAGAGAAGAAGAGAGAGAACTCAAATTACTAGCATACGGGATGAAAAAGGCAATATCACAACAGATGCTACAGAAATACAGAAGACAATTAGAAATTATTTTGAAAACCTATATTCCAATAAAATAGAAGATAGTGAAGACATCGATAAATTTCTTAAGTCATATGATTTGCCCAGACTGAGTCAGGAGGATACACACAATTTGAACAGACCAATATCAATGGATGAAATTGAAGACGCCATCAAAAGACTACCAACCAAGAAAAGCCCAGGACCGGATGGGTATACAGCGGAGTTTTACAAAACCTTTAAGAAGAATTAATACCAATACTTTTCAAGTTATTTCAGGAAATAGAAAAAGAGGGAGCTCTTCCAAATTCATTCTATGAAGCCAACATCACCCTAATTCCAAAACCAGAAAAAGACACCTCAAAGAAAGAAAACTACAGACCAATATCTCTAATGAACCTAGATGCAAAAATCCTCAATAAAATTCTGGCGAATTGAATACAAAAACACATCAAAAAAATTGTGCACCATGATCAAGTAGGATTTATCCCTGGGATGCAAGGATGGTTCAATATATGGAAATCAATAAATGTTATTCACCACATCAATAGACTTAAAGATAAGAACCATATGATCATCGAGATAGATGCAGAGAAAGCATTCGACAAAGTAAAGCATCCCTTTATGTTCAAAACATTAGGAAAACTAGGGATAACAGGAACTTACCTCGACATTGTAAAAGCTATCTATGCTAAGCCTCAGGCTAGCATCATTCTGAATGGACAAAAGTTGAAGGCATTCCCTCTAAAATCTGGAACAAGACAGGGATGCCCTCTCTCACCACTTCTATTTAATTTAGTCCTTGAAATACTAGCCAGAGCAATTAGACAGACAAAAGAATTTAAAGGCATAAAAATAGGAAAAGAAGAACTTAAAGTATCACTATTTGCGGACGACATGATTCTATACCAAGAAGACCCAAAAGGGTCTACAAAGAAACTACTAGAACTAATAAATGAATTCATCAAAGTGGCAGGATATAAAATCAACATACATAAATCAAAGGCATTTCTGTATATCAGCGACAAAACTTCTGAAACGGAAATGAGGAAAAACACTCCATTCACAATATCCTCAAAAAAAAAAAAATACTTGGGAATCAACCTAACAAAAGAGGTGAAAGATTTATACAATGAAAACTACAGAACCCTAAAGAGAGAAGTAGAAGAAGATCTTAGAAGATGGAAAAATATACCCTGTTCATGGATAGGCAGAACTAACATTATCAAAATGGCGATATTACCAAAAGTTCTCTATAGGTTTAATGCAATGCCAATCAAAATCCCAACGGCATTTCTTGTAGAAATAGATAAAGCAATCATGAAATTCATATGGAAAAATAAAAGACCCAGAATAGTAAAAGCAATTCTAAGCAGGAAGTGTGAATCAGGCGGTATAGCGATACCAGATTTCAAACTATATTACAGAGCAATAGTGACAAAAACAGCATGGTACTGGTACCAAAACAGGTGGGTGGACCAATGGTATAGAATAGAGGACACAGAGACTAATCCACAAAGTTACAACTATCTTATATTTGATAAAGGGGCTAAAAGCATGCAATGGAGGAAGGATAGCATCTTCAACAAATGGTGTTGGGAAAACTGGAAATTCATATGCAACAAAATAAAACTGAATCCCTTTCTCTCGCCATGCACAAAAGTTAACTCAAAATGGATCAAGGAGCTTGATATCAAATCAGAGACTCTGCATCTGATAGAAGAAAAAGTTGGCTCCGATCTACATATTGTAGGGTCGGGCTCCAAATTCCTTAATAGGACACCCATAGCACAAGAGTTAATAACAAGAATCAACAAATGGGAGTTAATTAAACTTAAAAGTTTTTTCTCAGCAAAAGAAACAATAAGAGAGGTAAATAGGGAGCCTACACCCTGGGAACAAATTTTTACTCCCCACACTTCAGATAGAGCCCTAATATCCAGAGTATACAAAGAACTCAAAAAATTAGACAATAAGATAACAAATAACCCAATCAACAAATGGGCCAAAGACCTGAACAGACACTTCTCCGAGGAGAATATACAATCAATCAACAAGTACATGAAAAAATGCTCACCATCTCTAGCAATCAGAGAAATGCAAATCAAAACCACCCTAAGATACCATCTCACTCCAGTAAGATTGGCAGCCACCATGAAGTCAAACAACAAGTGCTGGCGAGGATGTGGAGAAAAGGGTACACTTGTACATTGCTGGTGGGACTGCAAATTGTTGCGGCCAATTTGGAAAGCAATTTGGAGATTCCTGGGAAAGTTGGGAATGGAACCACCATTTGACCTTGCTATTGCCCTTCTCGGACTATTCCCTGAAGACCTTAAAAGAGCATGCTACAGGGATACTGCCACATCGATGTTCATAGCAGCACAATTCACAATAGCTAGACTGTGGAACCAACCCAGATGCCCTTCAATAGATGAATGGATAAAAAAAATGTGGCATCTATACACAATGGAGTACTATGCAGCAATAAAAATGACAAAATCATGGAATTTGCAGGGAAATGGATGGCACTAGAGCAGATTATGCTTAGTGAACCTAGCCAATCCCTAAAAAGCAAATACCAAATGTCTTCTTTGATATAATGAGAGCAACTATGAACAGAGCAGGGAGGAAGAGTAGGAAGAAAAGATTAACATTAAACAGAGACATGAGATGGGAGGGAAAAGGAGAGAAAAGGGAAATTGCATGGAAATGAAGGGAGACCCTCATTGCTATACAGAATTACATATAAGAGGTTGTGAGGGGAATGGGAAAATTAACAAGGAGAGAAATGAATTACAGTAGATGGGGTAGAGAGAGACATTGGGAGGGCAGGGAAGGGGGGATAGTAGGGGATAGGAAAGGTAGCAGAATACAACAATTACTAATAGGGCATTATGTAAAATTGTGGATGTGTAACCGACGTGATTCTGCAATCTGCATTTGGGGTAAAATTGGGGGTTCATAACCCACTTCAATCAAATGTATGAAATATGATATGTCAAGAGCTTTGTAATGTTGTGAACAACCAATAAAAAAATAAATAAACACCTTGATAAAAAAAATAAATAAATAAACACCTTGATCAAAAAAAAAAAACAACAAAAAAAACAAAAACAAGAGTTAATAACAAGAATCAACAAATGGGACTTACTTAAACTAAAAAGTTTTTTTCTCAGCAAGAGAAACAATAAGAGAGGTAAATAGGGAGCCTACATCCTGGGAACAAATTTTTACTCCTCACACTTCAGATAGAGCCCTAATATCCAGAGTATACAAAGAACTCAAAAAATTAGACAATAAGAAAACAAATAACCCAATCAACAAATGGGCCAAGGACCTGAACAGACACTTCTCACAGGAGGATATACAATCAGTCAACAAGTACATGAAAAAATGCTCACCATCTCTAGCAATCAGAGAAATGCAAATCAAAACCACCCTAAGATACCATCTCACTCCAGTAAGATTGGCAGCCATTATGAAGTCAAACAACAACAAGTGCTGGCGAGGATGTGGAGAAAAGGGTACACTTGTACATTGCTGGTGGGACTGCAAATTGGTGCGGCCAATTTGGAAAGCAGTATGGAGATTCCTGGGAAAGCTGGGAATGGAACCACCATTTGACCCTGCTATTGCCCTTCTCGGAGTATTTCCTGAAGACCTTAAAAGAGCATGCTGCAGGGATACTGCCACATCGATGTTCATAGCAGCACACTTCACAATAGCTAGACTGTGGAACCAACCCAGATGCCCTTCAATAGATGAATGGATAAAATAATGTGGCATTTATACACTATGGAATATTACGCAGCACTAAAAAATGACAAAATCATAGAATTTGCAGGGAAATGGATGGCACTAGAGCAGATTATGCTTAGTGAAGCTAGCCAATCCCTAAAAAACAAATACCAAATGTCTTCTTTGATATAATGAGAGCAACTATGAACAGAGTAGGGAGGAAGAGCAGGAAGAAAAGATTAACTTTAAACAGAGACATGAGATGGGAGGGAAAGGGAGAGAAAAGAGAAATTGCATGGAAATGAAGGGAGACCCTCATTGCTATACAAAAGTACATATAAGAGGTTGTGAGGGGAATGGCAAAATTAACAAGGAGAGAAATGAATTACAGTAGATGGGGTAGAGAGAGAAGTTGGGAGGGCAGGGAAGGGGGGATAGTAGGGGATAGGAAAGGTAGCAGAATACAACAATTACTAATAGAGCATTATGTAAAATTGTGGATGTGTAACCGAGGTGATTCTGCAATCTGCATTTGGGGTAAAATTGGGAGTTCATAACCCACTTCAATCTAATGTATGAAATATGATATGTCAAGAGCTTTGTAATGTTATGAACAACCAATAAAAAAAAGAAAAAAAAGTAAGCAAAATATCCAAACAGATGCCTCACCAAAGAAAATATACAGATGTCAAATAAGCTTATGGAAAGAAGCTCAACACCATGTGACATTAGGGAATTGCAAATTAATACAACAATGAGATACCATTACATGTTACAAGGGCCAAATCCAAAACCCCACCAAATGCTGGGGAGGAGGTGGAACAATAAGAAGTTTCCTTCATTGCTGATGAGGATGTCCCACT
Source organism: Spermophilus citellus (assembly GCF_964194105.1). Lineage (NCBI taxonomy): Eukaryota > Metazoa > Chordata > Mammalia > Rodentia > Sciuridae > Spermophilus > Spermophilus citellus. The sequence goes on along the minus strand of NC_138188.1, from coordinate 116,711,024 downwards.
GGAAGACAGATTCACAGTTTCTTACAAAATTTACCAGAGGATCCAGCAAGCTCTTTGGTGTATCCTCAAATGAGTTGAAAACTTATGTCCACAAAAGAAAAAAACCACAAATATTTATAGGAGCTTTATTCATACTTGGTGAAATTTGGAAGCAAATGGGTAAATTAACTGTGGTACATCCAGACAATGAAATATTATTCTGCACTAAAAAGAATGAACTATCAAGCTATGCAAAGACATGGAAAAACCTTAAATACATATAACTAAGTGAAAGAAGCCAGTCTGGAAAAGCTATGATTCCAACTATCTCACATTTTGGAAAAAACAGAACTATGGAAACAGTAAAAAAAAAAAAAAATCAGTGGTTGCCAGGGACTAGCTGGGAGGGAGGAATTAATAGATAGAGCACATAGGAGTGAAACTACTCTATGTTACTATAATGACGGCATGTAGCATTATACATTTGTCAAAACCCATAGAATATGCAACACCAAGAGTGAGCCCAAATATGAACTATGGATTTGGGGCGATAATGATGTGTCATTGGAGATTCATCCTTTGTAACAAATGTCCCACTTTGTTGCAAGATGTTGAAGTGGAGGAATCCATGCCTATGTGGGTGGGGAGAGAGGATGTGAGAAATCTTGGTACCTTTTCACTTAATTTTCTGTGAACCCAAAACTACCCCTCAAAATAACAATAAAGTGTATTTAAAAAAAAAAAAAGAAAGTGAATTGAAATGGTTTAGATTTTTACATTTTGAGCTTAGGGTTTCCCTGACATTTTATAGGACATTTATTATACTGTTAGATGAATATCCATTCAAAGGAATTAAAGAAACATATACATAGAATACATTGGGTACTGGAAGCCCATGACTGAATGGATCATATAAAAGAAAAGATGGTAAATAGAGAATGCACTCAATAGTGAGATTAGTTTTAATATACTATGAATATATACATATATATATATATATATATATATTTGGTTTTTGTTTTGGTACTGGAGACTGAGCTCCATGGCACTCGACAATGTAGCCACATCCCCAGCCCTTTTTTGTATTTTTATTTAGATACAGGGTCTCACTGAGTTGCTTGGTGCCTCACCATTGCTGAGGCTGGTTTTGAACTAGTGATATTCCTGCCCCAGCCTCCTGGTACTATGAATTTTTATAACATTTCTAAGGATTTTAACACTGGCATGGAATTTTCAGCAATTTTAGAAAGTAAAATTCTTATAATTCTAAAAATTTTCAATAGATATTCTGTAAATGTTCTTAGATCAATTCTTTCTAGCAGATTATATAATAACATATCACATATATACCTTACCCATTTCTTTATATTATTGACCTGGATACCTGCATAAGATTCTGAATATTCCTAGATATTTGGAATAATTTAAATATGGGTACTATAATAGAGATAGATTCTTTTTTAATCTCCTAAAGTAATGGTTTTGTCATTCATGATCCTATTTACCAACACCTCCTTTCTAGAGGATCTCAAAAATAGAATACTCATCATATTATTAATGCTGAGTTGTGAAACCTGGTACTTGGAAGAAGAAAGGTATAATGAAATGAAAAATTTAGGTCAGAAATAAGACCAAGTAGACAACAGGACATTTCTTTTCTTTTTTAAAAATTTTTTATTGGTTTCAATTTGTTACACATGACAGTACAATGACCTTGACATATCATACTTTTGAATCAGATGGGATATGATTTATCATTTTTCTGAGTGTACAGGTTGCAGAATCACATTGGTCATGCAGTCACGTAGATACACACAGCAATAATAATGTCTATTTCATTCTACTATTCTTCCTTTCCCCCTATCCCCGCCCCTCCCCTCCTATCACTTCTCTCTACCCAATCTAAGGTGACATTTCTACCCTCGTGTATTATGTGAAGAAAAGTGAAGAGAGAAGTAGATCAAGCAGAACAAATGCTAAGTTTACTACCTCCACACATGACTTCCATTGAAACCTAATCCCCTTGATAACTAATCCAAGGCTAAAACAGACAATGATCAAATGAATTTATTTAGATCTACCTGAGATCATTACCACTAGAGAGAAACTTCTATTTTCTCTGGCATGTTGATAATTCTTGTTTTGTATGACTTAGGGATTTTACTCTGATACCTCCATGTTGTGTGATATATGTGTATGTGTGTATTTGTGTGCATGTGTATTGAACACTTTGTAGGCTGTTTTCCATCAAGAAATAGAGTAGCATGTTGAAGTGATAAGCACACTTCATTTAATAGATGGAAAATATCATGATCATCTTGAATTCATTTTTACCTGGTTTCCATGTATGTGAGATTATAATATTCAATGGAGAACAATTTTACAACTGTTTCTGATAGAAAAGTATATATAACATGTTTTACACATAAGTGTAGGAGGTTTTCCAGAAAAAAAAAATTTAGTCCTCTAGATCACTCTAACCTGAAATAGGAGTCTCATGACAAATATGCTGGCAGAGATAAGTCTTCTCTTTCTTCTCACAGCTAGAAATAATTGATAATTACTAATAAGTATATTTAATATAAAGTTGCACTTAATCATAAGATGTAAAGTCCTCAGAATCAATATCTGAAGGAATACTTTGAAGCCAGTTTAGTAACCATGAGCTTACACATCCGTAAGTCATGTGGTTTCAAATATAGCCAAAGTTCTAGGTAATTGACCATAATGTTCTATTGCCTATGGTGGGAAATATGCCTGGATTTAGAGTTATTCAAGATGGAAGAGCTGATATTTTACTTATTTAAAATAATTTATAAAAATGTTAAGAGGTGTATATCCATAAACATAATAATTATTTTACACATGTTTAATTATTCTTAAATATATGGACAAATAAAATAATTGTCCATAATGTGGTTTTAAGAAATGGATATAGAGTTCCTAAACAGTTTGTTATATGTGGGAATAGGTTAAAGGTATGTACTAATATTAGACTTTTTAAAATTAACATTATAACCCATACTGTCCAGGAGAAAAACCAAACAAGAAGGTAATCAGATGTAACTTCTGATTAGAAGAGAAATTAAAGTGTTTTAAGATTATTTAAACATTTCAGAGAAGGCAAAGAAAATATAATTGAATACAGAGGTGAAAACTAGTGAATAACATAAGTAAATTAAAATGTATCAATAATTTTATCACATGGAAAATGACTAATTTCCACCCTTAATACACAACTGTTTCAAGACTAGATAGAAAAAGTCTTATTATATGCTGCGTCAAATGTACAGGTAAAGATTAAAAAAAATCTTAGTTTTATAAAAAGTATTAAAAATGTTTGAACATCAATAAAAGTCCTAAAAAATATGCAGCACAAATGTTTTTTAAGAACTGGAAAATTAAACAGCCCATAAGCACAGTTGAAGAAAGAATTAGTGAACTGGAAGTTGTAATTGAAGAAATCACTTCATACACAGAACATATGTTAAAGAAATAGATAATACAGAATATTTAGAAATAAATCTATGTCCTTTCTAAATTTCCTAGTATGTGGTATTCTCTCATGGCAGCACAAATGGGTTAAGACAGACTTGATAAGACTAAACAGATCTTCAAGTCTTAAGAAACATAAATAAAAATGAATACGCACTCATGATCATTAGAGTGAAACCAAAATATCAAAGAAGTATATACAAATAAGTATATATAATGCAGTATTCTGACTAATGTGAAGTTAAGGGCTTTAGAGTCTTGCTCACACTTGACAGCTTCTGGAGAGCAGATATCCAATATGGTTCCATCTTTAGTTTTTTGGTGTGTAGTAGTGTCTCACATTTAAGTACCATCTGACCTTGAAGAGCTTATGAGGTAGAACAAAATTCATCCTGTGACAGGTGTACAAGGAAAGTGAGGTGAGAAGACAGAGGAAGAAAGAATTTTTGACTACATGATGAAGACATAATCAAAGAGACAGTATGTGAAACAAGAGTGAAGTATTAACTCAGTTGGCAATAACTATAAGAAAATGACATGAGCAAAATATGGAGATGAATACCACATTTGGGGAATATCATATAACTATACTTAGCTAGATAAAAGAGAAAAGATACAGTGATACACATGAGGAACATGGACTTCCCTGCAGTAACATTGCAACACCATGCATGGGATGAGATTGAGCAGCTATAGAGTTGAATTCTAATGTAATGGATTTTGGAATTTTCCTGAAAACAAAGAAGCTCCATCAAGTTGGTTTGTTTAGACAAGAATAGTACATATCAGCCTATGATTTGTAAAACTAGTCTTTCTAAAAATAGAATATATGGGATATATTTAAAGAAGAGGTTGTGGCAGGTATGGAGACTACTTAGAGGGTCAATTAAATAGCTTGAATAAAGAAAACATAATCATTTGTTCTTTTGATGTTTTGATTAAACCTAACTCTGTGTGTGTGTGTGTTTGTGTAGAAAAGAGGAAAAGAAGTGGGAATGAGAAAAAGAATAATTCTAGCGTGAATAATTCTGTAAATTTAAAGCCAATTGCATATATATTTTCCTCTTTCCCAATCACACACACACACATACACACATACACACACATTCAATTTGAAAAACCCTGTATTGACATTTTTGCCTATGTAATCAAAGGTGAGTTATTTTAAACATCAAATAACTAGATATTAACATTCTCATCTTACCTGATCAACTTTTAAAATGAATGATTTCTGGGAGGATTAATCATTAAATAGAAGTACATATATAAAAAATAATTGCTGTGCCCAGCACATGTGGACACTTAATAAGTGTTTCTAATAGAATGAAAGGCTACAATGACATCCATATATTTTCATTTGATATAAAACTTCTCAGAGTACTTTTGCTGCTTGATAATGGCAGTTTATCCTCTTAACCATGGTTCTAAGTTGAGCATGCTAAACATAATTTATATAAGTTATAGGCTTAATCTTCTGGATAGTGTTTTTTCTTATCTTCATCATGAGCTTTCAAAGATTTTCTATCTTCTAGTAGTACAGAGTTAATCATGTTATATACATTTTGCATGATATTGTTACCAAGGCTTCCCTCAGTTTTAAAAACACTCTAACCTCTTAATTAATAATAAGCCTAATTTGAGAGAACAATGAATTTCAACCATCAAGCTGCATAAATAGAAGAAAAGCATCCAGAGCACAAGATCAGTGAATCCTACTTTAATTGAAAACTGGGAGTACCTTCGTGTTGAGCTTCAATGTCTTACATTTTCTGCACAGTGATCTTAAATAAAGAAAATTAGATATTTTTAATATGGTTAAATGACTTGAACTAGGAGCACCAACTGAGCTGATAAAAGGAGACACTTTGATATTAACATTACATGGAATTTTCTAGTGACTAAAGCCATCAGACAACAGAATGAATTTTGTTAGCATCTAATAATTTCTCTGTCAGTGGACTCAGCTCAAGCGTAATTTGGCCTGCTCTTTAGAAGAGTACAGAAGTAAATATCAACCAACTCTAGGATCACTGCTTTTTTTAGACTATGATATTCAACAATGCCCTTCTCATGTCTTTCCATAGATAGTTTACTTATATAGTTTTGAATATTTTAAACTGAAAAATAATTTCATGCTGATTAGACTCTAATGGAATGAACATTATTTAGTTGATTATTACATACCTGTTGTCATTTCAGATTTTAAATTTATCTATATAATACTTCTAGCAATCCTGAAAGGTATTATTTTCAAATGTTCATAATTTTCCAAATATAATAGCATAACATGTTAAATAAAAAATACAAAATATTATGTATAATGTGTTCCAATTGTTGAAAACAGTTGCTTTCTGCTTCTAGTCATCTGCATTGCACAACATGCATATTCAAATACACCACCCACACGTGAATGATCAGAACAAACTACCTTAAATTGACTATTGTGGCTATCTCTAATTTTGGATCATGATAGCTTCTTAATTTTTTATTGGACTCTTTTGATTTTTAAAATTATCTACAGATAAGCATTTCTCTCATTCAGAGAACAACTACTGTGTTAAGATTTATGTCGCTAATTAGAAAAATGCATCCTCAGACTGACATGAAGAATAAATGGCAGAATCAGGCAATGTTACTTAATATAGAAGTTGAGGGGAGTTCACTTCTACCTAAGCTCAGGATTTTGAGTTATTCTTTGCCCATTTTTTTTCCAGTTAAGTTTTACTGCCATTGATCAGAGGGCAGGAGGAAAAAGAATGGCCCATTCGTTTAATGATGACAAATGGCAGCTTTGGTCCTCTCCTGGGAGGCTGCGGTAACCTGGGCCTGCCTTTTGTGTATGCCCAGGGGTGGCAAGCAGCAATTCAGTGTAGTAGCTGGACCCTGGCAGGGCTCCAGTTTGGCGTGTGTCTAACATTGTCTGGGGAACACTTTGTACCCGCTGAGGCACACTCCTCTCCCAGGGACTAGAACTAAGAAAATAAAAGCGTCTGGTGCCAAGGCCATCAGCCTTATCTGCAAATCACTTCTTCTTTCTTGTGTCTTCAAGGGTAATTTGACCCTAGCTCAGAGCTTGAGCAGGCACAACTCATCAATTTTTCACTGAACTTCAAAGATCAAATGGATTTGGCTTTTCTGATGGCTGAAACTGTGTCAGATTTTATAGATGAGCATCTTTTTGACCTGTAGATGACTAGTACCTCCAAGAACTTGTGAGTGTGTGTGTTTGTGGGGGTGGGGTAGGGGTATTTTAGTGTGTGCATAGTGACATCTATTAATGTATTTTAGCTATATGTGCATGATCATTAATGTAAAATACATGAGAAATAATTTTACTTCTATTCACTTAGAAATTGTAATTTCAATATTATCTGATCTACACCTGTTTATTTATATATCTGCATAGTGGGGTAAACATGTCAACATACAGAGAAAGGGAGATAATAGCACTTGGTTTCTAATTTTTAGTGTTAGTGGAGAGAGCCGTTCATGATTCTCCATCTCTGCTGGTTTTTATGAAGTTTCAAATGAAGACTAAGGAATATGAGAATCTCTTGAGGGCAGAATGTTAGTTCACTGCAAAAAGGCCTAAAATCTTAATCTCCTAATTTCATTTCAGTATTCTACGCCAAATGCTTCAGGGTTGGTTATCTTGGTATACATTAAGTCCTTAGGATATGTTTTAAATAATTATTATTAGAGTAATAAAATTTACATAACTATAAATGTTAACAGGGGTTATCTATTGTGGTGGCATGACATCAATGTTGATATTATTATCTTTGCTATTATCTGAATTTTCTAAGATTTCTACTTAAGTATTTGTTACCATAACAATAATATGTATTTTAGCATGTATGTTGGCCATCAATTACTGTGTGCTCTTCTAGTCACTTTGCATGAATCAGTTTTGTATTTAATTTTCATAGTTTCTGTCAATAATATGCTGCTAAATATGTGTTGAATATAATAGAGTTCAAAGGTCACAGGTTCAGTGAGGGGTTATTTTTAAAAGATCCCTTTTCACTTGTAGAATTTTTCTTGCGATATCTGCTTGACTTCAAGTGCAATATTATCTTAGTAACAGTGGACAATTCCAGATAGGGCTCAAATTTTAATGCTTCCTTAAAAAGCCATATAACAATTTGAAGAGGAATGTGTCTACTCTGGCCAGGTGCAGTGGCACATACCTGTAATCCCAGTGGCTCAGGAAGTTGAGGCAAGAGGACCACAAGATCAAAGCCAGCCTCAGCAACAGGGAGATGCTAAGCAACTCAGTGCAACCCTGTCTCTAAATATGGAATAGAGATGTGGCTCATTGGTCGAATGCCTCTGAGTTGAATCCCTGGTTACCCCACTCCCGCAAAAGTGTCTTTTCTGAATGAGTCTAGCCTGCGCGCGTCCAGATCACTAACCAAGAACATTCACCCTACAGGGCCAAGAGAGAGGAACCACAGTGGTAAACTTAAAAAATTTGTACAAATAAAGACTTAAAATGATCACTAATATAAATGATATTAAATGCTATACATAAAAGACAAAATGACTAGTTCAAGTACAGGAATTTTGTGGTATGATTCAGACCTCCTTTTATGTACTAAGATGTATCCCACCTGCCTTGGCTTGCAGTGTGACACAGTTTCCAAGGTTGTATTTTAAAAAACAGTAAAAATCTACTGTGCTTTGAGTACCCCACGCGTGCAGCCAGCTTTAATAACTAACCATGCAGACAGCATTGCTCATAAAGACGCTTATAAGTAACTGCCTCAGTTTTGTCTGGGACAGGAAAGGGCAGGGCTGTGGGGCCTTCCTGTGTGTGTCCTTCAGTGAGTCTGTCTGCCTTACTTGTTTTTCTTAAATTAAAATCCAAATACACCTTTTGAATGCCTTTCTAGAGCTGAATGAGATTAAAAAAAAAAAAAAAAACGACTAGCAGAAATGAGGCTTCTTTTCCAGAATTTGCAGCTCTGGACTTCAGGATACTTTACACTGAATGATCATGTAAGTGACCAACTTGTCTCTTGGCCAGTTGATTGAATCCCGTGGCCCTCAGGTCTAGAAACAGATACACATTTGGTCATTAAGAAATCAAAAGTGAGGCTACCCAAAGTCATAAGTTTCCAAGTGCTACACTCTCATCATATGTTTCCTTGAGTTGGGTCCATCTCAGTGAGTTTTGTCCTGGGTCCTCTGATAAAGAGGTCAGAGTTAGCCAGAGTCAGGAATCCTGCTGGTCATCACTAGAGTCTTTTCTGTGTCTGCTCCCTATGGAGGACAGGTTCCCTCCAGATCTTGAGTAGCTTTCCAAACTCAACAAGATTCCAACTAAGCCTCAAATAGGTAAAGGGCAATGTTAGAGTCACCAGCCATTATTATGATCACTGGCTGAAGTCAGAGCCTCTGAGAGCTCTTCCTGGTTCAGAATTAGACCGAGGGATCCAGGCTATCAGGTGTAGCCTAGAGAAAGTTAAGAGAAGACTCCTCATCTCTGATAACTAGCCCAAATAAATCCCCAGGCTTTTACTGAGGAGGGTAGCATGACTCTGGTATTTCTGCCTTGCAGTTAGGAGAGTCCCATTTTCTACCTGAGCACACCTCTGATCACTTCTTCATCATCACCTGGGTTATCTCCTCTTTGATTAAAAAAAAAAAATTCCATGACACTAAACCTGGCAGTACACAGTCTCTGGATCCTATTTGCAGAACCAATGTCTTCTCCATTACATCTAGCTTGTCATGATGTTGATATTCTATATCAGAAAATTTTTTGAAGTATAGATCAAGGAGAAAACATAAAACTATGATAGCACTCCGTACTGTAGAAACAAAATGAAAGATATAGTTGGGGTTCAGTATATTGGGGTACCTGCTATCACTGTTATAGTAGGAGTAAATATTTTTGTTTCTGTGTGGTCAACAGTTTTATCATCACTGAAAGGAGACCATTAGACACACAGTTCTCTAGAGCTCTTCTACGCACAAGCTGTCTAAAAACTCTTCTTTAAAAAAGACAAATTGCATTAACAGGTAACCTTAAATGAGTGACAGGCATCAAAGCAACCTATGTAATTGTAGCCTAGAGAATGGATAAAGAGCTGCCCTCAGTCCTATGAGTCTCATTTGTTTGATCATCAGGCAAGGACAGAGGATAAAACTGCATTGTCCGTATCTGTGGCCCCTCAAGTATACCATTCTGTGGTTAACCCATCTCATGCCAGGTTGGATAGGTTCTTCTGTGTGCTCAGCTCATGTCGAGTGTGGAACTTAGAGGAATGAGAAGGTCATCCTTGGAGTGCGGGATTGTGTGTTTTGCCCACAGGATCATAAGAAGATTTGTGAACAGTCCTTAAATTCAATTTTTTCAACCCAACAAGACAAGATTATTATAATGTCTGCCTGGAATGGTATCAGAGCACATATTTAATTGTGTCTGTCCTGAAAAGTGGCAATTTCAATAGCTATCTGGGACTTCAAGTGTCACTTGTGTATCTTTAGTCTTTCACTGATATTTTGCACCCACTATCTCACTTTACTTTTAGGATGGCACCCTGAGGCATGTTGGAGAAACATTATCATTCAACCGAGGAGGAACCTGAGACTCACAAAAGCAAAGGCACATTCCCAGATTCATACAATTAAAATCCAGATTTTCTGACCCTTGATGAGTCCTTTATATTCATAATCTCAAATATGAAGATATTTTATGCTATTCACACATTATGCATCAAAAGTATGTAATATTTATTGATCATATATCACAAGTCCACAGATTCTATTTCATTATGTGATTCCAAAATTATGTGATTATGTGTACCCTAAAGTAAGGATGTAAATCTGGCCCCCTCTATTATACCAAGTCATGCATGTCCATCTCTGGTAAAAGGGTGGCTTTTGCTATAGTTTTCTAATACCATTATGTCAGCAAAAGCCTATCTATAAACCATCATTCTGCGTCCACTGCTGCTATGTCAAAACAAACAAACAAACAAACAAAAAAACAAGTCTTGACATTGTCTTCTGACTATGCCCACCTTGTAGAAGAGTAAACTGTAGATGCTGCCAATTTCAGTTTCTCCAAGAAAAAATCAAAATGAATGGAAATCTGACAATCTGGTGGAGGAGTTTAACCATTGAAAGTAGCAAAAGCAAGATTCTTGTTACTCCTGAGGTATCTTTTTCTAAGAGCCATTTGAAATATCTCACCAAAAATATTTAAAGAGGAATCATCTGCATGATTAGCTGTGTATAACTGCTAGCAGCAGTTACTAATCACCTTATTTCCAAACTAGTCGGTATGCAAAAAAGGAGGGAGACGAAGGTAAATACTAACTTATGTGGAATATTTTGTATAAATTTCTGAATAAATCTTGGAACAAGTAAACAAACATAATCGGTCTATGGCAAAGGCCACACATCCTCCCCAGGAAACAAGCTTCAATTTTTTAGGCAATTCCTGCACTTCTGTGAATTATAAGAATTATTGGAAAACCAAATCTATGTCATAGTTTTTAAAAGGCGATTAAATAATTTCAAGTATTACCAGCAGATGGTGCTGTGCATTAGCAAACATCCTTCTTGGGACAGCTCCGGACTCCAGGGAAAGTGTCACCAGGGAAAGTAAATGAGACAAGTAAATTATATAGGGGGAAAATGCTAAGCAGCCAATGCAGGAAAAAGCACACAGTTGTACTTTAGAAAGTGGACACAAAATTGTAAATTTCAAATAATACCTGTGAAATAATTCCTATTTAATTATTGCATAGTAGAGTTATCAGAAGAGAAATAAAATAGAAATTCTACTAAACCCCGCAGGCAGTGAGCACTAACAGAGGGAAATATTTTCACCATGTTAACATGAATCTAGGTATGAAAATGTTAGATGATTGTTCAGTTGCTTCCCAGGCTTAGATCTTCTTTCTCCTCTGTTCCCTATGGTCTATTTTCAGACTCTGTTCTTCATGATTAGAAGGCTAACTTATAAAACCTGCACTTCTGTGAATTATAAGAATTATTGGAAAACCAAATCTATGTCATAGTTTTTTAAATCCCTTTAGAATGGGATCGAAAAAAGTATGGTTTGCTCTATCTCAACATTTCTTGCACGTGGCTATGTGTTCAATAATTGCTTATTGAATGCTAAATAATTGATTTGTGAATCACGCTATGGCCTAATGATACTGAGATTTATGTACACTCAATCAAAAAGTATTTGTTGAGAAAGTGTTCTGTGCTTGGACACAGAACTTATGATCTAGAAGAGGAAATAAAAGGCGATTAAATAATTTGAAACACACTGCAGTAGGCATGTGAGGTTGTGGGATCAGGTGCCAGAAGGGACAGAAAACAGTTCCTGACTCCAGGTGGGCCTTAGGGTTAGAAGAGATTTCTTAAAAAGAGTGAAGTCTAGTTTTGTAATCAAATGGTGAGCAAGGGCTGGCTATCTACTAAGAATGCTCTAGGGAGAGAGGACAATTTTTGAAAAACATCAGAAGAAAGAAAAAAAAAAGCCCCACAGTATATGTGAATAAATTAAAGAAGATAAAGGGTGATGAGGGAGTGTCAGAAGATCAGATGGAGAATATTTTTCCTATGGAGTTATGAAAAAAAATTCCTATGAAAAAGAGAAAGTCAATATAGTGACTCACACATGGGAGTGATATGATCAGATTTGCAGTTTTCAAAGATCATTCCAACTGAAGTGCAGAAAATGACTTGTGTTTGTAATGGAGTTGGAGGGAGAAAACAGAAATGCTGGAAATGGAGAGACCAGTTAGGAAGCTGTTGCAAAACTCCAAGGCTGAAATGGTATGTCTGTAGCTACAACAGTGGAAGCACCTGGATGCAGAGGTGGGCCAGCAAGACAGATTTTGGGGGGGGGATGCCAAACTACAGGTGTAAATAAAATATCACAAGAGTGATAAAACATTACAGGATACTTAAGAAGAGAATGGAGAGATCCACAATTATCAAAGCTCCTCCCTGGTAGAACACAGTCTATTTTTGAAAGATATACTTTCACCAGCTTAGGGTGATGATAGAGATCCTAAGCAGCAATCTCAAGTTACCATGGATGGAAAGCAACATGCTCTTTTAGGGTGGTAAGTCTTGTTATTTTCAAGTTCAGAGACAAAAATGAAGTTTAAGAAAATAAAAATCAAAGGAGCACATTAGTTCCAGTGGTCACCCTTCTCCACCCTCCTCTTTTCAAAATAAACAATAACAAATATATAAAGAATGCACATTTTTATTTGTATGATAGTTTTATTTGTATGTGGGACAGTAGAGTGCATTTCGACATACCATACATAAATGGAGTTTAAGGTCTCATTCTTCTGGTTGTACAGGATGTAGAATCACACCTGTCCTGTAGTAATATATGCACATAGGGTAATAATGTCAGATTCATTCTCCTTCCTCTCCGCCACTCCTACCTTCATTCCCTTCTGCCTAATTCAAAGTACCTCTATTCTTCCCTATTGCCCTTCTTTACTGTGAATTAGCATCCCCATATCAAAGAAAACATTAGGCTTTTGGTTTTGGGGGATTGGCTTATTTCACTTAGCCTAATATTCTCCAGCTCCATCCATTTACTAGCAAATGCATAATTCCATTCTTATTTAAGGCTGAGTAATATTTCATTGTGTATACATATCACATTTTATTTATCCATGCATCTGTTGAAGGACACCTAGTTTGGTTCCATAGTTTAGCTATTGTGAATTGAGCTGCTATAAACATTGATGTGGCTTTGTCACTGTGGTATGTTGATTTTAAGTCTTTTGGGTATAAACCAAGGAGTGGGATTGCTGGGTCAAATGGTGGTTCTATTCCAAGTTTTCTGAGAAACCTCCATAATGCTTTCCATAGTGGTTGCACCAATTTGCAGTCCTACCAGCAATGGCATCATCTAGTCTCCCAGGACTGAATGGTGAACATCATTATCATTGGTTTTTGTTTCTCTATTATTCTTATATTCAAGTAATTTAAGACAACTGTTATTTTCTTCTATACACCTATACTGATGTCATTTTCTTCCATTTAATTCTTCTATCACTAATGAGTCTTAATTGAACACATTGAGAAGGCTATTTGGAATACTTTTTTCCCCACAGCCTCACCAGCATTTTTTGTTTGTTGCTTATATTCTTGATAATTGCCATTCTGACTGGGGTAAGGTGAAATCTTAGAGTAGTTTGATTTGCATTTCTCTAATTGCTAGAAATGCTGAACATTTTTTTCCATATATTTGTTGATTGATTGTATTTACGAAACTCAATTCAAAGTGCATCAAAGACTTAGGCACTAGAAGTAAAATCACAAGTCAATAAATGGCATGGATTCAAACTAAAAAAGCTTTTTCTCAGCAAAGGAAACAATAAAGTGAAGAGAGAGCCCACATAATGGGAGAAATTCTTTACCACATACACCTCAGACAGAGCATTAATCTCCAAGATATATGAAGAACTCAAAAAACTTAACACCAAAAAAAAACCAAATAACCCAATCAATAAATGGGTTAAAGAGCTGAAGAGAAATACAGAAGAGAAATACAATTGATCAACAAACATAAGAATGCATATTTAAGGTATACCAAATAGCCTTCTCAAAGTGTTCAATTGAGACTCATTAGTGATACAGGGATTAAACAGAAGGAGATGACATCAGTATAGGTGTATAGGAAAAAATGACAGTTGTCTTAAATTACTTGAATATAGGGATAATAGAGAAACAAGATAACGATAACGATGTCCACCATTTAGTCCTGGGGGACTGAATTATGCCATTCTCTAATGAAAATGAAGAAAAAGAGCACTTTTAGGTGAAAATAGAAAAGAACAGAGGAGGATATAGGGTATGAATTTTTTAAACTTGAATCGTGTGGCATTCAAGTGGAGAGGTCAACTAAATAAATGAGTCCAAATATCAAGAAAGGGATGTGGGTTGAAGATACATATTTGATAACTAAAAATATGGGAGTGGATTATATTCTGAGGGAGAATGTCTAGAATGACATATAACAAAGTGTTTAGGGACAAGGACATAGAAAAATGCAATTGTAAACATTGAATTAGATTCATCATGTTTTACACCTAAAAACCATAGGATGTGTGTGGGAAGGGCTGTATAGTAGTCACAAAACACACTTTAAGACATTACATGTCAGGGGATCAGATTCGCTCTCCTGTGAAATAAAACTGCTTGAGGTGAGTTCAGAACTCTCGTCCTCAAAGTCCTCATGACCAAACACAACAACATTTCAAGATCTCAAAACTGAAACACTGGGAGAAATTGAGACCTTGAGATTTCTAGAATTTGAGTCAGTGAAACTTCAATCTTGTAAGACTATGAGACTACAGTCTGTGACATTTGAAAAAGTAGGAGAACACAGGACTGTGGGATCACCAGGCTTCAAGACCACAAAATTTTGCAACTGCAGGACTGAAAGATTGCAAAATCTCATTCCACTCTCTAGGATCAATGCTAGTTTTTACTGATTTGCCTGATATTGTACATAAGCTAATAACTTGATAAAGAGGGTTCTATTTGATTTGGAGGTGATTTCTGATTTGATTCTGGCATGCCCAAGCAGAGGACAATCAAAAGCTGGGCTGATTTCTTGATCTGGAAAGACCTTTCTTTTCTGACAGAGTCTTGCCCAAACTGCTTGCTCTATTCCAATCTCAGGCACAAAACCAACTTTCATCTCAAGTGCTATCCTTTTTACTGTTGTTTTTATATTTTTAAAACATTATAGATCCATACATTTTCAATGAGTTTAAAGGTAAGTTTCTTATTGATAGATCTGGAAGTTGCTCAGTATTTCCATAAGCATGAGTGGTTCTCACATACAGCAGGCTTACAGTGCTTATAGTCTGGCACTCACCATAGTTTCAAGAAGGTTTTGTAGCCTGCAGATCTTGTGATGGTGTAGTTTCATAGTTTCAAATAGAAAACACAAATGTGATTTATTTGACTCATGATTCTGGAGGCTAGGAAGTTTGAGGGCATGGTGTTGGCATCTGGCCAAGGACTTCTGGATGCTTCATGACATGGCAGATGGAAAAGTAAGCACATGCAAGACAAAAGAAACCAGGCCAATGTTTATCTTTTTCATCAGGAACTCACTTCCTCAATAACCCACACTCTCTTGCAATAAAGGCATAAATCCATGACCAAATCACTTCTCAAAGATCCCACTTCTTAATACTGGTACAACAGCAATTACATCCAACATGTGGTTTGGAAGGGTCATTCGAACTTTGGTATTCCACCTCTAAGCCCCCAAACTTATGGCCTTCTCACATACAAATATATTCATTCTATCTGAACAGTTCCAAAGCATTAACTTCTTCCAGAATCAACTCAAAAGTTTAAAAGTCTAGAGTCTCATCTGAATCAGATATGGGTGAGTCTCAAGGCATAAATTCATACCATAGCAAATTACCTCTGGCTCCAGCTTGTGAAATCAGAACAAGTTATATAATGTGCTTACATAATATAATGGTAGGAGAGGCATAGGATAGACATTCCTGTTCCAAAAGGGGCAAATAATCTTTCACTTCATGTGCTATCTCCTGAACATACTGCAGATGTGAGTCCCCTATGCCTAGCCCCACTCTTATGGCTTTGGTGGCTCAGACCAGAAAGAAGTTCTCACAAGTTAGAGTCTGGTGCCTGTAGTTCTCCCAGGCTAGCATTGCACATTGGTAGCTCTACCATTTGGGAATCAAAGGTGTGACCCCGTCCCTGCAGCTCTATGAGGCATCTCCCTTGTGAGGGCTTTCTGTGAGGGGGGCTCCATGCCTGCAATAAATTTCTGCCTGGGCTCCCACATTGTCTGCAGTATCATTTGAATTGTAGGTGCAGATGGCCACGCCCCCACAGATCTTGCATTCTGCGGGCTGCCGACAGCACCATATGAACCCTCAAGGTTTACCACCTGTACCTTCTGGAGCAACATGTGAAGCCAAACCTGAGCCTACTTGAATCGTGATTGAAGCAGCCAAGGAGTGCTGCCTTGGAATGTGAGGAGCAAAGTCTTGAGGCAGCCCTGGGTAGCAAGTCCAAGGAGGGTGTCCAGCACCCATCCACCAAAACCACTCTGCCTTCCTTGAGCTCTGGGTCTATGATTGGCAGGGAAGCCTTGAAGAGCTCTGAAATGTCTTTAGGGTCTTCATTTCCTTGGCTTAATGATTAACACCTGGCTGTCTTCTATTGGTACTAAACTCTTAAGCACATAATAGATTGGCAATAATCTTTGTGTTCTCTTATCTAGCCAGTCTACAAAATGTCCAAATCTTTCCATTCTTCTTCTTTTAAAATTATAAATTTCATCTTTCTCTCTTTTCTCTTTCCATTTCGCTGTTAATGGATAAAAGTAATAAAGAGTCATACAGCAGCTTGAACACTTTATGCTTATATATTTCTTCTGCCAAATATTAGAGGTCAACACTCTTATGTTCTGCATTCTTTAAAATCCTGGGATATGAACACAAATTCATCAAATTCATTGCAAATGTATATCAGGTATGGCCTTTATTCCTGTTTCTAATAGCTTGTTGCTCATTTCTATCTAAGAACTCATCAGAATGGGCTTTCCTATCCATTTTTTATTAACATTCTGGTTATGACCACTTACGCCATCTCTATGAACATTCAGATTTCCCCTATAGTTCTTTCTTCTTCACCCTCACCAGAATCATCCTTAAAGTTTCATTCATAGACATCTAGACTTTCCCTAGCCTACTCTTTCAAAGTCTTTCAGTTTCTACCAATTGCCAACTTCAAAAGCCACTTATAGACATTTGTTGCTACAGCTCTAATTCTCAGTATTAGTTTCTATTTTTGTCCATATTCTGCTGCTGCTACAACAGAATATAGCATGCTCAATAAATAAAAATAATAGAAATTTATATGGCTCACTGTTCTGGAGCAAAAGCTTTTGTGCCATATCACAATTTGGTGGAAGGACAGGTGAGCATACACATGACTGAGAAGGAATCTGCTGGACAGATCGTTTTCTAACAAGAACCCATCCCTGCGATAACTCACTCACTTCAGCAATAATGGCATAAATCCCAATCACCTCTTAAAGGTCCCATCTTTTAATAGTTACAATATTAATTTCAACATGAGTCTTGGAGAGGACATTTAATTCATAGCAAACTATTGCTGTCACAGGAGAGCAGGGAGCTGAAGCTTCAAACCTCCGTTCTTAAGACAAAAGAAAATTTAAAATCAGACACTGAAAGTCATGCAAAAGGATTTTGTTATAAGTGAAGGTAAAGTGGAATCAAAGTGAGAATAGGGTAAGGCTCAAGCAGAGAGCACTCTCAGGGGAGAGAGTGGGTCGTCTCCAATTAGAGAATGACAAAGGAAGCAATGCTGCTTCCAGATTGATCCCTGTTTGATGGTTCCCTTGAGAACTGGGGACACCTGCATTCTTTACCAATCAGGTCATCAACTCCTCCTTCACGTTGGGCAGTAGAGTTTTTGACCCTAATTGATCTTTTCTGAAACTACCACGGCAGGGCAGCCATCCTATTGAGGGGGGCTTCAGTTTATAAGTCAATCCTATGTCAATGTGGGTACTGGGTTCGGCAGCTATCAGAGGTTACCTTATTGCATCAGCATCACTGAAGAATTCCCCCCATTCTGAGATAGAAGGAGACCATGGAGGCCATGACTCCTAGTTTTATCTTGACCTTTATGGGTACTGTCAAGAGTTAGTCTTATAAATCCTTCTTTCTTGAGGTATTGCCTCCCATTACCTCCGTTTACTCTCTACTCAAAGTTTGTCTATGGATATTTTTCCCCAGATTATCTACTGCAAATTGTTTACTCATCTGTCTTGATAGTAACTTAAAGAAAATTTTAAAAATAACTGAAAGTAAACCTGTAATCTTGCTAGGCACTCCACTGTTGGATGGTTCCCTTGAGAACTGGGGACACCTGCACTCTTTACCAATCAGGGAATCAACTCCTCCTTCACGTCAATTACTTACTGCTCATTACTTACTGCTAACATTACCAGAGGTAAGGAAGGACATTTTATGATAGTAAAGGGCTCAATTTATTAAGAGAACAGATGGGTAGAATTAAAGAGAAAAATAAAACAAATTAATAATCATAATTGAAGATTATGGACACACTTATTAGTAATTGAAAAATAGAAAAGCAAAAGAACAAAACACTATTAATCAATTTAGTCCCACCAAAATGTATACCACACTCTACCAAACAATAATACAATATACATTAATTTTATAATTGACCTTGTTTTATAAAATCAATGTTTGTAAAGTTCAATAGACACATTAGTGGTCCCAATGACACATACATCCCAGTTATCCTTGAACCTGTGAATATGTTACCCAGTAAAGAGAAAGTAAAATTGCTGATCTCATAGTGGAGAGATTTTCCTGGATTATAGGCTTGGTCCAACATAATCATGCCGGTCTTTGCAAGTTAAAATGGAAGCCAACCTATTAGCTTTGGAAAAGGACGTGTGACAGTGTAAGGAAGGTCAGATCCACACAGAATGAGGACTCCAACAGTTTCTAGCTTTGAAAATAAGGGGGAGATATGAGCATCTCATGAGGCTGACAACAAGGTGTGGCTAGCCTGGGTGCTCCCCAGAGGCCAGGGGACCTCTTCTAATTTGATGGAGGCCCTGATGTACTATGGATCTTCCAGTCATTTCTACCACATAATCATCTCTCTAACATGGAAGTTTTTATTTTTGAAATCAACAGGAGGTTCTCTTCCTTCAGGAGGAGCCCAACCTTTCTTTTAAACACTGTTCCATAATACTCTCCCCCTTTGATTACCTCCAAGGCAGCCACTTGGCTACCTAACCTCAACAGTGAAACCCATACGTATTCACACTTCTGACCCAGACTCAAGAAGAGGAGAGTGTACAGGCATGTGCAGTAAGGGAAGGAAACACAAAGGCTATTTTAGAATTTCATCTAGAATACTAAGCGAGAAAATTATCAAGTTCAAATGCTCCTATATGTTTTAAGTATGTTATATTGGTAATTTTAAGGAATTCCACCAAGGAAATTCCTAGTGGCTTCACTGGTTATCATACCCAACATTTAAGGAAGAATAAAATGCATAAGCTTGGGCTGGGGATGTGGCTCAAGCAGTAGCGCGCTCGCCTGTCATGCGTGCGGCCCAGGTTCGATCCTCAGCACCACATACCAACAAAGATGTTGTGTCCGCCGAGAACTAAAAAAAATAAATATTAAAAATTCTCTCTCTCTCTCTCTCTCTCTCTCTCTCTCTCTCTCTCTCTCCTCTGTCACTCTCTCTTTAAAAAAATGCATAAGCTTTTTCAGAAAAAAAAAGGAAGATGAAATATGTCCAGTCTCACTTTATAAAGACAGAAGAGTGTATTTTACAAGAACAAAAGTTAAAGGCTGATATTCCTCAGGAACATAAACACAGAAATCTTCAACAAATTAGTAGCAAAACCAAGTTAATATTATGTGAAAAAGACAACACATTATGACCAAGTAAATGTTATCCAAAAGGAAAGATTGATTTAACATTAAGTCTTCTGATAATATAACTCATCTCCTTAAAAGAATAAAAAAGAAAATGAATATACTCATTCCAATAGATACAAAAAAGGCACTGACAAATTTCAACACTTATTCTTAAGAATTTATAAGAAATAAGAAATAGAAATGAATTTTCTCAAACTAATGAAGGATAGCAAAACAAAATATAGGTAACATCATACATGCATCATACCTAATGGTGAAATGTGGAATTAATTCCACATGAAATTCATCAAAAGGGCAGGAATCAGGTTCTCATCACCTTATTTAACTTTTCACTGAAATTCATAGGCAAAACCGTAAGTCAATAAAAATCAATAAAAAGTACAAATTAATAAAAGCAAAACTGTCATTGTTTGTATGGCATACTTGTTAATAGTAAACAATTAAGGAATGAAGGAAAACCTCTAAGTAAATAGGAAAATTTAACAAGGTATCAGGAAGCAAGGTCAATAAAAATCAATTTTCTACAAAAAAATAAAATTATAAGAAATTTTCTTCAATATGACAAGGGCAATTATTTTAAAGCAACTAGTTAGTATATAAACCTAATGAATAAAACACTGAGCACATTTTCATTAAATAAGAGCAAAAATAAGAATAGTATCTTTTGCCTTTTGTTTAAAAAATGTTTGGTAATATCCGAGAAATATGATAATTAAATACAAGATGAAATTAATATAAGGAGTTAAGGGACAGAAATATTAGGTGCAAATGATGTGATTACAGCCCTAGAAAACAATCATCAGATATGTCTAAGCAAATAATATCTTGCAACAAAATTAAAAGTGAGAATAAAATCCCAAGTACAAGAACACTAAAGTATATTGTTGAATGATATGTAAAAGAAATATTATGTTCTCACCTAGAGAAAAATGGTAAATGTTGTAAAGATATTAATATTTCCAAATTAATGAAAGTTTAGTACTAATACATTTTTAACTTGAAAACGTGCTTTGAAAATAACAAATAAGGGGCTGGTGTTGTGGCTCAGTGGTAGAGCACTCACCTAGCAAGGGTGAGGTACTGGATTCAGTCCTCAGCACCATACAAAGATAAGTAAATAAAGGTATTGTGTCCATCTACAACTAAAAAATATTTTTTAAAAAGCTTAAAATGATTATAAAAATAAAATAATAAGTAAAATAAATAATAATAGTTAGAAAAGGGATTTTGCTTTTGTAGATATTAAAATGTTTTATGACTATAATAATAAATAATGCAAGTAATTATTATATTGGTTAAAAATGTTGAATATGACACAATAGATAACCCTGAAAAAGCAATAGTACTAATAAAAATACAACATATTAAAAAGGAACAAGAGAAACTACTGAATAAATTCTGGATATCAGAAAAAACTTTCACATATCAACTTAGAGTAATATTTAGTTTTTACATATTTGATTTGCATACAATATGTTCAAATATACTATTAATTATTTTATATGAATAAGCCTATATGTCCTCCTAGATAAAGTTGGAATTTCACATCTAGTAAATTTTAGAACATCTGGAATGGTGGTACTGTTGTGAAAAAAAATGAGCTTGATTATTTGGAAGAGACACAAAAATCACGTTTTTAAGCTGTTTTCAAGAATGAGATCTTCAAGTCCTCAATATTTGCAAGAAATTGCATATTTTATATGTAATACACTATACTCATAAAGAACTTTATATCTTTTACTATATGTAAATTTCTAAGTATTTTTCAATATCACATTTTTGTTCATTCTGTGTACACGCAAGAACAGCATTTGTCCATAATGAAGAATAAAAATATTTGACATTTTGCTGGTCACTGTGGCACATGCCTGTAATCTCAGCTGCTTGGGAGACTGAGGCAAGAGGATCACGAGTTCAAAACCAGCTTCAGCAAAAGCAAATCACTAAGCAACTCAGTGAGGCCCTGTCTCTAAATAAAATACAAAATAGGGCTGGGGATGTGGCTCAGTGGTTGAGTGCTCCTGAGTTCAATTCCCAGTACCAAAAAAAAAAAAAAAAAAAGACATTTAAAAAATATTGTATTTGAAAGTGATGTCGTCCAAGATGCAATGTGGATATGGAGTCATCTTTTTTTTCCCCCTATGTTTTAAACCGTAGTACTTAACATGGGGAAACGAAATTAGGCCTTTAATTATTGGAGTCCAATTAATCTGCGTCTGGATTCCGCTGACACCATCAGAGAGCAGGGACTTTGGCCTATTGATACAAGGGTCTTCAAGGTTTATCCTTATCTGTCTTTGTTAAATGATCTTTTCAGAAGCAACCTTGAACATTAATAAGACAACAGGCACTCGAGTTTCAGAGAGAGAGTTCTGGGAGACAGGAAGCTGAAGTAGCCACCTGGAAGTTGCTTGTACAGACTTAAATCTAACAGGGTGAGATTTTTGCACATGTGTATGTTACCCAGATTCTCCTGAAGTTCTGGAAATGCACATGAAGCAGGAAAATGAGGAGTGGTGCTATTGTATACTGATCAATTAAATGTGACATAAAGGGATATAAGGAGTTTCACTATTATCACCTTAAGTCCTCCAAAAAGGAGTCAATTTTTGTCCATTTTCTAAGAGAGCCTCCTTCCACATTGGCCTTGCCCTTTCTTCACTGTTTGTTGATAACCTGTTATGTTTTACTTTTCTCTGAATGTGATACCAAAAAAAAAAAATGCACTTGAGATTTGGAAGGGCTGAATCCTCTAATCCCCATAACCTTTCTGTTAACTAGGGGAGACCAGAAAGCACAGGAGGTTCACTTTCACAGAAACCTTTGTTGATACAAATTGGGTGGAAATTCAGGGAGTTACAATGTATCCCTGGTGAAGTCTCAAAACATAGGGTGCCACTGCACAGTGTGGGGTCATCTTGCTGCTTCAATATATACAAGATAAACAACAATGAAAAAGTCAGGTAAATAATTTCTGGGATTGTAAATTTACCAAACTTCGGAGGTCACCGTATCCTTATAGTTTACAATTTTATTTAACATTAATAGAAAGAAAATAACCTCAGTCTCTGTTAGGTGTTGGAGGTATTCACAAGACTTGGCAGACACATAGACCCAGAATTCTATCATTCTGAGAGCTGTTTCATACTAGAGGTGACAAGAAAAAGGTGCAGTGGGCAACCCTTATAAGTAAAAATAAGAATGCAAAGCTAGTGACATTACAATCAAGAGGGGAAAAGTGAGAAAAAAAATCAATTGCCAATATCAAAGCAATATTCCAATATTGTAAAAGCAGTTGAATTCTAAAGTCTACTACAGCTCTCTTCTAGTTTGGAAGATTATTTCCCATGTATTTGCTTTTCCCAACAGCTTCATTTAAGAACATAACCTTTACATTCAGATTTGCTGAATTCCATTTCTGAATCCACCTTTCCTAGCTGAAAATTCTAGAGGAAATTATGTCAGTCTTTCTTTGCAGCACTTTGTCACCCCTAAAAGGGGATATAAGTATACTTACCTCATTGTGATATTACATTAATTAATATTGCTTAGAGGGAAGCAGTCAGTAGCAGATTTCTACTGTTCATTTTATTTCAGTTTGGAGCAGCTAAAGGCAGACAATTCATGGCATTGTTCCATACACTGCCCTCCTGCCTTTGGTCCTCTGTCTTTCTTCTCCTCCTCTGTCTGCCCCTTTTTATAGGTTGGTTTCTTAAGAGGCCTGCACTTGCTTTCCAGGTTCCTTGGGCAAGTCTGGCTTGATCAAGCAGGCAAGGGGCCAGGGGGCTTGCTGAGCCTCTCCAGTGTCCTGGCTTTGCTCATTGAAAGCTCCATCAAGCTGTGGAGAGTGCCAGACATGGATTTCATTAATCCTACCATCAGTAAGTCTGAATTCACCGCAACTAATACAATACCTGTTTCTCTGACGATGCCAACATTTCCTTGACACCGTGTATGACCTCCTGTTATTTCTCAACAAAATCTGGCAAGCATACTCTGGCTGGTGAAGTAAAACATCCCAGCAAGCCACAAACTGCTGAGAGCATCCATGCTGAAATGAACAGGACATTCCAAAGAGATCCACAGCAGCTTAGCTCAGAAGAAAAAAAAATGAAAGAAAGAATACAGAATCACTTATAGAAGAGAGCAATCCTCCAGTTCTCTAGATTTTCATATTTATCTTTCCTAAATTGAAAACCAGGGAGGCGTCCACCCTAAAATCCCACACCATTCTTACTCCAGTGCCATGTTTTGAGATGTTATTCCCAACTGTCCCCATCAGGCTTCACCCTACAAAAAGAATCACAGATGTCCTCTTGATGGGATGAGCCTCTAAAATCTTTGAAGTTTCTGGCAACAACACCAAAAGAGAAAGCAACATGCCATGTACAAGGAGATTTAGTTAGGGCTCAATTTGAGGATAAAATCAGTCAGAAAATGGCTCTGTGAACTAAGAAATATACAAAGAAAATTAGGGTTTGTTTAATTTCAAAGGCTTTAACTTTTCTGTCATGGTTTTGGTGAAAAAAATAATCTATATTAAACTAGTTTTCATGTTCTTTATCTTACTCTTCTGTGAGTCTATGGTGAGATTTTTATTTTCTTGGCTAAAATACCAGATTTTTCCTCAAAGCCCTCTCTAGCAGAATGATACTATAATGTTAATGGAGAGACCACTGAGGCAATTGTCATAGATGGTCCATTCAGTCTTTAAAAATATTTTAATTGATACATAATAGTTGCATTGATTTATAGGGTAGAGTGTGATCATTGATACATGTATACAATGTGTAATGATCAAATTAGGGTAATTAGCATTTGTTATCTCCTTTAACATTTATAATTTCATTTTTCTGGGAGCCTTGGAACTCCTTTCTTCTAGGTCTTTATAATATACAATATAACAAATTGGTGTAGACTACAGCCACCCTGCTGTGCTGTGGAATACTAGTACTTCCTCTATCTATATTTTGATATTCATCAACCAACCTTCCTCTATCCTCCCTCCCTTTTCCTTTATGGTACCCATTGACTACTATTCTACTCTCTGCTTCTACCAAACTAACTTTTTAAGCTTCTACTATG
Source organism: Spermophilus citellus (assembly GCF_964194105.1). Lineage (NCBI taxonomy): Eukaryota > Metazoa > Chordata > Mammalia > Rodentia > Sciuridae > Spermophilus > Spermophilus citellus. Next base: position 116,685,951 of record NC_138188.1, on the reverse strand, counting down.
ACTGAGAACATGTGGTATTTGACTTCTTGTGCCTAGCTTCATTTTTCCATAATTAAGACATAGCTGTTGAATGGTGTTATATTCTAATTGCTGTTACAGGGCATGTTGGAAAAGAATAATGTGGAGGACTTTCCTGCCCTCAAAGAACTCACACTGCAATGACAGGATAAGACTAAGTAAATTGATAATTATACACTGTAGGATTACTGTAAAGCAAATGTTCATGGTTCCATGGGAGAGGAAAAGAGAAGAGTCTATTTTAATTTGAGAGGCATAAAAAATGGTTATCGTGAGACATAAGAAAAGGTTTCTATGAGACAAAGGCTATGTTCAGTGGCAATCGGAAGAAAAACATGAGAATCTGGCACTGCTGTGTAGACCGTTAATGCACTTGTAACAAAGGAAAGTGTCCAAGTGTTTTCAAATCAAGCCAGCCAAAAAAAGAAAGTAGCTCAATTTGTTTAAGATTTAGTCATCTCAATGATCAGAGGCACTCATTGCTGGTTATTGCACCATCAAAGGAAAACTGCTACCTAGTCTCAAATCTCCATGGGGCAAGGTTTCATTCTGACATCTGATCACGCCTGGTATTCTTCCTCCATTCTACATGAAGTGGATACTAACAAACACCCAAATGATAGTGAGTCTAGTGAGAAAGGCTTGAATAGAGCTAGCAAAATTAAATTAACACGTAGGAACTGACATAAGTGAGCCAAGCTGGGAAAGGCTTTATCTGTTAATGGACACTGGGGTTTGGAAAAGAAGTTTTCTTGCAAATGAAGCCAAGAACCTGGGTGTTCATATTTCCTTTACTGGTGATGCAGTTGGTGAAGGTCAACCTGGGTACCTGCTCCTTGTTCCTTGTGTGCATACACACCACTCACAGAGGTCTGTGAGGACACTAAGCAAGGAGAACATAATGCCTTGAATGATATGTTAGAATGTGACATTCCCAGTTACATATTCTCACTGAGTTTTAATGACCTGATCTGTGTAAGATACTGAAAGTCCTAAGGGACTCCTAAAGATATTAAAAATTATATGCAGCCACATCTGGAATATTATTTTTGACTTCATTTTCAGAGTTTTCTCTAATTAGAACTTCTAACATTTTAATTGTTTTTATACATTATTTACATGCAACCTCTCAATTAATTCTTGCAAGCAGAGCTTATGATAGAGGTTTTATTAACCCCACTTACAGATGTGGAAATGAAGACTGTTTACTTGCTCAAGGTTATCTAATGGAGAAAAACACACAAACATAATTCAAACATTTATCTTTTAATTCCAAGTTTTATGAAGATACTAATACATTCTTCATCCTCTGAATATTCATTGTATTGTATTTGTTTGAAAGTGCTTCCTAATTGGCAATGTGTTGTAAACATGAGATACTACATAATTACTAAAGGTGTCATTGTTTATTTATTTGTTCTTTCTTTAGCAAAACTTTTCTGAACATCTGTTTTATGTGTTCCTCACTGTTCTAAGTACTAGAGGAATATTAGGAACTACTTTGCTAACTAGATCTAAAAATATATATAGACAGAATATATTTCTTTTTTATATATTACTATATGTAAAAAAAAATAGTCATTTCCAAGACAATCATTCTTGAGCAATCACTTTGATAGTTTTCTGCATCATGGCAGGACATCAGTAATTTCAGATGTTGGATTTTAGCCACTGGAATGGCTTTGTTATTGGCCTTAGAAGTATTTCACTGTTACATTTGATTGCACCCATTTGAATAAAAGTAGATCACTATACACTGGTGTGCAGTGACCTAGTTAAATATACATGTAAATGACAGCTTTTTCAATGGAGTAGTTTTAAGATAAGCAGTAAATATTTAGATTCCTTTAAAGTATTGTTTCAAAAATGGCAGGACTGATTCACAAAAATTGGAAGACCAAGTTAGAGGCTTTCCTTTATTACTCTGCATGGCAAATAATTATAATTTCACCTTCTAATTCATTTGAAATGCTACAGGATTTATAGAAGACCTCCAAGAGACTATGAATATACTATAAAATACAATATAGTCATTTTTTTGTTTCAAAAGTTAGGCTTCTTCGTCTAGTAAGATATGGCACAATGATTTTAGAGTAAAAAGTACATTGTTAGATTACCCAACAAGCAAGATATTGGTGGTTAGGTTAGTTAGGCTGTCTAATAATTACTAGTCCTACGTTTGGGATAAATGTTAAAATATGTTTAATAGCTGTAAGTGATCTGAATTAGCTGACCATTTTGAAATTAAAAGTTATTTTGCAGTCAGGTATTAATTATCAGGAAAAAATTCACTTTAATTATATGGTTCTAAAAGCCAATTGGTCACTTCTGCCTCTTTGCTTATATATATTGTTTGTTAGTCTAATATGCTGAGCATATTCACAGATTTTCTTCATTCAACTTCATTACAGATGCCTATTTAGATAGACCAAATTATTTAAAATTGCCAATATTATACTACATTTCTCCTATAGAAATGGAAATTTCAAATGATTCAACTTAGTAGATGGTCCTCTTGATAGGAGCAATCTTAGGTCTGCCAGGCTCTGCATGCCTTTCATGAAAACCCTTTCCTTTAATTGAATCAGTTAAAATAAAATTAAAGAGGTTTGAAATGTATTCTTCCCTTTCTTCACTTAATCAAATTATTGTTCCTACATTTTCAAGTGTCCTTATGAAATTATTATAAGAATGATACTTCCAACTAAAATATGCAATAAGGACATTTTAGAGGGAGAAAAGAATACCTGTTTCCTCAAAATATAGGGATGGGTAAAGGTAGAGAAGTTGGTGCCTCGTGTAATTATGTGTCATCAATACAACACCAAGTGGTGAAAGACAATAACATTATAGTATTTTGACCATTATCAATAGTAGCATGAACTCTTAACACTCTGATAGTAAAATAAATAAATAAATAAGCTTTGAATTTTTCAGAATAGATGACTAATGAGCAGTACCTGCTTTAGTATTTATTTTTTTATACTAGGTCACGATTGACTTTCCTTATTTCATATTTAAAAATCATGTTGACATTGGCAATGTTTCTATCTCTGAAATAATCAGTTTTCTCCTATGACTTTATTATGGTGGTACTCTAACTTAGGACTAAGTATGTTAGGTCCCAGAGAGTTCTAGTTTTAAATTAGCAATTTATCTGTCTTCCTCCACTGACCTTATTTTTGTCAGAACTATTTCATCTTAACCCAGACTTGATATAATGGATTACAGTCATGAACTGAAATGTAAGTCAGTGGACCGGTGATAGATAAGGTGATCCATGACCAGATTGTTCTGACCTTTCAGAGTACTGTCTGCTAACCTCCTTGGCAAGTTGAATTCACTCTTCTCATTCAAGCATAACTGGGATCATTTAAACATTAAAGGACTAGAACTTCTCTCACTCTCATCCTTTGACCTAGTTTAAACCTGCTGCTACTCCCTGGTACAGCATGTGAGAGAGTATGTGGGTAAATATTTAAATTTGAACTTATATGTGTATACATGTGCGTACCCAAAGTTGTGTGCTTTGGAAGAGGTGATCTATTTTTGGAATGGTACCAGGTTTTGTGTTTCATGTTTCACATGCAAATGAGTAACATCAAGTTAACCTATAATGCCAATAGATCCACATGTCTTAACAGATAGCTATCATTTATGAATCTTCTTCCTATGTCTTAAATTTCTTGCCTCTTCTCTTAAAATTTACATTAGGATGTTTTGAAAACACATGGTGAAATGGATTGTAAAATATTGGATCAAAGGATTGATAAGGATAAGTGATTCAAGCCTTTAAAATATCGTGAAAGTTGGTATTGATACACTGTTAAAATATCTGTTGAAAACTACAAACACATTCTGTATTACACCAAAAGGAACAGAAATACTAAGGCATAAGATGCAGGGATGCTTATGGAAATAGCCAGGCTTTAATGGATATACTAGTTGAGGAAAGAAAATGCAACAGCTGATTCCATTGTAAAACAGGACCCCACAACTCTGTTAACCAGAGTGATTATCAATATAATGAGGAGAAAAGAACCAGCATGCTTGAAGAGCACAGGGATAAACATCTTCTCTATTCCAGGATAGTTGGTAGGTGTATTAATTAGCTTTGTGTTGTTATGACAAAATACCTGAGATAATTTAGCAATAAGAAAGGTTTATTTTGGCTTGTAATTTTGGAAAATTTAGTCCATCATTGGTTGACCTTATTTTTAGCCTGCAGTGTGATGGGAGCAAGTGACATAGAAAACAGTTCAGATCATGGCAACTAGGAATCGAAGAGAGAAAGAGGAGGGACTATGGTTCCAATATATCCTGCAGTGTTGGGCCCACATATGACTGGAAGACTTATAGCTAGACCCTACTTTTTGAAGACTCCACAGCCTTCCAGTAGTAAGACAGGTTGGGGAAGCCTTTACCACACATTCCAAACAGAGCAGAACTAGATAGTTGATAGGGCTTACTGAGAATAATGGGAATTTTAAAAATCCAAAAAGTAAAAGAGACCAGATAAAAGCAAATGCAGTCATTTGGTAATAGCACTAATGCCTGTTTTTAGTCCAGGAACTAAATAAATGGTTCCAAGGACACAGAATTCCTTAGGAAAAGAGAGGGTCCTCCAACAAGTGTATGAGCAGCCATCTGAATAAAATACCCCAACCCTACACCCAGATTCTAGATCTTAACCAATTCTCAATCCCTATACTTATTGAAAAGTATTGAAGAGGCGGGGTCTTCATGTGGAATGACTTTATAACACCATATCATATAGTCAGTCATGATTCTCCCAGTCTCTCAACGAACTTAGGACTGTTTAATCAGGTAAACATGCACTGTCAAAATGTGAATACTCTGATATTTGGAGAACTGTTGAACATGGAGCTTAAATTGTTATCAAAACCTGAGGGTCTCAATCATTGCCAGTCTTGCTATTAAAATAGATATAAATAAGCTCCTGATAATAGACAAATTTCTTGCCCAGACCAAGCTGAACTCAATTGCATTATATTATGAACATCTCAGAAGTTACTGCTCTGTTCCTTTGATTTATACCTAGAATGGGAATACTTGTCTGTAATACTTGTCTTTGAATCCATGTCAGAGTCTTGGACTATGGATTCAAAGCTATTGAAGTGAGGATAGTGGAGTAGAAACCTCTATCTTTATAATCAACTCATACTTCTGCAAGATGATAAATGAAAAATTCCCTGTGGGATTAAACGTGAACTGTGAAGTACTTCTTATACCAGGTTAACATCTGACAGAGGACTCTACTATGGGAGACCATTGGCAGTGCAGTGGACCAGAGTGGACTCAAAAATGGAGTAACTTTAATGATGGAAATGGAAGTTATATTTGCATAAACCCACCAACATGAGCTTCAACTACCTAAATTTTTGGAGTTTGCCCAATATCCATAGAGATTAAACAGACAGTCCCTATCCAATCCTTCAAGGAGAAAAATCAGAACAATCAGTTTTATTTCAAGAAGTTACATTGAGCAGGGCACTGTGGCACACATCTGTAATCCTAGTGAATTGGGAGGCTGAGGTAGGAGGATTGCAAGTTTGAGGCCAGCCTGGGCAACATAGTGAGACCCTGTCTCAAAAATTAAAAAGGACTGGTGGTATAGCTCAATGGTACAGTGTCCCTGGATGCAATCTTCAGTACCTGTTCTCCAAATACTAAAGGCTACAGAAGGGAGAAATCATTAATTTTGACTGAGCTAGATATTTATTTAAAGTATAGGTCTTGGCTTAAGAGTTTATAACATTTCATATAGGCATTTCATTGCCTAAAAAAAAACACTGTATAACACCTCAGAAAAAGGAAAATTCCCTTCAAAAGGTATGAAAATGGGCTTCATGACCCATCATCATACACCGTCCCACCCAGAATATGACAACTTTAGAGCAGATGCATATTAGGCATCAACATGTAGATGCTAAGTATTAAGCTATTCTCCAGGTTGTAGTTATACCCTAAATCAATGAATTGGGTCGTAGGCCCTAATATGATAGAATATTCTATTCCCAAATCAAAGATGGGAGATATCAGTGACCTCACTTACCCTTACCCTAAATTCTCACTTGGAGGAACTTGTGCTTTAGTCTCTAGTTGTCCTATTCCAGAGAAGATCCACCCCCACCAGAAACATAGAAAGAGTCCTACAGAATTTTGAGCTATGGTTACCACAAATTCATTTAGGCTCCTTATGACAAGAGACCAGCAGATAAGAAGAATGGTCACTATGTGTGTGAATAGTTAATCCCCAGCAGCAGGAGGCGAATGAGCTATTATTACACAACAGTGATAAGGAGGAAATGATCAGCATCTGTTTGATATACTGATGTAATTCCTAGTACTCTCTTGCCTAGTTGGATGATAAATAGACATTAACCACAGCATTTAAAGACCATGGTGGCTGGGGTCTCAGTCTGCATCAGGGTTACTACCTGGGTCACTACTATGTCAGCTACCTACATAGCAGAGGTGCTTTAGAAGCACATCTGGAAAGAATGATAGAAAAGAGACAAACTTTTGATTGATTGTAGGCTCAAGATGTACTGCAGTCGGAAAATCATAGTTTGTCACATTAAAATTTTTTCTTGTAACAAAGGAATAAAGACCAAACATCAGCTAGAATTCTGTAGGAGCTCTCCCAAGATGGGATGGATATACTAGTGAAGCAAGTGAATCTAAGAAGTGCAAGGAGTACATTGTTGGAGATATTTTGAGTCTTGTACCACTCAGAACCTCTTTCAGAATAAATTTCAGATATTAATTCTCTCTGATGTGACTATTATAGGATGCTGAGTTTCTTTCAAGAAATTGAGTTCCGCTGAAGGGAAATATACCACTCAAGGTTAACCTCACTTTCAAGGCCAAGGTCTAAATACTGTTTAGTTGCCTCAGTTCCAAAGCGCTGTCTCAATTTCAAAGCTCCCCGGGTGACTGGGTCTTAAGGGCCTTATTTGGACCCTATCATCATTCAATTTTTCTGTTTTCTAAACTTACTCATAATTCTTTAGGTATGTGAAAATTTCCTGCATGCAAGTCTTTGGATCAATATCTGTTTTCTAAAGAATCTGATTTATTACACAAGGTCACATGGACAGGACATGACAACCAATATCAGAATTCACACCTGCAGACTCACATTGCAGTGCCCTCTCCTCTACATCACATTGCTGAGTCCTCTCAATGTGGTTTATATCCCTGCCATTATATTATGAGATCTAAGTTACCTATTCATATGTGTGTGTGTCCCAAGCTAAGATATAAATCCTTGAAAATGAGGACTTACTTATTTCCTAAACTGAGAATATCAAGCTTTCTGTATTGAGTAATTAATATTTTATTTGTTGAATGGACAACTTTTAAATTGCTACTATTATAGATAAACAATTTTCAAATTTATGTAAAAATAATGAGTTTACATTCAAATATTTTCTTCACAGTAATTATAGCATATTAGAATGGCTGTCAACAAGACAGTGCTGCTCTTTCTAACTTTGCTCTCTATTACTACCAGTGCAAGCATATTCACAAAACTCAATTCTGCTTCCTTCTCGTTACTCCTACATTTTTATTGCCATCTTTATCTTTCTAAACATAATTATGTAATTTTCTTGCTCAGAAGCTGCACACACTCCTGTTTTATAAAGAACAAGTTTATACCCAGTAAATTTTTCTGAATGAATACAAGATACTCTCTACTAGATTATCACCTAACTTTCTAGGTTACTTGCAATTTCTTTATGCACTCCCAATTTTTTCCTGCATAATTTCACTCTCACAATTTCCTTTCCTCTCAACTGCTCTGACACATTCTATTATTCAAAATTTCAACATTATTTCACAGATATTATCCCCTTAATCCACATATTTTTCTAATAACTTTACTCCCATGATAAAAATAATTTTGTTTTACTTTTTTTTATTTTGATTCTATGTTTTTGATTCTATTCTGTATGGCATCATTTTATGACATGCAGATTATTCAGGTTAGTTGTTTTCTTATCCCCCATGTTTTCCCTTTTCTCCCTCAATGATGAGGTACAAGTGGATGCTGACAACATAATAAATGGATGATCAACTGTACAACTGATTTGTTTCACTTAAGAGATGTGTATCAAATTAAAGCAATTAGGTGGCACCCATATATATAATGAGGAGAGATATTAAGGATAGAAGTTGAAAACAGATGGATTCCAGGTAGAACAAAGGCATTGGCACAGAAAAGGATCCTTGCCTCCTACCTATATTCAGTTGTTAAATTCAGTGACAATAGTGAGAAAAATGCATCACAATACAGTTTCATAAATGATTTTAATGTAATGTTTTAATAAAGACATTAATATTAGAGTCATTCTAAATTGTTTAATAAGTTTTAAATTGATACATGATCCTTGTAAGTACTAATGGGGTACCATACAAAGTTTCAACACATGTATAAATTGTATAACAGTAAAGGTATTTAGCACCTTTATCACCTCACAAATTTATCATTTATTTGAAGTAAGAACATTCAAAATTTTCTCTTCTAGTTGTTTTGAAATATTCAATATTAAATAGATCAAATTCAAAATATTTAATATAATATTTTTAACCATAGCCAGCCACTGTGAAATAAAACACAAGAACTTATTCCTTCTGCCTGACTTAGTGTATATTGACATTTCTCCCCATCCTAACCTCTGGCAACCACTCTTCTACACTCTACTTATATGACATTTGCTTTTTTAGATTTCTCATAAGTTAGATCACATGGTATTTATCTTTCTGTGCCTAATTTCACTTAAGATAATAATCTCCAAGTTATCCATGTTTCTGAAAGTGTCAGGATTTCTGTTTTTAACTACTAAACAGTATTCCATTGTGGATATATACCATGTTTACTTTATTGCTTCATACATGATGGACAATTTGGTTGATTCAATAACTTTGTTATTTTTAATAGTGCTGCAAAGAACACAGGAGTGCAGATGTCTCTTTGATGTAGTGATTTCATTTCCTTTTGATATGTACCCAGTAGTGAGCTTGCTGGACCATATGGCAGATCTATTTTCAATTTTTAGAGGAACCTCCATAATATTTTTTATAAGAGATATACTAAGTTACATTCCCATTGACAGTGTCCCTTACCCCACTTCCATGCCACATCATACAACATCTATGTGTCTTTTGATAATAGCCACTTTAATTGAGATAAAGTGATATATTGTTGTGGTTTTGATTTACATTTCCTGATTAATGATGTTAAAAATTCATGTATTAAAAATTCATGTAAATGTATATTTATATGTTATTTGTATGTAAATATATTTATATATTAATATATATGGGCTACTTATGTGTTTTTAGTGAGAATAGTCTATTTGTATCTTTTACTCACTTTGATTTGATTACTTATTTTTGGGTGTATTGAGTTGTTTCATTTTCTTATATATTCTGAATAGTAACTCCTTGTCAGATACGAAGCTTCCAAATATTTTCTACATTCTCTATATTGTCTTTTCGTACTGTCAATTGTTTCCTTTGCTATGCAGAAGTTTACTTTAGAAAATAATATTAGCACATTTGTTTTTGCTTTCTGTGCATATGGGATCTTATTAAAAAAAAATACCCTTACCCAGACCAACATCCTGTAGTCTTTCTGTAAGTGTTATCATTTCAGATCATACTCTGAAGATTTGTATGTGGTGAGAGACAGGGATCTAACTTCTTTTTTTCTGCATGTGTATATCTAGCACCATTTATGGAAAAAAGACTTCTGACATTGTGTGCTCTTGGCACCATTGTTGAAAATCAATTGATTGTAATCCTCTATTCCATTCCATTGGTCTACATTTTTGTTTTTATACCAAGACCCTAATGATTTGGGTATCATAGGTTTGTATTATATTTTGAGTTCAGGTAGTGTAATGTCTCCAGCTCTTTGTTATTTTAATCAAAACTTCTTAGGCTGGTTGTGGGTTTTTTTTTGTGGGGCCCTACAAATTTTAATATTTTTTTTCTATTTCTCTGAAGTATGCAACAGGTATTTTGATAAGCATTGTTGAATCCATAGATTATTTTGTATAGCATAGTTATTTTAACAATATTTTCTGATGATTGTCTCTCTGGATGATTCCATTTTTGTAAATGAGGTATTCAAGTTTCCTACTAGTATGATATTGCTATCAAGTTCTCTCTTTAAATCTATTAATATCTGCTTTGTATACTAAGATGCTCCCATGTTTAGTGCATATATAGTTGTGATTGTTATATATTCTTACTGAATTAATCTTTTTACCATGATGCTGTGGGCTTCTTTTTCTCATTATATGTCTTTTAATTTAAAATCTATTTTATCTGATATAAGTGTCACTGTCCCTGCTTTATTGTGGTTCCAATTTGCATGGAATATTTTTTCCATCTCTTCACTTTCAGAGTATGTATATCCTTATGGGTGAAGGGAGTCTTCCAGACAACAGAGAGTTAAGTCTTTTTTTTCAAACCCATTAAGCCACACTGTCTTTTAGTTAGAGAACTTAATCCATTTATATTTAGGATGGTTATTGATAGATCATGATTTATTACTTATTTTGCTGTTTCCTAATTTCTTTGTAGATACTTTACTCCTTTCTTCCTCTATTATTATCTTCCCTTGTAGTTGCCGCAGTCTTGGCTGGGCACAGAATCACGAGCCACTCAAGCAGGAACAAAACTTTATTTTGAAAAAGCCGCCAACACTCTCAGCGCCAGCAAGCAAAAAACCGGTCCTCCCACGCGGGCGTCTAACCGGAACCGCCGTCTCCCGGAACCCGGGGTCCCCCGGACCTCCCCCGGAATTTCCTCCTACTATCCTTCCCCAACCAATGGGAACTCTCCATGAGTCCCCGTAACATGAGTCCAGTAGTAGGCCAAGGTGAACAGCAGGAGCCCAATTTGCATATGAATGTAAATCTTAGCATAATAATACCTCAGTGGCTAGCTGGCTTTACAACCAAAGGTGCCATACATCATATATTTTGCTTGTGGCTCCTAGCATCTGCCCCCTTCTGTTTAATTAAGTAACAAGCAATGTGGCTAGGGACCGTGCCTGGTAGGTTGTCCAATTTAACATATGGTTCTTACCCGTCATGGGAGAACTGACCTTTAGGCGTCAGCTTCCTGTCTTAGGTTGAATCCACTGTAATCAGAGCAACCCGTCGCTGACTACCGGTCCAGCATTCAGCCATGCTTGTGGATAGGCCTATGCACCAGTGGGGGGGTGAGGTTCTTGCCTCACCTCTGTTGGCCCCCAAATTTTGCCTTGGTGCCAGTGGGGGGGTAAGGTTCTTTGCCTCACCTCTATTGGCCCCCAAATTTTAGACCATCACTAGTAGAAGGGAGGAGGATACAGAAATGCCACGACACCAAGCCAATTGATGGCTCCTTGGAAAAATTGCGTCACTGGTGACACCATCAGCAAAGATATGCCAGCAGTACCACAATTTGGTGCACCAGATGATATTTCACAATGTATGTAACTGATATATAGTCCAGGCAAGTTCTGCAAGCAGTTCAAATTGGAGGAGTCTATCAATATGTCCATATCCTCCCAAAGTAAATCAAGTCCTTGATAGCATTACTTGTTGAGTTATATTCATTGATGCATCAGTTTATACAGTTTACTGTGATTGCTATCATAGAAGCTGTAGTTTGGTTTTATCTCAGTCTTCACTGGAATTGGGATGGAGATGGAAATTCTGGCAATGATGTTAAAGAGACATTATCCTGAACAGAATTATTAAATATAATAAAAAGGAAAGGTGAAAGTAAACAAACAGATCTGTTAAACTCCTTTAAAAACAATCCTTAACAGCTGTTTACCAAATTTAAATTAGCAAACAAACAGATCTGTTAACCTTCTTTAAAAACAATCATTAACAGCTGTTTACCTAATTTAAATTAAACTATATAAATCACGTGAATAAAGAAAAAATTCGGATCCATTTTTTCATGAGCGCTCCTCATATAAGAAATATGGACATACACACATACAGACATACAACACAAAACAGAAGTGTGCACACAACATACAACACATAAGACAATAGTAAATAAAGGCCTTGTAACTATACCTAGGTGAAATCTCCATTGCAATGTTTAAAAACTCCACAGTCAAAAAATAAAACACAGTCAAAAAATAAAACTGATCAGAAAACATTAACCTAGGTTTGTATGAGCTCAAAAATAAAATAGAACTTTATGATGTGGAAAAATGCAATAATAAAATAGATATTGAAAAAAACACCTTGGTTAATCACTGTCGCAGATGTAAGAATAGCCAAGCTGGAGCTTTGGATGTCAGCTGTTATGGATTTGAGTCAAATCATCTTCTTTTTCTGTAGAAATTGTTTTAGTTAATCTCTCTGGAATCCAAATCGGTTGCTGTTCATCCTGTGGGAAAACACAGACAGCGCCCCGATTCCAGACTATCACTGGATCCGGGCCTTTCCATTGTCCTGTTAGAATATCTTTCCAAAGTACCTTAGGCTTATGTACATTTTTGGGGTACAAATGTCTTTCCGCAGCACTAAGTCCCGATGAATCTAAATTTAAAAAGTTTAGAGTAAAAAGGGTTATTTTAAGTTTATCTTTGGGGGATATATACCCCTTTCCAATTCCCTCCTTTTGTTTTAATAAGTACATTTTAATAGTTTGATGAGCTCTTTCAACTATGCCTTGTCCTTGTGGATTGTATGGAATTCCTGTTATGTGAGTAATACCAAATGATGAGCAAAATTGTTTAAAAGAGGTGGAAGTATAACCAGGACCGTTGTCCGTTTTTAACTGTTTTGGAACGCCCACAGTGGCAAAATTTTGTAAGCAATGAGCTATAACATCTTTAGTTTTTTCTCCGGCATGAAGGGAGCCCATCAAAAATCCGGAAGAGGTATCAACTGTAACATGTAAATATTTTAATTTTCCAAATTCTGGCAAGTGTGTGACGTCCATCTGCCAAATATGGTTAGGTATCAGTCCTCTAGGATTGACTCCAAGATTAACTTGTGGTAAAAATGTCACACAATTTTGACATTGTTTTATTATATGTCTGGCTTGTTCTTTAGTTATTTTAAAACGCTTTTGTAAAGTATTAGCATTGACATGGAACCTTTTATGAAAATTTATAGCTTCTTCTATTGTGGAGAAAATATGTATGTCATGTGTAGATTTATCTGCTAGTTCATTGCCCATACTAAGGGCTCCAGGCAATCCTGTATGTGCCCTGATATGACCTATGAAGAATGGATCTTTTCGGTCCCAGATTAGACTTTGTATAGTGGAAAACAAAGAGAAAACAGTAGAAGAAGGTGAGATCCTACCAGCATCTTCAAGGGATACTATAGCATTAACTACATACTGACTATCAGAAAATAAATTAAATACAGAATCTTTAAACATCATAAAAGCTTGTAATACTGCATTAAGCTCTACCTTTTGAGCTGATTGTTTGGGTACTAAAAATGTAAAAGTTTGATCAGGAGTAACTACTGCTGCTGTACCATTGTTTGACCCATCAGTGAATATATTTGGAGCATTTATGATAGGGGTTTTTCTTGTCATTTTTGGAAAAACTACAGGATGCTTAGACCAAAAAGACAACAAAGGATTAGATGGTAAGTGATTATCAAATGAAACACTAGTTTTACACATGATTATTGCCCAAGTATTTAACTCATTAGCTAACTCATCAATTTGATCCATAGTATATGGAGTGATAATTTTATTGGGAGAAATCCCAAACACTCCCTTAGCTGCTTTTATTCCTTTGAGTATTAATTGTCCTACAGCCTCAGGATATCTAGTAAGAATAGTGTTAGGAGAATAAGATAAATGTATCCACAATAATGGACCTTCCTGCCAAAATACTCCTGTAGGAATATTTTTTGTTGGTAGTACAATAAATAATAAAGGCAAACTTATATCAATTCTATCCAAATGCATATTTTCCATATACGTTTCAATGATTTTTAATGTTTTTCTTGCTTCAGGCGTTAACATGCGGGGTGAATTTGGATCTGATGGACCTTTTAGAATATCAAATAAAGGTCCTAACTCTCCTGTTGGTATGCCTAGATAAGGCCTTATCCAATTTATGTCTCCCAATAATTTTTGAAAGTCATTAAGTGATTTGAGTTGATCTACTCGTATTTGAATTTTTGGTGGACGGACCATGGTTGAGGATAATAGAACTCCTAAATAATTAATTGGAAGATTTAATTGTACTTTATCTATTGCTATCTCTAGATTATAATTTTTCAATAAGTTTGTAAGTGTGGCATAACATTCTAGCAATGTGTTTTTATCTTTATGTGCCAATAACACATCATCCATATAGTGAAATATTTGTAGTTCAGGATTTTGGTTTCTAAGTGGCTGGATTGCTTTATTAACATAAATTTGACACATAGTTGGGCTGTTAGCCATCCCTTGAGGGAGTACTTTCCATTCATATCTCTGATCAGGACCTTCATGATTCAGTGCAGGGATAGTAAATGCAAAATGTGGACTATCCTCGGGATGAATTGGAATTGAAAAGAAACAATCTTTAATATCTATAGCTAAAACATGCCAGGTTTTTGGTAAAGCAGACAATTGAGGAATCCCTGATTGAGCAGGTCCCATAATAACCATCTCATTATTAATGGCTCTTAAATCTTGTAATAATCTCCATTTACCAGATTTCTTTTTAATGACAAAAATGGGAGTATTATGGGGGGATACGGAAGGTTGTATATGTCCTTCCGCTAATTGTTGTCTGACCAAGTCATGGGCTACTTGTATCTTTTCTTTAGTCAGGGGCCACTGAGGAACCCACACTGGTCTTTCTGATTTCCAAGTAATTTTGATTGTCTCAGTGGCCCTTTCTGAAAACCCAATTCATGTCTATTTATTTCTTGATCTATTTGAATAGGTGCTGTCATACCTTGTTCTTGTTCTCTTAATCTTTTTTCTTTCCTAAAGCCTTGTTTAGCCCTAGTAGTGGGCACGTTAGGATTGATGTTATTTGTTAATGTCAATCCTAATTGATCTAGGACATCTCGTCCCCATAAATTTACAGGAAGATGATCCAATACATAGGGCTGTATAGTTCCTTCACATCCTTCAGGATCCCTCCAATCTAATACCATAGCACTTCTATGGGGATTTGTTGCCACTCCTAGGCCTCGAAGCGTTTGAGTGGCTTGTTGTAATGGCCAATGTTCTGGCCATTCTTGACGAGATATTATGCTGAGGTCAGCACCTGTGTCCAGCAGCCCATTAAAGTCATGTCCTTGAATATTTAATTTTAGCATTGGGCGAGAATCTAAATTTAAAGACAGCATAGCCCAATCTACACCTGTGGAGCCTAATCCCTTGGAACCTCTTTCTACATTACAACTGGAAAATTTATCATGCAGGCTGGGTATTATTAATAACTGTGCTATTCTATCTCCTGGTGAAATTACTGATATACCTCTTGGAGAACTAGCTATAATTTTTATTTCACCCTCATAATCGGGATCAATTACCCCAGGACTTATCATAAGTCCTTTTAGTGTAGAAGAACTGCGTCCCAATAATAAGCCTACTGTTCCCTGGGGAAGAGGTCCTTTTACTCCTGTGGGAATGATTTGAATTCCCATCTCTGGGGTTAGTACTGCTCTGGCAGAGGCGCAGATGTCCAGCCCTGCGCTCCCTCTAGTTTGTCTGATGAGGGATTTAATGGATAATGTGTCCTGGGCACTACCTTGATAGTGCTGTTGGGTTCCTCCATTGCCCCATATATTTGTGGTTTTGGGCCCCGGGGCATTGGGCCCTCTAGTCCGTTTTTTGGCAATGGAGCCTGATACCTTTCTCCACGATATCGTGGGTAAACACTTGGTCCTTGTCCGTTTTTTGATAACGGAATACCCTCTATGGTGGTTTGAGAACGGCATTCATTAGCCCAATGTTTCCCTCTATGGCATCGTGGGCAAATACCCGGTATTCTATTCCTTTGATATCCAGCTTTGTTAAACCCTCCTCTTACGGGGCAACTCCTTTTAAAATGTCCTGTTTGATTACAATTATAGCATGTTTTTGGCCTGGCATCTAAAGCCTGTTGTACTGCTGCTAAGACTTGCCCTTGTTCATTAATGTCTCTACATAATTTAATATATGTGTTTAAATCTTCATGTTTCCATGGTCTAATGACCTCTCTGCAGCAACGATTTGCTTGGTCATAAGCCAGTTGTTTTATAAATGGCATTACCTGTTCTGTATTACCAAATATCCTAGAGGCTGACTGAATAAGTCTATCTACAAATTCAGCGTAAGGTTCATTAGTTCCTTGTATTACCTTAGATAATTGACCTTGTAAGTCTCCATGCCCCTGTAAAGTTTTCCATGCCCTAACTGCATCTACAGCAATTTGTGCGTATACGCCAGGGTCATATTCAATTTGTTGTCTTTGACCCTCATATGGTCCCTTTCCCAATAGCATGTCCATATTTCTTTGAGGATAACCAGCTTCTGCATTTCGCCTAGCTGTCTCCATGCAAAATTCCTCATTGGCAACCTTCCATAACAAATATTGTCCTCCGTTTAGCACAGATCGACACATGTTAGCCCAATCTGCTGGTGTCATGTCCAAGTTGGTAACAGATTCGACCATGCTTATTGTGAAGGGAGCTTGCGGCCCATAGGTCATTACAGCCTCCTTTAATTGCTTTATTGTTTTGAAATCTAAAGCACGGTGAATTCGTTGCCCTCCTGCCTGCTCAAGTACAGGGCATGCTAATCTTTGGGGTCCTGCCTCAGAATTCCGTCCATCAACTACGGGAGTTGAGGGCCGCTCAGCGGTAGATGGAGCTGTTGGTTGAGTTACGCCCTCTGGTGATAGAACGGAGTTAGTAGCAACCTCCTGTTGTAATTCTCCACCTGATGGCTGCTTTTCCTCTAAGCTTGCTTTCTTTAAATTCTCCTCTGTCTGACTAGCTTGAGAGACCTTCTCTTTTGCTTGACCTAGCGTTTTTTCTACCATAGTCTGGACCTCTAACAATTTACTTAGCAGTTTTTCGGTTTGTTTTTTACTGGATTCTAATCTACTATAAAGGTAACGTAACCCAATAAGATAGGATAAAACAAAGCCGAAACAGAATGAAACAAAAACGGAACAGACAATGGTTGTATCAATTTTCTCTTTCTCAGGGCCGAATAACTTCAAACCTTGAGCCAACCATTTTTCCCAGTTCGCCTGAGAAAATTCTAGGGCTAGGGAGCTTGAAATAAAAACAAAATAAATCAAAACAAGAACACATTGTTTTTCTAAATGTTCACCCATTCTGTCGCCTTCCCTCAGGGGCGAGCAGTTTTACTCACCTCTAAGTTTCAGGCGTTCCCCGTCCGGGCCGCCAAATGCCGCAGTCTTGGCTGGGCACAGAATCACGAGCCACTCAAGCAGGAACAAAACTTTATTTTGAAAAAGCCGCCAACACTCTCAGCGCCAGCAAGCAAAAAACCGGTCCTCCCACGCGGGCGTCTAACCGGAACCGCCGTCTCCCGGAACCCGGGGTCCCCCGGACCTCCCCCGGAATTTCCTCCTACTATCCTTCCCCAACCAATGGGAACTCTCCATGAGTCCCCGTAACATGAGTCCAGTAGTAGGCCAAGGTGAACAGCAGGAGCCCAATTTGCATATGAATGTAAATCTTAGCATAATAATACCTCAGTGGCTAGCTGGCTTTACAACCAAAGGTGCCATACATCATATATTTTGCTTGTGGCTCCTAGCAGTAGTTAAGTGATTTTCTCTAGTTATATGTTTTATTCTTTGTTTTTTCGTCTTTAGTGTGTCTTTTGTAAGTGTTTTGCTTTGTGGTTACCATAAAGTTTACCAAAACAGTCTTATATCAGATTATTTTAAACTAATAACAACTTAAGTTTTTTTTGTAATAATAAGAGGAAAATATAAGACTATATATTAACCTCATATTTCCTCTTACATTTTGAAATTTTAGTAGTATAATTCACATATTTCTCTATTGCATATCTGGCAATGTATTATTATAATTATTATTGTTTATAATAATTTTGCCTTTTAGCTTTCATAGTACATATAAATGATTGCACATCATGTTTACAGTATTAGAGAATTCTAAATTAAATTTTGTACTTACTTTTACCATTATACTTTCAAGTGTTTTCATGTTATTCACTAGTATACTTGTCTTTCAACTTGGATGATTCTTTGTAGCATTTCTTGAAAAATAGATCTGGTAATGATGAAGTTTCTTAGTTTTTGTTTATCTGGGTAAATCTTAATCTCTCATTCATTTCTACAGGAAAGATATGATGAATTAGTCTTTTTTCCTTTCATCACTTTGAATTCTGTTATGAGCTGCATGGATGTCATGTTGGTTTTCCTTCACATGTAATATTTTTCTTATCTCTGACAGCTTTCATAAGTTGTCTTTGATTTTTAATAGTGTATTATATGTCTAGGTGGACTTCTCTTTTGGTTTAATTTGATTGTGGATTTCTGTGCTTCCTGTTCCTATGTATTAGCATCTATCACTGACCTAGGGAAATTTTCAGCCATTATTTTAAAAATATGCTTTTTTGTCCCCCATCCTTTTTTTCCCATACCAGGGATTGAACCCAGGGCCAGTTAATCACTGAGCCACATTCCCAGCCCGTTTTAATATTTTCTAATTTAGAGACAGGCCTTGTTGAGTTGCTAAGTGCCTCGCTAATCTGCTGAAGCTGACTTTGAACTTGCAATTCTCCTGCGTCAGCCGCCCCTTTGCTGGGATCACAGTGTATGCCACTGCACCCAGCTGCTTTTTTGCCCTTTTCTCATTCTTCTCTCTACAATTCATATTACACAAATATTTGACTTCCTGATTGTTTCATCAGCTATTTCATTGTCTTGGCTAAAGGATCTGACCAGAACAATTTTAGGGAAGAAAAGTTTATTTTACATTTCATAGTTTTAGAGGTCTTAGTCCATAGAAGCCGTGCTCCATTCCTTGGGGCTTGAGGTGATGCAGAACATCATGGCGGAGAAGTGTGACAGAGAGAAGCAGCTCACATCAAGATCAAGAAGCAGAGAGGGATTCCACTCACCAAATACAAATATATACACAAAGCCATGCCCCAATTCTCACCTCCTCCTGCCACATCCTACCACTTCAGTTTCCACTCATCAGTTAATCCCTATCACAGGATAAAATGACTGACTGAGTTAAGACTCTTACAACCCAAACATTTCTTCTCTTCTTACACCATCTCACATGTGAACTTCTGGGGGATACCTCACATCAAAACTGATAGTCTTCCATAATTGCTATAGACTGTCATTCTTCCTTCATTTTGCTCCACTGGCTGGATAATTCAAATGATTTGTGCTCTAGTTCACTGATTTTTTTTCCTCTGGTGAGTGACTTTGCTGTTGAAGCTTTTTATTGAATTTTTAGCCAATCGTTGTATTATTCATCTCTAGGATTCCTATGTGTTGTTTTTTATTGCTTCTATTTTTCATCTATCTTTTCACTTTTGTGTATTATTTTTTTAAATTACATTAAGTTTTCTATCCATTTGTTTGTTATAGTTTGGTGAACTTGCCTATGAGCATTGCTCTGAATTTATTGTAATTTTATAGACATCGTTTTCTTTGTGTTTTATTATTAGATATGTTATTGTTTCTTTGAGAAATATCATGGTTTTCTGATTATTTATAATCTTTAAGATTTTGCATTATCTGTGCATTTGAGGACACAGTACTGTCTTCTGGCTTTTATGAGTGTTTTTAGGCAGAAAGAGAGCATCATACAATTAAGTGTAGACAGTTTGTGATTATTCAGGCAGGAAGAGCCTGTTGGGAGTTCTCTAGTGGATTGGGCTATTGCCTTTGCTCTGATGTATGATGGAATTACCAGCTGGGCTCTCCTGATGAGTGAGAACCTTAGCTAAACTACATTATCAGGTGAGCTGTAAGCTAGTCACTGCTATGAATTTTGTTCAGGATTGCAACAAAATGCATTCCATGACTGGGTAATCCATGTATTTGGAATCTGCAGTTGAATAGGTATGCAGACTGAACTCTGAGTTTCAGTGGAGTCACTGTTCTAGACAAGTGGTACTGATAGCCATGTTCCTTAGATTCCTTAGAAATATGTAATTGAAAATGTCCTCTCTAAGTGGAGATACAGAATGGGTTTATGGCTGAGTTAAGCTTGCCTTACAAATCTTACCATTACAGCCACTTTGCTTCTCTGAAGTCAACAAAGGTGAACAGGGCCAAGTGAGGTTGTTGGGGTGGGCTGACTAGGGAGGCTAGCCATCTAAGTTCAAGCTAGAGTGAGCTTCACACCATGCTTTTAAAGGTGACCACTCAACTTTGCAAATGTTCTATGTTGTTTCCTGTTATTCCTGATTGTCACATCTAGCAAGAACACAATCTATATGCTAGCCACTTTCTTTGCTTTTACCTGAATTCTATGCAGTCACACCATTCTATTTTCCTAGTGTCCTCTGTGAAGTGAGATTACAGCATGCTTTTCAGGAAGCATTTCATAAAGCTAGAAAAGAAGATGCCTGCTTCTGGTTCTCTTTCCCCTCTATAGGAACCATGACCTCTTGGAAATCCCCTCCATCTGGTACTATCCTAACTTGGGAAGGAGAAGCAGGTGGTGTGGTCAGAGTGAGACTATTCCTTTTACCCTCCTAATTCAGAATTCAATCAGTTATACCTATCATGTTTGTAGGTATTTTCAAAGTATAGTCTAGTCTGTGAATAATTATGAGTTGAACATTGTGGGGTGTTGGAGAGATGGGGCCTAAGTCTTCTTACTCTGCCATCTAGCTGATGTTACTCGTGTTGTAATTATAAATCATATTCTAAAAATACTGTAATTTATGTTATGTGTATATGATTGCTTTAAGTTCTACTAAATATATCCTTTAAATTTACTTGTTTTACAGATAGGCAGCATTTTAAAAAGGCCATGATAAAGTTTAATTTTTTTACTGTATGCTGTAATTTTGACTTTAGTTTTCTACTTTGGGAACTATGGGGGATGGTGAGATAATTTTTAGCACTTTGATATATACTTCATTGGTATGTGATTAGAAATACAATGAACAGCAATCAGAACTTTCTTAGGCTGCTTGATAGTTGAAATAAAATTTCCCAGGTTGAGTTCAGCACCTTGGCCAGAGCAATGGAATCAAGGATGTTTTCATACATTTTGTATACCTTGGATTCAATAGGGCAATTATTGCCATTGATAATAAGCAAAAATTATATATACAAAAGTGATTGACAAAGAAACACAATGGCCAACCATAAGCATTCTATAAGTATATACCAAAGTCTTCAAGCAGTTTAATATGCATCCTTTAAATAAATTAATCAATTATTATTCATCCCTAGGGCTAAATAAAACATAAAAGATAACCTAATCCAAAATCACTGCCTTCCATTATAAATGGACAAAGGTTTTTGCTTGACTTTTTCAAATTGGTCCATAAAATGAAATTATCCTTATCATTGTAAATACACCTATTAAAATGCCATGGTGCAAGGGATTATATACTCAAAACTTTCAAGAAAGCAGTGTTCTAGATCTAGTTATTTATGTGAACTAGAATAAGCAATATTAAAATTCTATATTGAAGTTTTCATCTGTACAAAGAAGGATACTATTTTTAAAATACTTTTAGTTGTAGTTGGACACAATACCTTTATTTTATTTTATTTTAATGTGATGCTGAGGATTAAACCCAGCATCTTGCATGTGGTAGGCAAGCACTCTACCACTGAGCTCTGAAGAATACTATTTTTTCAATTACATACTTATCTTATGAAAGTGGCAGGGTAAAAGTATGTTATGCTATGGTCAGGACTCACAATCTGTTAGCATACCTCATTTGGATGGCACTGACAGGCTTTATCAGGTTTTAAATATTTGCCAACATTAACTGTTTATATTTTTTAATTATTAATTCATATTTTATTTGCATTGATAAAATACAAACGTTTGAGTATACCAAGGGGCTGTAGTACAGAAACATTCTAGAAATAATTCTCCACAATCTAAAAAATAACCAGGAAAGCTAGTGATCCTAATAGTTCGAAATATTCAACATATTTCCATTAACCTTAAGTGTGTGTGTGTGTGTGTGTGTGTGTGTGTGTGTGTGTGTATATATATACCTTTTAATATTTATTTTTCCTTTTGCATTAGAGGGCTCAAGATAATGGAGGTGCCCTGAAACTTCTCCTGCCCTCCTATAATGTGTAAGTTACAGGTTCAAATCAAATTTTAAGGTAGACTACTATGGACACTTTTGTGGGGGTCTAATCAGATGAAAGTCAAGACTAGTCAACCCATTCTGGAATACCACCAACAAGATGTGAGAACTTACTCTACTCAATATCAAGAGTTTAAATATACAGTAACTCAAACAGTGTAATATTGCCAGTAAGGTTTTATAGGAAGTCAATAAACAGATTTATTCTTTTATATAAAATTGACTTATGATAAAGGTGGTAGTATAGAAAAGATAGCTTTTTAAGTAAATAGGGCAAGGTCAAATGCATAATTATATGGAGAAAATATTGAGCTTGATACCTACTAATTGACGCACAAAAATTTATCCCAAGGTCACAAGGGCCAGAAGAGAACTGTTTATATTTTTAATAGAATAATTGAATAATAGAGGCACATACTTGTTTAATAATTTAGAATCTTAAATGAGGTGTGAAATAATTCCTATTGTGCTTCTTCAGATTAAGTACCATAATACTTTTCAGTTTGCATATAGAAATAAGTTCTTTGTTTTACTCATATAAAGGTCAAAGTGATTAGTAGAGAATTTCTGAATGGTGGATTTAAAGTGATTTCTACGTAGAAAAAACCCAAGTGTTAGGATCTAGTAATTCAGTTAAGTTTAAGTCAAAAGCACAAGATAGCAAACTGCCTTTTGCTGAAGCTCCTACCACCGCCCCATTTTCTTTCTCTCTCTTACTCTTCCATATTTATTATCTTAAAAGCAGATTAGAACATAACATGGACTAGAAGTGTTAGGAAAAGACCCATGGGAAGATAAGAAATATGTATGTTGTAGATGAATTATTTTACTCTTTCTTATGTTTATTTTATTTCATGGTCTCTTGGGATTTTCAATATTTTAAAGAGATTTATTGTAAAATAACACACAATGAAGCCATAAAATGCTAATATTTATGTATGTTGATGCAAAAACATATCCATAATGAATTCATATATTCAAAGCCAGCCAATTCAACATAACAAATGGTCATTTCTCCAGTAAATCAATGTTACATACAAAAAAAATGCATAGCTGTTATAGAATAAAATAATATTTTCTTGGTGCATAATAATTATACAAAAGAGTGGATTTCACTGATTTATTTGTATATGCACGTAACAATTTTAATCCCCATACTTCCTCTTGTCCTCCCCCCTCCTACCTCCCCATGTCTACCCTACTGTTCTCCCCATTATTATCATGAAAATTACCTATTTTTCCTGTTTCCTTCGTAACTTCCACAAATGAGATAAAAAATATGACTCTTGACTTTCTGAATCTGGCTCATTTCGCTTAACTCAATGCTTATTAAACTGCTTGAAGACTTCAGTATGTACTTATAGAATGCTTATAGTTGTCTATTGTGTTTCTTTGTGTCAATCTGCATTTCCACTAACAGTGTATTATTATTCCTTTTTTTATTTTTTTTTAGTTGTAGGTGGACACAATATCTTAATTTATGTATTTTTTATGTGGTACTGAGGATCTGGCCCAGAGCCTCACACTCACAAGGCAAGTACTCTACCACTGAGCTATAGTTCCAGTCCTACTGTTCCTTTTCCCCAACATTCTCACCATCATTTATTTTATTTGTGTTCTTGACGATTGCCATTCTAACTGGAGTTAGACACAATCTTTGAATAGTTTTGATTTGTGTTTTCCTGATGGCTATAAATGTTGAACATTTTTGCACATAGTTATGGGCCATTTGTACTTTTTCTTTTGAAAAGTGTCAGTTTTGTTCATTTACCCATTTATTGAATGAATTGTTTATTTGGGGAGTGTTGAGGGTTTTGAGTTTTTTTACATATCCTAAATATTAATTCTTTGTCAGAAAAGTAGTTGGCAAAGATTTTTCTCCCATCCTTAAGTTCTCTTGCAATTTGATACCATCCCGTTTATTAATTCTTGGTATTATTTCCTGAGTTATAGGAGTCCTGTAGAGAAAGTTGTTGTCATTCCTATATGTTGGAGAGTTTCTCTTATGTTTTTTTTTTTTTTTAACAGTTTGTCTTATTCCTAGGTATTTGATGCTTTTTGAGGTGACTTTTGTACCACTGGGCTATGTCTGTGTTTGTGCCAGTACCATCCTGGTTTTGTTACTATAGCTCTGTAATATAATTTGCAGTCAGGTGTTGTGATGCCTCCAACTTCATTCTTTTTCTCATAATTGCTTTGGCTATCCTGGGTTTTCTGTTCTTCCATATAAATTTTAGGATTGTTTTTTCTAGTTCTGAGAAGAATTTCATTGGTATTTACACAGGAATTGCATTGAATCTCTAGATATCTTTTGGTAATATGACCATTTTAATGGCATTAATTCTGCCTATGTATAAAGAGTGAGGTCTTTTCGTCCTCTGGTGTTTTCTTCAATTTCTTTTTCAGGGTTTTGTAATTTTTCTTGTAAAGTTTTTCATACTTTGTATTGATTTACTCCTAAGGTTTCTTTTTTTAAAGTTCTTGTGAATAGAATTTTTTTTCTTGTTTCTTTCTCAGATGACATGTTTTTTTTTTTTTTTATGTTGATCTTGTATCCTGCTGCTTTGCTGAATTTGTTTATCACTTCTAGAAGTCTACTAGTGAAGCTTTGAGGAACTCCCTGTATAGGACCATATGATCTGCAAACAGAGAAAATTTGACTTCTTCCTTTTCTATTTTTATCACCTTTATTTCCTCCTCTTGTCTAAATGCTCTGGTCAAGTTCAAGGACTACTTTGAAGAGGAGTGGTGAAAGTGGACATCCTTGTCTTGTTCCTGACTTTAGAGGAAATGCATTCAGTTTTTCCCCATTCAATTTGGAACATTTTTTAGATGTAATAAGGGATGGTGGTAATATAGAAAGTGCTTATTGGCTAAAAAATGCATATTGTAGTGATAATAAGTCAGATGGAATGATAGATTTGCTTTAAAATACTCAATATGCTTGCCATGTTATTATTAGTAATGGTAAAAATAAGACTTAATATGTAGAATAATAGATAAAATAAGATGTGAATAGATTGATTATTGCTGAAGTGAAAGGGGACTCTTAAAGATACAAGTATTTTTTTATTTTTTAGTTGTGAGTGGACTTTTATTTATTTATTTATTTATATGTGGTATTAAGAATCAAACACACTGCCTCACACATGATAGGCAAGTGTTGTACCACTGAGCCACAACCCCAGCCCCAAGACTCATGTATGTTTAAATATTTGAAAATTTATGTAATAGAAAGAAAACAACAGTGGATTTTGTTTTTGTAAAACAAATACTCATGTTAAAGAAAATATAATAATTATACAGAAATGTGCATAGTGATTCTGGAATTATAGCTGTATATTTGTTTTTGCTTATTTTTGTTTCTCTAATATTAGAAAAAGCATGAATGATATAAAATTATACAAATGTTTTGTAAAAATAAATTGTTTGCATTCTTTCATAATGCTAAGGGAAGCAAGCATCTTACCAAAGACTTTAGGTAGGGAACATACATTATGGTTCCAATATATGTTGGTGGCAGCAGTAACAATACAAAGAAAAAGACCAACCCAAGAGCTAGATGATATAATAGGGAACAGTCTTTGAAACTTCGTTGATCATCCCTTTCCTTTCACAGCCTCTGTTCCTTACTAATCTACTTGCTTTCTATTTGTAATTGTCATAGGAGCCATATTCAGTTGCTCTAGACTGTTTTGCAAATCTCTCAGTTCTCATAACTTGTATTTTCAAAATATCATACCCTACATTGATGTGTCTCTTTATAAGTGATCATGATAGAGGTGATGATGATAATTAAAATTTCTCCATGCTTACTATGTGTCAAGAGCAACTATAAATAATTCAAGTACTGTCTTAAAACTTAAATTATTATTTATATGTAATAAGAATAATTAATTGTCACCTTAAAAACTTGAATTAGTTACTTTGATTTTGCCAATATTACAAATGAGACTAAGTCCTAAAATGTTTAAGTAACTTGTCTAAAACCAAACAACTGTGAACTGAAAAAAATAATAATCCATTATAACTTTACCAGAAATAACCCTTCTGGGGAACTTCAGCAGATAATCTTAAGTTTCAGTTAAATCTAGACCAATGTGAGGGATACTTTTTTACTGGCTTTTGTAAAATCCAGGAATAGTGTTCATAAAATTTCCCAATATGTCAGTATTCCTTAAAGTGTTGGTTATCACAAAATCTGAACAGATTGAAAAATCCATGGGATAGGATGTATGGAATAACCACACTTTTGGTTCCTTTATATTTTGCAAGGTTAATCTGATTTTATTTATAATAATGTGACTTGTTTCTTAAATATTTTATGTACATGACCTTGTATTTAGGAAAGCTAAGTCATCCATTTCCAGATGGTAGGGATTTTATAACCATGACAGTATAATAGGATAAGCATCCCTAATTCAAAAACTAGAAATTCAAAATGACACAAAGTCTAAACATTTTCAGCACTGACAGGATACCACAAATGGAAAATTCAACTCGTGAGTTCAGAGGATGGGTTGCAGTCAAAACAAGCATGCTAGAAATATTGTAAATTTTTATAAATATTGTTTAACAAAAAGTTTGTGTGCAAGGTGCACAAAAAACACAAATAAGAGCGCCCCCCCCCCACACACACACACAAACACAAGATCCGAAGCACTAGAGAGAGCTGCCTCCCACCGCCTAGAGGTGCCAGGCCTGAGACTGCTCTTTCTGCGTTTTGCGTCTCAATGGCGGCCCCAGAAGCCAATTAGGTTCCTGAGCGAGGGTCGGGACGCTTTTGACGGCTGCGCGGTCCGAATACAGGTGTTCTGCGAAGTATGGCTTGATCATTTCTGCTCTTAGGACTCCTGAGCCTTGGGATGCTGTCTGTGAGAGAACCAAAATCTTTTCCAGAGAAATCTGGTTTGGGAAAGAGAATACAAATCGACTATCAAGGTGGATGCAGAAACACAAAATTGCACTGGATGTTTCAGTGTTTGATATTGAACCTGGAAATGGTGTTTTCCTAGTTGAACTTGTTGGTACTTTTAGTATTCATGTGTTTACGCCAAGTTTTTAATGAAATTCTTAAGTCTTGTGGTAGAGGATATTAACCATGTGAATATAAAGTAGTAAAGCTGTCATACCATGTATTTTTGAGAAGTCACATGATAAGGACTGCATAGAATGGGAGAAAGCACTAAATGGGTGGTGCCAGACATAATTCTAAAAGTCAGAATCCAAATGCTGTGATCCTGAATGTTGAAATCCCAAGAGACCAAAGTCCCTAAAGTCCAAAAACCCGGAAATCATATCATAATCCTGAAAGTACAATCTTAAGATTTGAAATCCTGGAAGCTAAAATGCTTAAAACTTCAATTTCTATTGAAAAAAAAAAAAAATATATATATATATATATATATATATATATATATATATAAACTATATAAGAGAGGTAGAAAGCTGAATTCTGGGAAGAGATCGATATGATTTTAGTCCTATGCATGATAATTGCACTGTGTTAGGGTGAATGAATAATAAGAAACTTGGTCAAGTGTTATTTGGGATGTGTTTCTGAGGATGTTTGCAGAAGAGATTAAAGTGTAAGGCAGGCTGAGTAGGTGGGGAAGATTCCATTATGTGTGGGTGGGTAACAACATCATCCAGTAGGCAGGGGGAACTCTAGAGAACAAAACAGAAGGTGAATTGATCTTTTTCTGAAAGCTAGGTCGGAGTTTTCTTCTGCTGTTTTAGATACCAGAACACCTGGCCTGTGGACTCCAGAACATCAGTGGTCCCTGAGTCACCAGGCTTCTGGACTTGTAGGGAGAGTTAACACTATTGGCTTCCCTTAACTAGGTCCTTTGAGCTTGGACTAGCCTATTTACTGGCAGTACAAACTCTCTAGCTTGCAGATAACCTGTCCTGGAACTTCTTAGGTACCATAATTGTGTAAGCTAATTCCTCCAATAACTCTTTCACTCATCTACCTACGTATCTATGTATCTATATCTTACTGGAAGATCCTGGCCAATACAGATTTGGTATTATGGAAGCCAAACTTTGGTCTCTATTACTGTATTCTTTACAACACAAGGAAGAAATCTGTGAAATTGTTTCTTCCCCAAAAAGGCTGTCATAATTTAAGTGTAATAGTCTACTTAATGGTGAAAAAATTTTTTAAAAAATTTAAAGCCAATTATTATTGGTGCTGTGAAAACAGAACATTTCTTAATAGTAATGCCCAAGTAATAACTAGACTTTCAGATGTACAACATGTATTTAAAAAGTTTCTCAGCAAGAGAAACAATAAGAGAGGTAAATAGGGAGCCTACATCCTGGGAACAAATTTTTACTCCTCACACTTCAGATAGAGCCATAATATCCAGAGTATACAAAGAACTCAAAAAATTAGACAATAAGATAACAAATAACCCAATCAACAAATGGGCCAAGGACCTGAACAGACACTTCTCAGAGGAGGATATACAATCAATCAACAAGTACATGAAAAAATGTTCTCCATCTCTAGCAGTCAGAGAAATGCAAATCAAAACCACCCTAAGATACCATCTCACTCCAGTAAGATTGGCAGCCACTATGAAGTCAAACAACAACAAGTGCTGGCGAGGATGTGGAGAAAAGGGTACACTTGTACATTGTTGGTGGGACTGCAAATTGGTGCGGCCAATTTGGAAAGTAGTATGGAGATTCCTGGGAAAGCTGGGAATGGAACCACCATTTGACCCTGCTATTGTCCTTCTTGGACTATTCCCTGAAGACCTTAAAAGAGCATGCTACAGGGATACTGCTACATCGATGTTCATAGCAGCACAATTCACAATAGCTAGACTGTGGAACCAACCCAGATGCCCTTCAATAGATGAATGGATAAAAAAAAAGTGGCATCTATACACAATGGAGTACTACGCAGCACTAAAAAATGACAAAATCATAGAATTTGCAGGGAAATGGATGGCACTAGAGCAGATTATGCTTAGTGAAGCTAGCCAATCCCTAAAAAACAAATACCAAATGTCTTCTTTGATATAATGAGAGCAACTATGAACAGAGTAGGGAGGAAGAGCAGGAAGAAAAGATTAACTTTAAACAGAGACATGAGATGGGAGGGAAAGAGAGAGAAAAGGGAAATTGCATGGAAATGAAGGGAGACCCTCATTGCTATACAAAATTACATATAAGAGGTTGTGAGGGGAATGGGAAAATTAACAAGGAGAGAAATGAATTACAGTAGATGGGGTAGAGAGAGAAGATGTGTGGGAAGGGGAGGGGGGATAGTAGGGGATAGGAAAGGTAGCAGAATACAACAGTCACTAATATGGCAGTATGTAAAAATGTGGATGTGTAACCGATGTGATTCTGCAATCTGCATTTGGGGTAAAATTGGGAGTTCATAACCCACTTCAATCTAATGTATGAAATATGATATGTCAAGAGCTTTGTAATGTTGTGAACAACCAATAAAAAAAAATAAAATAAAAAATAAAAAAAATAAAAAAAAGAATGGTTTGAATAAAAAAAAAAAGTTTGTAGACCAAAACCACTCATCAAATAAAAGTGCAGTGATTGTCTCAAAGATCACAGAAGGAATGAAAATGCAGGTGAAAATACTAGAAGTTCACCCTGCCAAGTTACTCAGTTGTATACTGCTTCAGTCCTTTTACATATAGCACCATGCTTACTTTCAAAAACTGCCCTTTGTCAGAGAATAAAAAGAATGTGAGGGGCTGGGGATGTGGCTCAAGCGGTAGTGTGCTCGCCTGGCATGCGCAGGGCGCTGGGTTCAATCCTTAGCACCACATAAAAATAAAAATAAACATGTTGGGTCCACCAAAAACTAAAAAAATAAATATTAAATCTCTCTCTCTCTCTCCCTCTCTCTCTCTCTCTCTCTCTCTCTCTTAAAAAAAAAGAATTTGACAATCTTAGGGACCTTCTGAATTGAAGACACTTGGTGACAGGCTCCTCCACTGTCACAAAACCCATTAAATGTGAACTGTTCTTTGTTATTTATTTGACCATTGAAGAAGATAGACACATTTAAAAAAAATCATATATCTCCCTTTTGCTAATGTTTCAAAACTGTCCCACTGGTTTTTAATTTTTTTTTTTATCAAATACATACAATTCATGTTCCTGTTGGATCTGAAAAATCAAGAACTTATTGGCGCCTTTATGTATTAAGGACTGGGCAAAAGTGAAGTGTTTTAAAAGACTTATTTGAAGATTTGGTGTGCTTTGCTGAAGAAAATAGGTTTGAGTTCTCATAATGACAGATTTGGAATTCCCTATGAACGAGGCTTCTAAAAGAAAATTTCAAGGTGTTATCAATAAAATGTGTTTTTTCGATTCAGCTCAATGCACATGTGAGAATATTCAAATGAGTGTGTTGGTTATGAGATACAGCAAGGATGAAAACTTCCAGGATTTTCTAATGGATTGAAACCATATTTGCCTGAAGAGGCCAACGAAGTCACTGATTCGAAAATAATTATGTGCACCGTGGGAAAAGAAGATAATGCAAGGATGGCTGGGTGCAGTGGTACATGCCTATAAATCCAGCTATTCTGGAGTCTCAGGCAAGAGGATAACAAGTTCAAGGCCTTCCTCTGTAATTTAGTGAGGCCCTGTCTCAAATTAAAACATAAAAAAGGCTGGGGCTGTAGCTCAGTGGTAGAGCAGCTGTGGGTTCAATCCCCAGTACTATAAAAGTGCGGAAAATATATGCAATGATGTTGCCATTTGATCAGTATTTTTCTGCCAAATTTGTGGTCTATATATGAAGGCATGCAAAATGGATTTCTATGCACCCAAAAGAACATATAAGCATGATGCAGAAAATGGGAAATTTTAATGCTTATTTTGCTCTATATTGAATCATAGAAGAATTTCAAAAAGAGAAGCATCACTAGAAAATGAGTGTGGATGTATTCTTCAAGGAGAGCATACCTTAAGAAAAATCAGCTATTTATCTCAATGCAAGGCTTCAAAACATTGTTAATGATCTTGGAAGTTGGTCAGCACTTACAGACTACTGCTGTGTAATTGCTCATAATCTCTCCCTGTAATGTACTTTTTTGATGTTGAACTTTCAGGTTTTTACCACAATTTTTGTCAGCATTATTTCTTATAATTTGCTGTTGTGTATTTCATCTTTATATTACTTTCCATACTGGAGTTATAAATAGTATAAATACTTGTAGATGGAGTATAATTTGTTTTATGCTTTTCTGTGCAAATTTGATTCTGCAAAAGTACATTATCACAATGTTGACTTAGTGTGGAAGCATTGTGACTTTACATTTAAAAAATTGAAAATTCCTTTGTAAATTAAGAAATGTCCTTTTTTCTATATCTACCTTTGTGACAGATAAAAATTTCTCAATCTCCAATCTTTGAGCAATTGGTTTTGTGATGTTGACCCATCATGTTTTTTGATGTTTCCTCAAAAGATGTAGGGAGTCTTTCACTGAATTTGAGATGATGGCATTTATTAAGCCAGGTGCACAACATTACTTCTCTTTGTGATTTTATATTTATCACTTTGTGACCTATTTTTGATTTTTTCTTTAACCTCTCTTGTACTGGGGCTTGAACCCAGGGGTGCTCTACCACTGAGCCTCATTCCCAGCCCTTTTATGCTTTATTTTGAGACAAGATTTCCCAGTTGCTGAGTCTGGCCTAAAACTTGTTATCCTCCTATGTAGCGTCCCAAGTATCTGGGATTACAGGTGTGCTCAACTATACCTGGCTTGACCTATTTCTTTATGGATATGGTTTGTCTGCTCATAACTGTTATGCTTTTGCATCTGTTATTAGAGTACCTCAGTGTGTGCTTGAAAAACAATATGTTGCATATTTTATTGTGAAAAGTAGTCAATGAAGCATTTTGTCATGTTTCTCAAATTTTCTTTTAAACATACAAAATATCTTTTAAAAAACATAAATGAACAACTGTTATAGTGACACACACCTGTAATACCAGAGACTTGGGAGGTTGAAGCAGTAGGATTGCAAGTTCAAGGTCAGTCTCAACAATTTAGTGAGACCCTAAGTAACTTAATAAGACGCTATCTCAAAATAAAAAATGAAAAGGGAAGGGGATATAGCTCAGTGGTAAAGTTTCCTGGATTCAACTGCCAGTGCCAAAATACTACCACTATTACTACTAATAATAATAATAAATAAAAATAAAGGAATTTAACTTTAAAACTTGGGTCCCATTCTCAGATATTTCACTTATTTATATGCATATATTCCTAAATTTAAAAATGAAATGTTAAGTACTTCTGGTTTTAACCATTTTGGATAAGGACTATTAAACCTGTAATACAAAAAAAAATGTTAAAATTCAGCTTTAAAATTAAAAAATATTTCAGAAAGATGATAAAATAGTCACACCTCAGAAAAAAATATATCCTCGGTAGGACTGTAGGAATTAATCATAGACACACCTGAAGAAAAAGAAGAGAAAGCAGATGGTTATATATTTTTTATACTTTCTCTATTCTGGTTGAAATCTTGGAGAACAGAGCATATTTAAAAGATTAAGGTAAAAATCAATGACATAAAGGACAAAAAGATTATTTCCCAGCTTTCTCTGAGTTTTTGGAAAGAAATTGTGTACCAGGTTCCTTCTGATTTAGCAAAGTGAGCTTGGTGAATCCTTTCCAAAAATTGAGTTTCATTTTACATTTTGCATCCACATAAAACTATAGAATGTTTATGGCTGATTTTTGCTGTTTTATTGCATTTCCTATAACAGTTTATAAAATTTATTTACATTTCTTGGAAACTTGTATCTACATTCCTGTATGTTTTCACTCTTTATTTTTGCCAACCCAGAAAGTAGTATTTAAATTTCATTAAATGAAAAATTGAAATTAGTTTACTTGTGAAATGTTTTAAGAATTAGGAATCCATACTTGGGTATGGACTATTACAATGACATAAGCAAATAAAGTTCTGAAATTCTTATCACTAAAATCGTCATTCCATAAAGAAAGAAAATGTCTCAAGTATTTGTTGCTTAGATGTCTAACTCAGTCACATAACTTTTTTCTTTCTCTTGTATGTATTTGATGATCCATTGATTTACGAGGATGAAAATCCATCACTTGTTTGTGACCATGACTTCTGGTCATTACTTTTGATTTTTATCTCTCTTTAGGTTTTCTGTGATTTTTTTTTTTTTGGTTTGGATAGTAACATAAATATACATGAAAATAAAATATCATGCAAAATTCTCCTCTCACTGCTCCCCACTTAAAAGGTTTTTATTGTTTCTCTCAGTTTTAGTTTTTTAGAAGTAATTTGTTTCATAAAATGAAGGTGAGATTAATTTTTTCATTTTATAACTTAATATTACTGATTTTCTTTTCCATATGAGGAGTAAAATATGAAGTACATCAAATATACACACACAAAATCACATACAATATGATATTAGGGACTCTCTTATAAAACTAATTTGAAGATGATTCACAGAACTTCCTTTGATAAGTTTCCTGTAAAATGTGGCCCATGAAAAAATGAGCATGGGCTGCATCTATAATGAGAAAATAATGGAGATTATTTATGAAATTAAACACTCAGAACTCAAAATTCAATACTCTTATCAATTGACAGAATTAGCAAAAGAGTTAAGTGGTATCTGAGGATTTTAAGCAAAAGTAGTTAAATACGAGTTCTGTTGATTACAGTAATTATATTTGTTACCCTTCAATCAGAAAGTGAAATTTTACCATGTCCATCAAAATTTTCCTGAGTTTTTTTATTTCAATGCACCAGAGACATCCCAAAAGCAAATTCACAAATGTTTTAATATTTGATGCAAGATTTTGCATGATAAAGCAAAACATTCATCAGGGGTTTCATTCTGAAGCATTCTAATTCTTAAAAATTAGTAGCTAATTAAAATTTATATGGAGAGTTTTCTGTTCACTGTTATTTCTACATACAATAATTTTTAATTTTTATGTAAATAGATAACTAAGAATTATAAGGCTTAGGGCATATTTTCATTTTGCTATTTATGTGCAAACTTTTAAAAGTTTAAATACCGTTTCACAAAGCAACTACAGTTCCAAGCATAATCATTGGAAAATACATGTGTGTTTCCACAGTTTCATTATGTATAATAAGGAAAATTGAATACAACATTCATATATGAGAAATAATTAGTTAAATATCTTATAGCACATTCACACAATTGACCATACCACAACTAGTGAAAAATCATATTGTAAAAAACAATTAACCTGAAAAAAGTTACAGAATTTTAAGAAAAAAATTTAAAAATATTTCATATCTATAACATTTTATTACTTATTTTCTGATATAAAATGTATAAATGCATATCAAATAGGTTAATTTGTGGCAATTTATTTCTTTTCTGACCATTAAGAGTGATACTTTAGTA
Organism: Spermophilus citellus; assembly: GCF_964194105.1. Lineage (NCBI taxonomy): Eukaryota > Metazoa > Chordata > Mammalia > Rodentia > Sciuridae > Spermophilus > Spermophilus citellus. The sequence continues at coordinate 116,651,189 of NC_138188.1, read as the reverse complement.
ATTCAAATTTGTTTTACTATATATTTTTATTACCAGCTGCAAATGAGCCTTAGTTCATCTCAAAAAGCCCACTCTAGTTCTCTCTTCAACTCATTTTTCACTCTCTACACCACTTGTCAGTGGTATATTGGCTTGACTAATTGTGATTTATATTATTTGGAATGAACTATATTTCTTCCTTTTTCTGAGTTCAACTTTACTGAATTACATTTCCACTTCAATATAAATATTAGGTCACTTTAGTCCATGAATTAGAGTCCAGGTAAGTTTTAAAATGCTAAGTGAAGTTAACCAATCCCAAAAAAAACCAAATGCCAAATGTTTTTACTCTGATGTAAGGAGGCTGATTCATAGTGGGATAGGGATAATGAGCATGGGAGGAGTATATGACCTCTAGATAGGGGAGAGGGGTTGGAGGGGAAGGGAGGGGGCACGGGGTTATAAATGATGGTGGAATGTGATGATCATTATTATCCAAAGTACATGTATGAAGACACGAATTGGTGTGAATATACTTTGTATATTGCCAGAGATATGAAAAATTGAGCTCTATATGAGTAAGAAGAATTGTAATGCATTCCAGTAAATAATATGGATATTTATTTAATAAATAAATAAAATATAATATTTTAATTGATTAATCTGGTAATCTTATAACTTATTCCCCTCCCTCAGGGTGGGCTAAACTTGTGGTTCAAGGCACATTAGAATGGAGGAAGGTCCACTTTTGACAAATCTGCTTCCTTCTTTTAAGATGATGCACATCTACATAACAGATGAAGTTTAATCTCCTCTTATTCACAGTTGTGGTCTCCCTAGGTGAAATGACTGGTTGCTGGTGTCCTTCCTCTCTGTGACAGGCATTCAGATGCTGTATTTCCTTTATATTGTGGAAATATGTCCTGGTTAATTACAGTAATCTATGATTTTATCTATTGTTCCAGTATTCTTTCCAGCTTACTATTTGTCATATTTGGGGCAATAAATTAGATAATTATATTTTTGTGGGATGCCTTTATGACATCATTTTAGGACCCAAGAATTTCCACATAGCTTTGACTTGACTATATCAATCTGTTCCTCTTCTCCCCACCTTCAGCTTAGACTGCCAGATGTGAATTCTGGAGCTTCTCGTTACTTATGCCCATTACTTTAGAGATGGGTGGGACCAGGTACACTTGGGATGTTTTAAAATCCAGAAATGAGAAATTCTATAGTGTTTGTTCTGCCCTAGGAATCCCTGTTTTAAAGAACTCCGAGGATCCAGGTTACTCTGCTGCCTCATCTTTGTTGCCCTGCATTGCATATTGTGCTTCTGCATCAGTGTCTAGTTAAGGAAAAAACCATTCACATACCCTTTCTTGCTGTCACTCCTACTCTTCACATGCTTATCTTGAATGTCTCTACCTACATTCACACCCTCCTTCCTGTAGTGGGAAAGGGATTTGGATAGACACTCTTCCATTGTATATTCCAAAAAGATGATGCTCCCTGCCATGTAGCCTCCTTAGTCCTTACGCTGTAGGTGCAGTACATATTAGATTTTCAAAAAAAGTACAATAGCAGTTTGTTTTAAAAAGAACTTAGGGAATTGAAAACATCCTATAGGTTTGTCTATGAAGGTTTCATTTTAGTCTGAGCACTATTAAAGAAAATCTATAAAAGTTGAAGGTTTTTTTTTCCTTTTTACTAATTACTGTACTAGAACCAGTATAAATAATAAAATACAAAAGATTTATATGATATGAAGAGAAACCAGACTCTAATGGAAACTGTATAAATAAGCATGAGAGATGATGCTTTATGTCAAGGATACAACTAACATGTGTAAGTTATTGTTCTTGCCCTTTTGGACTCAGTATATGTTACCTCCATTTGTATTTACAGAACATCCAAAGAAGCAGAAGTGTGTCTCATTATACAGAAATTTCTGCTGAATCCCTGGAACACATGCTTTATTTTATAAAATGCTACCCTGCAGCCACCTGGGCTAGTTTTCATTTCCCCAATAGGCCCCATACCTTTTCTTCTATTTTTCCTCCTACCTCTATCTGTATTTGTTGTCAGTATAATTTGATGAATGTCTCTAACATCATGCCATCAATGAATCCTTTCCTAGTTTCTCTCTACTTATCAACCTTTTAGACATGGACTACAGTCCATAAAATATAAGATCACATTTTGAAATGTGATCTTATATTTTGAATATTCAATGAAAACATTGAATATTCATTTAACTGAGTCAGTAGAAATAGCTATAAATTATTTTGGAATGCTGTATTTTATTAAGTATGAAGTTTTTCATTTGAGAATTTAAAATGTATATTTTACTCTGTGTGAAGGTTAAGGATATATGACAGAATCTGAATTCATTCTATATTGTTTCAAAAGAAGAAGTATGTTAATTAAAATGATTGTCTAAATTTGGAGTGAGGACGATAGGATGGATTTGGTGGGAGTAGTGGTGGTCCTTAAAAGAAAAGGAAGAAAAGGCTAAGTCTCTGGCAATATGTGCTCTAATTCTCAATGGAGGCTAGGATGACTGAGCTATATTCCCAGCTCTACCAGGTAGGTGGGGCCATGGGCGGTCCTGTACAGATGCCACTTTCAGATTGCATCTGGGATGATCTCCCCTGTGAGCCAGGGATGGAGGGAGGATGACATTGAGGCTTCTGTGAAGTGGCAAATCTCAGGAGACAAAAATGAAAGGAGGACATGTTTGGATCTTTTGCCTCATTGTGTCCAGGTGTTCTGGTTTCTCACAGCACATTCATTAAAGAGCTTCTCTTATTCTCAGATTCACTGCAACTGGAGGGCTCTGGGGGAACATTACCTTCAGAAAATTCCTGAGAGAGCTGGACCTTATCCCAGGGGGACTACCCTTTTGGTTTTAAAGACTCTTTTGAAGTGAGAAATTACCTTGAAATACTTTCTCTGCCTTTTTATTTCAGATTATAAACCTTGGATAGAGATGAGAGGGAAAATCTGCTGTGTTCCTGAAAGTTACCATTTAACTCCTGATTTCCAAAAAGAGAAGATAGAATGTCCATGGTGTGTCTGAACCAGTGGGTTCAGCATTGTAAATATCATGATTTTACTTTCCCCTGGTGTTATACCTAAAAGGATTGACTGGAAGGGAGTAACGTCATCACCTGAAGAAGTATATAAAGTCTATTTCCTATGACGAGAGGAAGAGAAGCTTCACAAGGATTGCTTATACATAGCTACTCTAGGCATGAATATTAGCAGTAGTAATTGGGAAAGAATTTCTCTTTTTGCCTTTAAGAAGCATATTAATACTTTTGACCATATGCCTTTTCATGCTTTGCCACTCTAGTCATACCAATTTTTGAAATGGGCTTCAAATTACACACTACTTTATTTCAAAATGATGGAAGGTGAATTAGGTCTCTTGTGAACAATGTCTGTTAGCAATGATGGAATTTTTAAGCTATGAAATAGACCTCCAGTGACAGTAAAATAAAGATTTAAGAACCCCTCTATACTTGTGGGGCCTCTATATCTGAAGCCTGTAATACACTGTAACAGCCAGTGGCCTATAAGTATGTTGATTGGTCCCCAAAATGATTTTTATGTCTTATAGTAGAAAGAGCATTAGATCTAAAGTCAATGCCAGAGCTTTTTTTAGGCTTCGCCTATTTATTATTTTATTACCTGCACAACACTTCAGACCAGGTTTTTTATCTTTCAAATGAAATTCACACCATCTAATTCATTCTGATGATCTGTGTTTAATAATCTGTATTGACTACATTCATATTCAAAAGTTATTTAGAGCGAGCAAGGTTTAAGCACTATTCTCTAAGAAAAAAAAACAAACAAACAGCCCTGTTAAAAAAAAAAAACTAAATAAAATCAGTGTTATCCATCAATGATACCAAAAGAATTTCCAAATAGAAAGGGTTAATGGCCTGATATGCAAATCCCAAACCATTTTCTCATGATATTATTCTCCCCTTTACTGTTACATAGTCTAGATAATGGCCTTAAGGAAATCCTGCTCACAATTCTCACATGCAGATAATCCAATGTGTTTTCAACTATCCATGGCATAAGTGAGACCAGTCTGGAACCTTTAACTCAATTTTTACTCATTTAACAGGATTATAAATTGGAAGAATAAGGAGAATGTCCAAAAATAGAAAATACTTTATGAGATGTAGCTTCCTTTTCAAACTCACAGAGCTGGTTTCTTTATTACTTTTGTGTGCTTTTATATTTATCACCATTCAAGAATCCATCCCCAAATATCACCTCCCTTGAAATCCCAAACCAGATTCTTGACAGTACGCTTTGGGTATATAGAATCAACCATACTTCCATACTTGCAATGTGAAAGTTTTCATTATGAGAGCCTATTACACCCTTGCTTTAATCAATCATGTTGAAGTTATGTTTCTCTCATTTATACATAAGTTAGATTTAATATATATATATATCCTTTTTATATAACATCATCTTTATATCTTCAGAAGAGCTTGACACCAGCTATATCTATTGAATAATTGCCTCAGTTATTAATCATACTACTATTTCACACATTTGTAACTTGAAATACATATTTTTATGACATAGGATTTATAGGAGAAACAAAACCTTTTTCTTAGTTCATTGCTCCATTCACTGAAAACATGTTTCCAAATTAAGGGCTGAACATAAAATTAAATGACTTGTCATTTATTTATTAGTCATAAGTTCATCACAAAATTGACTTCCATAATTTAAAAAAGTTCAAATCAAAAAGAAAATAATAAGCACTTAGATGATATGTTAAGTGTTGAATTATATTTTACATTTGCAGAATATCCAATATAAGGATTAAAATTGAATTCATGTAACTAAAAGGTACATAAAAATATGAAAAGATTGTTAATAAATGTAATCATACCATAAACTTCCAGCATGAAAACCAAATATGTGTGGTTTTATTTTAAAAAATTAAAATTAGGCATTTACTATTTAACCATATGTGAATCTTTTGTTAAACTGAAACAAATATCTAATTGTATACCTGAACTTAACAGGCAAAAAATTATACATTTAAAAAGTTATCAGTGGATGGCCAAGTGCCAGGTGCATACTTGTAATTCCAGTGGCACCCAAGGCTGAGGCAGTTTAAAGCCAGCATCAGCAAATTAGCCAGGCCTTAAGCAACTCAGCATGATCTTGTCTTTAAACAAAATATTTTAAAAAGGCTAAGGATGGGGCTTAGTGGACAAGCCTGCCTGGATTAAATCCCTAGTACAAAATAAAAGTAGTTATCAGTAAATGTACTAACTATATTTTCTGCTATACCTGTGTTACTTCGATTTATTGTTGAATCCATTTGTCATATTTAAAAACATATTCTGCTTTCTTCAATTACATCAAGTACATTAAAGTCTTTTTATTTATTCACATTCTTTAATCTTTTCAAAATTATAGTTTAACATCACTGCAATTTTAAGTAACCCTACTTATTAAACATCACCTATAGAACTGAGACTTTCCAATTGTCCATATTTTCCAGATACTAGTAAGACACAGGATTGTTTTCAGAGTATCAGAGGACGTTGGAAGTGCCATCAAATTTTAAAAAATTGAATTCTAATTTTTCTGTGAGATTAAGTAAGAGAGTGCTGTACTCCTAAGGCATTTGACTCTTCAGGCCACCTAACATGGGAAAAATCATTAATGTATCCAAGAGGAGAGAAGGAACCATTAAATTCTGAGGATATTAATCTGGCCATATCATATATCATACAAAAGAGAGTCAAATATACAGGATTGTGGTCACAAAAATCCAGGAGAAAAAAGTCCATTATTAAAAATGTTATGTACAATATAAAATTATTCATCATAATCACAAAGATATTTAGTTTCATTTCCCACTTTATCTTAATAAAATATTAACTGGTTTACTGGAAATGCATGATAAAACTATAAAAGTTAGAACATATACTTGAGTGAAACGAATTTCCAATTTCTCAAACATTAACAAAATAATTTTGTATACATTATTCAAATGAATATCAAATGTTTATAAATATAATTGCAAACATATGTGGTAATTTTCTTCCATACTATCATTCATGATATGAGTTAGAAGAAGATATCATAATTTGCCACATAAATGTCCTATAGTTTCTTTAACCAGGCTGAAACCAAGTTTCATTTAAAAGCTTTCAAAAGCTTTGATATTTTTGGTGACTTTTTTATGCACCAAATGCACTGTGAGAAGCCTGGGTATTTCCTCATGGTAATTAACATATAACATGGCACATGGATATTGCAAAATAAATATGTGTTAACTGGTAAATTTTGTTTTACAGCTTGATTATAAGAGTTTTAAAATAGTTCCATTGCTTACTTAATTCCTTGTGTAGTAAAGTATAATCAATTCTAATTAAATTTGTTATTCTAGAGATAAATTTCACCCACAAGAGGCATAGATACCAGAATGTAAAAGGTACTTTTTGTGTTTTGGGGGGTTTGGGGGGGGGAGTAGAACATATTCTATCTCTTCCTTAGTTTTAAAATACTCCAGAGAATAATATTAATTGCTAATTTGTATTCCCCTTCATGAATTATAAAGAAAACTAATGGGCAGCAAAGCTTTATAAAATAGATATTTGCTCACACAACATAAATAAAGCAATGATCAAACACAAAAGAAATGTCTTGGTTACAAAGAACTCCAAATAGCACACACAAAAAAGTTGATTGTGCAAAGTGAAGTATTGAGAGGAGAATAGAAAGAGAAAGATGGCTTTCAACCTGGTGAATTTAATCATGTTGTCCAAAAAAGCATAGGTGCCCGACATTGATGCATAATTTATTCTGGGAACAATAGGGAGCTTGAAGGATGGAAAGGAAGGAAACAGTCAAGAACACCAAAAATATTCTTAAAAAAAATGTAGGGAAGAAGAGATCTTTGATATCATGCTTGCATTTGATCTATTCACATTTACTTACAAATTAAAATGTATCTTTTTTTAGATAGAGGTTACTCTCACACAGACTGAATCAACCTGCAAAGTGGGCTCATGCTGGAAAAAAGAATCCTGTAATCAGAGAAATGATTTCTAATGCTCATTACAAATGACTCATATTTATTTTTCTATTTTTTCCATTGCAGATAAAGTTCACCCTACCTAGTATATGCAGTACCTATCTAAGGGAAAAATGGCCTTGAATGACCAAATAGAAATAAAGCTGATGGGATCCAGCCTTCATTCATAGAACGTTAGAACTTATCTAATCAAGTTCTGTATTCCACAGCTGGGAAAATTGAATTTTCATACAAGGGAAATAGCCTTGTCAGGGATGACAGCAGATGAATGGCTCTTGGTCTCATGAGTGTGGGCACAGGGCCCAAACTGCTCACATTTTATCACCATCCCGAATTACAATGCCTGTTACAAAGTGAGCATGAGGTATTCTATAGATATTTTAGGTGAATTGCATGAATACATGACTGACAGAAGGAATGAATGTGACACTGTCAGAGCTGGGCTAGTGATGAGTTTGCCAGCATCTGTGCAGTTTAAGATGATGATTTGTTGTGTAACAGTTCCTCAAAAATATCATTCTTGAGCCATGTCGGTTAAAGAAACAATGGCCAGGTGCCAATGGAAGCAGGTATTGGGACATTTTGAAGTAACTTTAATTCTTTTTAACTTTTGTCATTTTTCAGTGGTATTGCTTATCAGTGGAGTCGCAGCTGTCTTAGAGATGTTTTGCCAAAGCCACCCTGCAACACTTGACTCTTTGAGCTGCCCTGGACATACTTTTACTCATATCCACAATACATCTTCAGCAGTGGTGATGGGCAGACACTTGCTTTTACCCTATCTGTAGCAATTTAAACAACCAGGAGGAAGTACTTGAAGCAAAAATAGGGCTCATTCTAAAGGCAGTTTTCAGAAATAAAGAAATGTACAAGAGGGAGAGAAATAAAGACCATACATATTTAAACTACTTGACAAGAGAACAAAAGGTGTTAAACAGGTCATGATAAGCAAAGTATATCTAGGTCTTGAAGAAATCTACAAAAGATTGGAAAACACCTTTTCAAGTACAGGGCAAAGAGAAGAAGTTGATAGCAGACCTTGATGTGCAAACTAGTCAAGTTCAGGTGGAGGAAGAGCATATGCCTCTCATATGGATTCTTGGAAGCTATTCCCTACAAATTTAAGTGGTAGTTGAGAGTAACATTTAAAGTGGCTAAAGATTGTCTGGACAATAGCTTCTGTGCTCCACATAGTCAGGTTCAAGTGCAAGAGAGGTCTTTGTAAACAGAGTTCCTGGCAGTGCTCTGTGATACAAGAGGGGTCACTAAGGCTGTTTAGGGACCCAGGTAAACTTCCAGCCTCCTTCTTCATCTCTACACACAAAGGCTTGTCCCTGGTGGAAAGAATGAGTTTTGACATTACAGTGAGGACTCAGGGATGTGGAAAATGCCATCTCTGTCTTGTTGGGTGACACATCAGCTGGATGATAAGGAAGTGTTTGCACCTCTGTTGGGGGATTTGAAAGTTGAGAAAAGTAGTGGAAGTCTTCGTCATGGCTGGCAGTGCTGTGCAAGGGGGTTGTTCTTTCACCTCCATAGTTGATTGGCACATCCTCTCTGGGGACATTTTCATAATCAATGGCATCACTCGGAAAATGGGAGTATGTGCTAGTCACTCTTCTGGGATGAGAGGAGAGGGCACTGTAGTTAGCTGATGAGGTGTCATCAATGGTGTTGAGGTCTTTCAATCCAAGTGTTTGAAGCACCCAGGGATCAACATGGGGCCCAGGTGGTTTTTCACAGTTAGCAAACTCACTCAAGAGGTTTCTCTTGACATTTTTGGGATGGGGGATCTCAGCAGGAGAGTATCCCTGCTCTTTGTGTTTCCTCTTCCCCTTTCTGAATTTTCCACACACTTTGGAGAACTCATCTGATGACAACAATTTCTGAAGAAGTGACATTTGAAAATTATACTTCCTTTAAGTTTCTACTAGTTACCCTCATTCTTTAGAAAAAAATAGGTTAAATTTCTAATATTTTTTCACATACAAGTAAAATGGATTAGATTAGTGTCTGTTACTAAAGTAAAATCCATGATAACATCTTATTTCTTAGGAACCTGAATTCATTTCTTACTCTCAGTTTGAAACTTGAAAAAAGCAGATAATGTCTTGAAGATTTCAAATCAGGGAAGTAATAATTTTTACAATGATGACAATAAAAGCAATTGTTTATTGAATTATTACTGATAAAGTAACCAAATTATCATTTGTTATAATTTATTGGGCTGGGGATGTGGCTCAAGCGGTAGCGCGCTCGCCTGGCATGCGTGCGGCCCGGGTTCGATCCTCAGCACCACGTACAAACAAAGATGTTGTGTCCGCCGAGAACTAAAAAATAAATATTAAAAAAAAAGTTCTCTCTCTCTCTCTCTCCTCTCTCTCTCTCTTTAAAAAAATAATAATTTATGAATAATTGATCACATGCACTATTTCTTTGGATATAGATACTCTTAAAAATCTCTATTAATGAGGAAACTAAGGCACAGACATATTTGTGACTTGCTAAGTATCCCTTAGCCTAGAATTAAACCTAAGTTATCTGAATATAGACAAAACTCTTGTTTAAACACTATACAACATTCTTTATGTTATTTCATTAACTTTCAAAGCAATCCCTTGAAAAAAGTTATTTTAAATCTTGGAGAACTGAGGTCAAGAAAGGTAAAGCTAATTAATGTCATTTAATAATTTAATAATGTCTTTTTCAAGGAATGTTGGCTGGAGTTAGAAGCCCAGGCTAGTCCTTTTTTTAAGAAAGCTTACTATACAGTAGTCAAATCTAATATCTTTTCTTCTCTGAACTGTTAGATTCAGTAAAGGCATCAGACACATAATCAATTTAGATTACATAATATCAAATAATAGTTTGTCTAAGAGTAAAGTAGAAATTGGTCATGGAAACGATAATGATAACATAATGGCAAACACATACTAAAAAAAACATAAAACTTAAGAAAAAAAATAACACAAAGAAACTATAGGCAAGCTATCTTTGAGTTAGAAATAGCTCATTTAAAAGTGTAAGAAAAATGTGAATAAAAGATAATGTAATTGTATATACTGAATTGGTGCTCAAGATACTAGGCTCCAGTAATCATCATAGCATCTTAGATTGAGAGAGATTTTTCACAGATTTTTAGTTTTTGTAGCTAAAGGTAACCAAATCCCTAATTGAGAATGATTTTCCTAAAGTCAGAAGATAATTAAAACAACTGAGTTTTTAAATCTCTGACTTCCACCTAACTCTCCTTTTGATCAACCTGTTTCCTCAGCAATCCCCTAGCTTTTGATATATAAGAAACTCCTTTTGTAATAATGTCTGGAAAGAATCTGCAATCTAGATACTTCTAAGAAACAATACATAAAAGTTCTAGTGAAAGTCATGTACTTCCTTAAGAAATATTATCCATTCTGTTCACATATCCCACGACATGTTGTTGAGTACACTTCTTGCTTTTAATTAAGAAATTTTACATAAATGGTTTCCTTTCTTAAATCACCGCCCTGACCTTATAAAAAAGATTATTACACACCTTGGCCTTTTCTTCAAGACATTTAACCAAAGTAGAATTCAGGTATTGTCTGAGGTGATTATTCTCTTCATGTAGCCTAGCAAGTTCTTCTTCCTTCTGAACCAGAGTATCTTGGAGCTGCAAAAAGCAGACAATGGTGAAGGTTGCTCCACTGTATTGACTTTGTAACTTTATAATAATGCCACTGTGCCTCAGCCTTCTTAAACTTGATTATTCTCTGTTTGTTTTATGAACACAATTTCAGGGAGTTCTCGTCCTCTGAGACTGAAATCAACAACCCCCTACCACCTGATTGTTCAGTTTTGTGCTCTGAATTTTTCATTCATTACAAAGTATTTGAGGGTATTATATGACTTTTAAAATTTTAACCACAAGGGAGTCAGGTAGGTGTAAAGGAAAATGAGCAGCATTCAACTGTTTAAATAAAGAAAAAGGTGTTTAGAAACGTTTACCTGGACTCCTTCCTTGCACATCAAAAAAGAAAGAAAGAAAGAAAGAAAGAAAGAAAGAAAGAAAGAAAGAAAGAAAGAAAGAAAGAAAGAAAGAAAGGAAAAAATAAGATAGTTGACTTGTGCCACACTCTGATCTGTCTGTATGTTCAGTAGATCATATTACTTTTTGGGAAAAAATAAGAATAAAATATGGAAAATGAAACAATATCTGGAAAAAAACCTTTTTCATCATCATTAATTCTCCAGGCAATTATCCATGTTTATCATTTTAAAATACTGACATGATTCCATTTGGTCTTTCCATTAGCCCTCTGAGATATGCCGCATAAATATTCCAATTTCATGGATGAGGAAAAGGTGGACGTGATAGGTCACACAGCTAAAATGTGATATAGTCAGCGCATGACTTCATGTCTTTCCTAAAGTGTTATTTGTGTATATGAGTGTGTGTGTTTATTGGGGGGGGGGGTGAGAGAGAGAGAGAGAGAGAGAGAGAGAGGAAAATAAAGAAGGGAGGGAGGGAAGAGAGATTGTTCATCTAACACCTCTCTCTCTCTCTCTCTCTCTCTCTCTCTCTCTCTCTCTCAACATATGCTCATTTTATTTCTAAAGTGAGTTAATATGAATTTTAAAAGGAAAAAGGAGCAGTGTGAACTTAAGGGAGGATGCAAGTGGAGAATGGACTGCAGGGTACATGGCCAGTCTCAATGTTCTGACTATCCACACATACCTGTTTATTTCTGTAGAGCTGGGAGGAAAGCTGAGCTTCTTCCCAGGAACATGAGTTCAGAATAGGAAAACTCGAATTAGAAGATGACTCTATGAGAAAATACAAAATGGGTAGCATAGAAAACACACTTTTGACTTATGTGCAATGAACTCACCAAACCATTCCCAAAGTGCAATAGGTTCAATTACCTTTCTAAAAATAGCTATTGCTTCTTACAATAGAACAAAATATTTAAAGCTTTCAGAAGAAGGAAGCAAGCTGTGACAGACAAATATTTATACAATGTATGCCAAAGTTGTTAAAGAGGTGGGATTTTTTTTTTCTTTTTGGAACTAAGTGGTCACATTCTTCCCTTTATATGTATATTCTTGTTGGTTAAATTAATAAAGACTCAGCTGCATCATTAATTCATTCAAATGTTTATTAACCTTTCCCTCCCACTAGCCATAATATTGCAATCCCACTATCTTTTTATAATTTTTATTTTATTTTCTAAGCTTCAACACTTAATAATATAGTGTTTGGCTTGATAATCTAATAACATTTTTATGCTATTATTTCCCTTTCTGTCTGCCTACCTGTTAAATCTAATGGATAGAATTCAGAATTTGATGTAGTAGCAATTTCTACTTTTAAATAATTTGCACCTTGTTTCTCTGAATACCATGAGAAAAACTGAAAAATTCTACCTTCTCTGTTTCAACTGTTTTCATCTGTATATTTTTAATGCTTTTACAAAGAATTTTTTTCATATTTGACAGCAAGCTATGCCTGTTAATCAAAAGCATTTGGGCATGCTTAATTGGTTTTTTACTTTATTCCCCCTCATTAATACCATTCTCTTTCCCTGTTCTACTTAAACTGCTGTTACTGAAGTATTGTTTATTAAAATAGAGTAATGAGTAAGAAAACAGGAATCCAATTTTATAAACAGTTTGGGTTCAGATTTTGGGCATTTTGTCTTTGCTATTGCTTATAGTAAAAAAGTAAAACTGAACAACTTTATCCATGATATGTAAGTGTGCTTCAACATTTTTAGGTTTTCATTTTTTGTGTGCCTTCCTTAACCCCTGTGTCCACCAAAGGAGCATATGGCAAACAATAGTATAGGTATTTAATTCTAAGACATCTGAAACTTTTTAGAGAAACTTAACTATTTATACAGAAATTCACTTAATTTTATAAAAATGTTCACTAACCTTCAAGTCAAGATTAATACATCCATAATTTCCCATCAATGTTATACTTCCCTCCCACTTTGAAATCCTGTGTGTGTGTGTGTGTGTGTGTGTGTGTAAGCGAATAATTGTTTCTACTTTCAAGGCATTGTCTATAGAATCTCCTCTATGAAATAAAAGATGAAGTTATTCATTATTGTTTATTTATCATACTTTGGAAACTTTCCTGAATTTCAAAAAAAATGTTGTAACTAGTATCTTGACTCCAAAAACATTCTACTAGGATGTTGTTTATAAAATATGACCCAGAAAGTTTCTTTCAGTGAATTGGGAATCTCCAAGTACTATAAAGTAGAGGGAGAAACGTGCTGTCCAGCAAGAAAGAAGAAGAATCCCATTTTCACTATTTGGCAAGTACAAATAGGAGAAGTTAAGGTTGTAAAATTCAAGACTCTTTGGACTAACTTAAATTGTTTATAACATCCCTTTTTCCAGAGTCCCAGACCATGATGCTTTGCAGCCACATTGCTTGAAAAGGGCTCCAGGTCTACCACTAAAGCAGAAGAGCTGAACTTACCCTGTGCCTGTGGTGCTTGTTGGGGCTCACTGTTGTCCAGGAGACCAGCAGCCCAGAAAGAGACCCAAGTCTCCGTGGAAACGTCAACACTAGTTTCTGACGGTGTAGTGGAATACGGGCAATTACAACTCTGGTCTCCTGCAAAATACTGGTCTTGGCAAGGCAGAATGGTGTTCTGTGAAATTCAGTATAAGGAGTTGGGGTGGAGGGGGGTGTCCCAGGAGATTGGGCGATGGAAATGTGGAGGGAGAGAAGGGTGGGAGAAACACACAGAAATTACATGCAGTTAATCAAGAAACAGTGAAGGTGTTAAATTTAGATCCAGATTAAATTTTGAGTGGTTTAATTATAATAACTTAAAAGGAACCAGCTCTTATGACTTTCCTAACATTTCCACAGGTCTCTTGAACAAAGAATAGACTACTATTGGATGAATCATATTTATATTTTCTGTTGTAATGCCTAGCTCACCTAATAAGCCAGTCAGAACTATCTTAATTATATTTCTAATCACCTTGGAAGACAAAGAACCCATTAAAAAGGATGAAAAAGCAGAATATGGCATCTTATAGACTAACTTCTGAATCAATAATTGTCTTATGCTTCCCTTCCTCTTCTCCTCCAAACTAACATTCTGTTTGATCTTATGGGAATCTGAATAGAGATACACATAAACACATGCTCTTTATAATGTATATGCAATATATATATATATATATATATATATATATATAAAATGTATATATGTGATATGCATATATATACATACACATACATATAGTTATGTACATACATACTTGTATAATATACATACATATAGACATATACATATATAGACATAAGTGCATATGTATATGTATGTTCTCTCTCTCTCTGTTCTATAGATAATTAAATAAACTTCCTTGTAGGTGATTAAACAAACTTTGCCCCAGCTCCAGTCAGAGGAGCATAACATCACTCCAAGTAAACATCTAAAAGCTGAAAGAAATAAGCAAAGACTGCAAGCTCTAGATCTCTCCATCACTAGGGCTCAATGTCCTTGCAAAGTTATCCTGCCACCACTAACTGCCTGGCGTGTGTTCTCACTGTGTTCTGATCCAGGGAGTACCTTCCTGCTTGCCACTTGTCAAACCTCAAACATACACTCTTTCCAAATCTCCAAACAAGGACAAGTATGCAGCCTTCCTGGGTTAATTTGTACAACAGTCCATTCCTAATTATTTGTCAGTGTTTAATCAGGTAAAAGCCATTTATTCAAGCAGAGCCTAGGTTTAGATAAACTCTTTTTGACTACTATGAATCTTTTGTTGGCTTGAGTACTTTCTTGGTCATAACATAAACAGAAGGGGGGGAAATGAGTCAATTAAGTCACACTTTGTTAATGTTCCCAGTGAGTTAAGTCTTGGAAAAGAAAAAGAAAAAAAAAAACAGTTCAGAAGCAAGTGCAGCTTGGGGAGTGCAGACCAAAGAAGTTAAGCCAAAAGTTTATCAAGAGCTATTTTTCTTGTTTTCATTTTAAAAGCATGTTTGCAGACTCCTTCCTTGAGGTTATTATTGGAATCTGAGCTAAACTATTAGGCAATTGACACCTGAGAAGAAAACAAACCCCAAATACTCTTACAGTAGTTCAACTCCAAGTGTTTGCAAATATGTGCATAATCTGGAAGAAGAGGAGGAATGAAAAGTAAGTGCAGGTGAATAGGTGAAATTTGGGGGAAATATGAAGGATAAAAATAACAGGGAGAAAGGCAGTGGGAAAGGAAGGGAGAAAGAGAGAGAAGACAGATGATAATAAAAAGGAGACAGGAGAGGATCTATTTTAATTGGTAGATAGCAAAGAAAGCTTGCTCCAAAAAAATGGAATAAATTCTCAGTGCAAAGTTTATTAGCTTTCAGAGCCCCAGGTTTTGCCAGAGGACTAGCAAACGCCGGTTCCTCACTTACCATCTTGCAGTGGCAGAAAGCGCTGAAGAAACTGAGCTCACACTTAACTTTTTCTTAAAGCCAGTGGGAGCTTTAAATGGAATGAAGGGAGGAACTATGAGAGGCGAGTTCTAATCTGCGGGAGCCGGTGACGCTCGGGGTTCCTGGCGAGCGCTGCCCTCTGATTTGGTGGGAGGCTGTCAAACAGGTGACGTGAGCTTGCAGACACCAGCTGAAGCCAGAGTCACTCTCACTCTGGCGACCACGACAGCAAGATCTGGGACCTGCGGGTGGGCTCCCGGCCTCCTCTTGGCTACCGGGTATGCTGCGCCGCTTCAAAACCCGCGCGCCTATGCGCGCTGGCTGCGCACCTGACGCGGGACGTCAGAGGCTGGTGGTGGCAGCGCAGCCCTGAGGGACCCTAAGGCCAGCGCTTCCTCCTGCGCAACACGCGCAGCCAGGCAGGGCGGGGCGGAAAGTCTGCCTGGGCAATGGTGAGGGATGGCAGGTCTCAAACCTGTATTTCAGGGATGGGTGGCACTTGTGGAAGCCAGTCCTACAGCCCCAGAGCTAGTATTCTGCCTATCTATCTTTTGACCACATGATAACAATGTAATGCCAACTTGTATTATGTTGTAAATTTATTTTAATTAATTTATTTTCCCTATTTGATGGATCTTATTTTGCCCAATTCTGGAAGTGGAGGTGACATATTTCAATTCTAGAATATAAATTCCCCAAGAATAGCGATTTCTGCTCACTGCTGTCTCCAAAATGCCTGGCACAATTTCTGACGCATAATAAATGCTCAGTAAAGATTTGTTTAAAAGAATGAATTAAGCTACACATTTCTGAAATCTAAAGCATCTTTCTCTGTGTAGGCCTAGCCTCACAACTATATTTATATAAAATAAATTCATTAAGAAAAAATAGTGTAAGCATTTAATTTCCTCTGTCTTTTCTCTTACATTTGATTCTCACAATTCCTAAAATACCATGCCTACCATAGAAAGAAGAGTAACAACATCTTTGAAACTATTTATCTACAACTAATAGTAGCTTCTCATTTCAATTTACCTTCTAATTAGATATAAAATACTTGATGATAGCCATAGGAGAAAGGATACTTATTGTCCTTGTTACATCCACTAAGGAAGGAAGCACTAAGGTTAAGAAAACTCACCAATGTTAACACAATTGGGAAGTGGCAGGCTTTGGATCTGAACCTCTGACTAACTACTATGCCTATGGCATTTGACTTTAACTTCTGTCTATTGCATGTTATGGCTGTTGATCAATGGGCATTGTTATGGACTGGGTTGTGTTCCCCATAAGTCATATGTTGAAGCCCTATACCCAATGTTACTGTATTTCAAGACAAGTGTAGGAACTAAAAATAATGTCTGATTCTGGCTTGCACAGCCCTTTCTCTACTCTGGCTTTGACCTTTCTTCTTTCTTCTTTGTACTCTACTCATGACCTGTAGCACTCAGCAAAATGACTAGGACAGAATGGATGTTAATTAAGTACTGTATATCCAAAATTAAGAAAGGAAAGGAGGGGGAAGCTGCTTCTCTTGGAGCAGTCCTTTTCTCCTGCTTCAATGACATTTATTTGAAAAACACTTTCAGATTAATAGTAATAGGTTTGGGGATCCCTGCCTGGAATGTGGATGAACTGGATCAGTCAACACTGACTCATTTCAGTATGTGACATGAAGGACTGGTCCATCTCTGCTCTAACTGTAACAAGAAAAAAAGATGTAATGGCTGTAAGGCCCTGAGATGATGGGTAAGGAGACCATATCAAAATGTATTTAATTCGTAAGAATCAGTGATCTTTTTCAAGGCAAAGAACTGTTCATGCTTTTAGTCCTGCCAGCAACACAATCTGTTTGGCAAAACCCTCATTCATTTTGTGATGAGCAGCAGGGACAGAAAAAGGAGGATGGAGTTGTGTTTTTGGAAACTTTCACATATGATACAGGAGCCTCTGCAAGATAGATTTTCTTTTGGCTCCCAAAATGATACAAAGTAGGTAATTGACTAAACATGGTATGCAAAAAAGGACTATAAGCTTTGCATCAAAATATACCCAGATTTAAGCTGCTATGCTATGATTGAGTCACTTGGGGTTATCTTAAGCCTCTTATTTGGGAAATTAGCATAGTAATACATACATTAGAAGTTACTTGAAAAACCAGCCATTTTTATTAATGCTTAATTATTTCCTAATTTGTTGACTAAATAATGGATAGTATCTCTTTTTACTATTAGGGGTGAGGGACTCTGCCTTTGAACACACATATGCTCCTGTATCTTGTTTATTAAAGTAACTGAAAAAGAATGCTACATTTATAAAACAGGGTTTTTGTTTTCTGAGGGTAAGACATAATTTTAAGAAGTTTTTGATTGGTTTTAAGCACAACAATATTTGGCAAATCATTAATACTTTATCTTGGTAGGTTGGGAGTATACATGATGGTGGAGAACCCCTAAACAGCAAAGAGCTATTGACAATTAAACATAAATCAGATCATAAATCTATTCTCAAATCAAAAACTAAGGGAAAAACTAATTATTAAGATTTGATTTATGCATGACATCTTACTTAACATCCACTACTAAGGTATAAACTTAATTGTTACTATTATGATGATGACTAGTATTTTGAAACCTGCATCCCGTAAACCATAATGGGAAACCCTCTGGCACTTGTGTATCCACATTTATGAAAGAAGGAAGTTCACATTTCTTAGTGATGTCAATGTAACCCACATAGATGTTTTTTCTTCTGCTAATAGTAAGATTAGTTAAAACTGCCTTTTGTGTTGTGCCTAAAGCAATGGCGTTAAAGGGAATGTGGCTCCAAATAGCCCAATTGTTGAATCAGGGTACCACCTCCTGTCTGGGCAAAGATATAACAAAATAAAAGGTAATTTGACCTCTTATTTTGCACAAAAAAACAAGTCTGCAGACAGAGAAGGTTAGAGTGTAAGCAGAGTTTGGTCAGGGGATAAATAGGTTGGCATATGGAATATTCTTTTGTTTAACTCCATGATTATCCCATTAGTGGATTCGATAGTTAATGTAATAAACAATTTCTAAATTTTTTTTCTATAAATACAGCTTTTCCCATTGATTCAATGGTTGAATCTCCAGGTAATGATAAAGATAATATTTCTTATTTCACCTGTTTGTAAAGAAAATTATTACATTTAGATAAAGTATATTTAGAGAAGATGTTTTACATTGGAAAATTTAACATTTGAATTTTTAGAATGTCTGAAGAACCTGACATATTTCATTTGTTGAAGCATAGTTTGAATTTCACCCCTCCAGAATAATATGCAGAAATCAATAATTTTAATATAGATAGAGACTTACTACTTGCCATGTCTGCATAGTAGCCAGTATATATGCAGTAACCTATGCAGTGATAAAAACTGTTTCTACATGAACAAAAGGCATGAAAAATAGAGTCAATTGTTAATCCTGGTAACAAAAATGTAAAAAATAATAAATTTGAAAAACTTCTAGCAGTTTACTAGATAGAAAAGAGAAAGGCTTTGGATGCATTCAGGAATGAAATATTCAGTTTGGAACTGAGTCAGATCAGCTCTGTATGGAAACGTGTATGCACATGTGCACTCTGTGTGTGTGTGTGTGTGTGTGTGTGTGTGTGTGTGTGTGTGATTTGTGATATTGTTTTATTGGAAGTTTCAGTCAGAATTTACTTTAATATCTTTATAACTACCTTCAGCTCTTTATTTATTTTATCAAGGCAAATCACATACTATAGTAATCCTCACAAGTTTAAAATATTTTCAGCCTAAGGGCATATCTTTCAAATGGTAACTATTCACTTCATCTTTGAGAGATAACTAGGAAATATATGCCAATCTGTATTCATTGCAAAGTGAGACAAACCTTTTCTGTACTTGCTAGCATTGCTTTCTGGCTTTTCTCATAATATAGCACTTCAAAATAACATTTGTGGCAAGTTAGAATAAATTGTTAAGGCTTCTCCTGGCTGTTGATAGTTATGGGAGTTCTCATTTCCCCCAGGCCTCACCAGGGCACCCTGAGAATGGAGGATATCATTATCTCACAGGCCTGTGACTTATTATGCATGGGTAAAACAGTTGGGAAGGTCTGCTCCATGTGACCTATCTGGCTCAAATGGAATGAAATAATATCAATACCACTATGAAAATATGTTCAAAACATTGAAATGAACCTTGTATTGCGACCAAGGTTATAAATGTGGAACTTCAAACAGAACAAGACAGATACATCTCAACCCCAACACTTTACTCAACCGTAGTAGAAAACAATTAAAAGAGGTATTAGGATTAATATACATCAGAGTTATGCTAGTGCAGCTGTAACTTAAAATACAATAAATCTCTGCTTCATGAGCACCAGTATCTTCACAAACTGAGCTTCTGTGCCTTCATTGCTCAAGTGATTCCTCCCAGGGATTTCTGACGCAGAGGTTTTTGGATAACTTGCTGATCAGGCAGGAAAGGCCTGAATGGTGAATCGGCAGTGACTGTGACATCTAAGTGTGTCTAGAAGATGCTGAAAAAGGAAGTCAGGCTTCCTTTTTTTCAAAAAGCTTAAGATTTCAATACCAAAATAGGACAACTGGGATCTGGTTCCTTCTAGCCTTGGAATTATTAGCGAACCTGAAATAAGTTGACTTCTTTCATGAAAATAAGACAAATAAATGTATTTAAATACAAATGTTCAGCTATAGTAAAGGTATAATTCTGTATTTTTGTAATATATAAAATCTGTGAAGTTAACAAATTTTTGACAAGTTCATCTTATTTACAATCAAATCAAAGAAACTTACTTGATATTGGTATTAATACAATTTGGATGTTTCTAGTCAACTTCTGATTGCCATATTTCTTTTTTAGAAAATGAAAGCATAATGTCAATCTATAGCCGGTGGAATCATTTATATATTCTAAAGCAATCTGTGAAAAATATAGAGAATTTTTATTGTAATGAAACTAATACTGCTTACTAAAATTAGAATGAATTAAAGTATTATAAGATGAAGAAAGTACCCTATTAACAATAAAGTAAAATTCCAAATATCCTCTATGACATGAGATAAATGATGTTTTGGTGACAGTAGTACATATAATTTTTATTTTTTCTTTATCTAACCAGAAGCCTCCCAGCTGCCACTTCTGGGTAGTATCAGCATTGCATGACTGAATCATAGCTGATGATTTTACACAAACCAATACATTTTAATAGCTTCCTTTTGGGGAAGGAAGCACTGAAAGACAAGCAAAGGAAAAAAAAAGTGGTTTTTGTTCATGAGTACAACTGAGAAGAACTCAAATTGCATAATGTGCATCTTTTAAAAACTTTTATTTGTAATTGCTTTTATGAATTATTTAGCATTTATTAATATATCTTGATTGTATGTGCCTATTTATGTTTCTACATATATACAAATTCAGGCATCTGGAGCAGCCAGTGATACCCAAGGCTTTAAAACACTTACACCTGGAAATGTTCAGATGTTGACAAATAGAGTTATTCTTCAATCTTATATTTTTTATAAAGCGACAGTAATTCACACAAATGCAAATTTCTTTGATTGGTGAAGGAAAGGAGCATTTGGTCCCACACTAATGTCAGTGTCTACGTGACGGGCTGTCTGCTTCTCCTGTGGAAAGTTTCAAGTAGCTGTGTGCCAGTTGGAGTTGTGTTGTACCCCCAGCATCACTCACAATAAATTAAATTCTATATTAATAAGTAATGCATATTAGGAAGCCTATTTAAAAGTATACATGCAAGTAAAGCTTCACCATAAAGTTTTGTGTTTTAATGCTAAAGGTAACATATTTATATACAAAACAATCAAATACTTTGTCATAAAAAAGTAAAA
The DNA here is from genome assembly GCF_964194105.1 of Spermophilus citellus. Lineage (NCBI taxonomy): Eukaryota > Metazoa > Chordata > Mammalia > Rodentia > Sciuridae > Spermophilus > Spermophilus citellus. Next base: position 116,629,806 of record NC_138188.1, on the reverse strand, counting down.
GTAATCAGGAGAAAAACTGTAATATATTTGACATTCAGTTTTACGCAAACATACATATATATAAATATATCAAGTAAACAGGATAAAGCAGCCGTGTGTGAGGAGGCTAGTGGCAGGGCTAAGTGACTGTAAATCCTAATTCCTGTGGAGTCTTTTCTCCATTTTATGAGTCACTGGAACCATAGCACTTTTCATGAAAAGATGGGAGCAGCATAATAAAAGAGACGATATATAGCGTCCACCCCAGATATTAAGGGCTCAAGCTTTAGAGGCAAACAATGAAGATTTGGGAGTGCAAGACCTTCATAGATTATGTCACACTGGGTGGTAACTCTTTAGGGTCCAAGAAGAAGTTTAAAGTCACCAAGTTCAGCCTTATTTCTCTATATATTTCTATTTCTAAGGTGCTCTGTTTATGCCTGTGGGGACTGCAGAGTGTGAGCACAGCCATATTTCCAGAAAATAAAAAAATAACATAGTGAATAGTGGATGTCAATATCCTCAGTCATATGTTAAATGTCATGAATATGTAAAATCGAAATATACGAGGAGAAGATGGGCTAAAAGGAGAGCAGTCAGAAGAGAAGGAAAATGTGAAGGCTACTTCAATGAAGTCTTTCTTTTATTGAGACTAAGGAACCACAAATGCAATAGTTTACTTTTACTCTGTGTGAAACGTCTCTGCCTTTATCCTTTCCTCCCATTTATCTAGCTTTTTAGCTTTTTCTTTGCAAGCATCAGCATGTAATATCCCTCTTGTCACCGTGGAAAGTGACTCTGATCTTTCGAAAATGAATGTATTCAACAAGAAAAGTCTCATATGATCCTCAAGACCCTCAAGAATCACTTGTTTGTTATGTAAAATTGGAAACCAAAGAACCAAAATTAGAAGGACACAGATTTATGGCCAATAATTAAAGGCATTTTTAATGGAATTGTTAAAAAAAAATGACTTTCTTTCAGGAGTAGTAGGATGTCCACCCCTGGAAGTGTTCCATCAAAAGTGATAAAGTGACTAATTTTTTAGAAAAACACATTCATTCCAAGACTCTCCTCTTCCATTTTATACTATGCTATATAAGTACTGGGGATAAAACACTGAACAAAACAAATGTGATTCCTGCCTTAATGGTGTTTATATATTTTGGAGGAAATATTGCACACTTAGTTGTGTAAACGGAGACTTTGGTAAGTGAAATGGAAGGAGAATTTAGAACACTGTGGGCTTCTGCATCTATATTGCTACCCTCTTTGACCTGTGTTTAAACTGTTAAGGCTATATTGCTTGAGAAAATGACATTTTAGCCAAGACTTGAAGAAAAACAGTTCTACAGGTGAAGAGTAGAGGAAAGTATGCATCGGGAATGACAAAGAGCACATGCAAAGGCCCTGGTACACACGTGAGAAACAGATAACATGATGAGGCTGGAGAGACAGACTGAGTTGAGATCATTTAGGCATTATGCTAAGAGGAATTCAAAGACATGAAAGGGTCTTAATGAGGTAAGTGAAGTCATATTTATTTTCAAATCATCAATTACTTAGTGATATCATGACCTTCCAGATGCTTGAGTTTACAAAATTGAGTAAGATAATTTCTCTAATAAATTGTACCTTGGGCAATAATACAGGTCCCCGTGACTTTGTGCAGAACTACACTATTTTCTTTTTCATTGATCCTGTATTATTTCCAAAGTTTTAGACTCTATGGATTCATATGATTCCCCTTATCTCCTGAGCCTTCCCAAGAGAGTTTTGTGTTTTTTTTGTTTGTTTGTTTGTTTGTTTTTGTTTTGTTTGGGGTTTTGGTTTATTTATTTATTTATTTTTGCCTCTGAGCTTATGTTTGAATTGTTATTTGTTACCCTATAGTCAATTTTACTGATCATTTCTTCTTTGATTTTAAATATTCTATGATTCTATGAAATCTATCCTTTGACATTTTCAATTCAGATCTTATATATTTTTTCCCTTCCTCCTTCTCCTCCTCCACATCCTCCTCCTCCTTCTTTTATTCCCTACTTATTTTCAGTACTTGCAACTGAATCCAGGGTCTTCCTTATGCTAACTGTATGCTCTACCACTGAGCAACATCTGCAGCCCCACAATCTCATATTTTTCCTCTTTTAGAATTTCCATCTGGATTTCCTTGATATTTGCATTTTTCCACCAATATTTCTCATCTCTTTACTCATCACACCCACCTTTTAAGTCATTAAGCATCTGTATCTTGTCTGTGTAATAGTATTTTTAAATTCTCTCCAATTTTAACATTTCCAACACTTCTGTATTTGTTTTTTCCCACAATTTTTGTTGGTGCATTACAGTTGTATATAATGATGGGAGTTGTCGTTACATATTTATACATGAACACAGTATAACAATATAAGTTGTCCAATATCACTCCCCAGCACTTCCTCCCTCCCTCCCTCCTCCCATACCTTAGTCATTTTCCTCCATTGATTTCCCTTTGACTTTTAGGAGATCCACACCAAGGCTGTTAATTTTTTTAGCAAAAAGCTAGAACTATTAACTGGAACATTGAACTCCTGTCCAAACTTGTTATTAATCAATGTTATTCTTTAATGGATGATTCAAAATTTTAATAACTCTAGTAAACACTATTAGTCTCATTTTTAAATAGGAAGTCAGTTTTTTCAAAACTGGATACAGCAAGTAGAATAAAGCAAGTGGATCAGTGGAAGGAGTGGGTGGAGAACTGGAAGGTACTGAGGAATGATATGGATCAAATAAATATGTGTATATATGAATGTAACATAATTAATCCCACAATCATAATTCATTATAATATGCCAGTAAGAAATTTTTAAAAAGACATACAAAATGGCTATAGCAGTATTTCGTTTCTCACATTTCCACAACCTTGCTATGCCCATTGACAGGTGGGGTCTATTTCCCTTCCTCTTGAACTACACAAAGCTTTGTGACTAACCCAATCAAGGAGAATCTGGTAGACCCATGTGAATTTCTGCAGCTCATTCTTAAAGGTCACATGGCTTGTCTCTTTTTCTCTTTCTTTTACTCTTTTGAAATCTCAACCTTGGAGTCTAGCTACATCCTTAAGACAAAAGTAAGACCACAAGGAGAAGGTAACTGCGGATTGTTCCAATTGACAGGCCCAGGTCTCATTTGCAACTAGTATTAAACTCCAACAGAGAAGCCTCAAATGATTTCAGGTAAGCCCTCTATCCTGACACTGAGTAGAGGAGATGGGGCTTTCTTACCCAACTCTGACCTGCCCAAATTATAGCTCTGTATTTTATTTAATAAACACTGTCATTTCTTTAAGAGTTTCTTCACATTGCCCTAGTGACAATTTGGACAGGACAATTCTTTGTTGTAAAAGGTTAGTCTTACATTGTAGGATGCTTAACAATACCCTAGATCTAGAGTATGGGTACTTGATACTCCCCATCAACCACCACTCTAAACTGGATACATCTCAGAAAATCGGAGAGAAAATATATACTTTTTTCATCTCACTAAGAATTGAAACAGAGTTCCCTAAAGAAGTGTGCCAGCCCTGATAGACCCACCCAATGGTCCTTTAATTAAGGCAAAGAGACCCCCCCCTCCAGACCCTGTTCCATTCAAACCCTTTTATATTAGAATAGATGACAAATGATCAAAATATAGTTTTTATTGTCTCAGACCAAGTCTTTAATGAGAAAAAGTATTTTAGCCCTTTACTAAAATTTTAGCCCTTTACTAAAAAATCTGTTGCCATGTGGGCTATAGATGGCAGTCTTCTTAAGTCTTGATTTATTATGAAGCTCAGTTACCATATTGCTGTCATGCTCCATCTCAGTCCTCATTGTGTATTTTATTGACTTGACAAGTACTGTGTGGACAAGTCAAGCAGAATGTCTGGGTTGTGGTACTAATTTGATATACTAACTTGTGTCAGGCACATAATTTGATAATCAAAAATTTTCCTCAAGAAGCAATTTAATTCATGTAAGAACCATTTCTTTAGGCCACTAGGTTTTGATGTCAGTTGTGATGCAGCACATGATAATTTGTTCCTCCCTTTCCTGTGGGACTTTTTTATAACAGCATTTTACAAAGGAATAGAAAGGTACTCCATAATTGTCTATGTAGTTTTTAGATTGTTCAAATTTCAAAAGAAACATATTAAAAGTTCTCATTGTAAATATATTTTCATCAAGTTTCCAAGGTACTAATAAGAACACTGGAACAACTTCAAAGCATTCTATTTTTGTTGACTGTAACACCATACATTGTCTAAAATATTATATCAACTACATAATATTACATAATATAGTCAACAATTCATTTTCCTAATGAATGCTTAGATTATTTCCATACTTTTTATTTCCATAAATATTATATAACAAAATATTTCTCCGTATGTATCCAAAATGGTTATTTATTTAGTATAAGATTTTCAGGAGAATACTGAGTTAATTAAAGGTTTTATAATGTTAACAGATGTTGACAGACTTCATTTAAATTGGCTGCAATTGGGCTGGGGATGTGTGGCTCAAGCGGTAGCGCGCTTGCCTGGCATGCGTGCGGCCCGGGTTCAATCCTCAGCACCACATACCAACAAAGATGTTGTGTCCGCCGAGAACTAAAAAATAAATATTAAAAAAAAAATTATCTCTCTCTCTCTCTCTCTCCTCTCTCACTCTCTCTTAAAAAAAAATTGGCTGCAATTTTAACCAGCAATATACAACTTCTTTCATTTATTTAGAACATTTTTATGGCCCTATAAGATTTTTCACATATTTTTATATAATGTATTATACAAATTATTATGTACATTGGTAAATTTATATATGCATATTTTTATTTATATAATCAATTTCACTCTGCTAGTTTCTAAGTATTTTTGCTTGTGTGTTTACGCCCTATAAATGAGTCTAAAGATTTTTCATTTAAAGGTGACGGCAAGATAAAGAGAAAACTACCGATTTTTGAATGTGTGTCTTGTATCTAGATTTTTTTTTCCCATATTAACTTTGATAGATTTTTCTAGAATCTCCTCAGTTGTACAAAATTATATTAAGAGAAGAAAGAAATGAAATTCTGTCTTCCAATACCAACGCTAATTTGATCTTTACCCTACTGGTTTCAGGGCACCTCCAGCCAATATTGAAATCTAATCTTAAAAGCAGTCTTCTCTGTCCAATTTTTGACCTTAAAATGACATTGCTTTCAGCCTTTGCTATTTATCATTAATTATTTAAACATTTGCTATTTATAGCAATAATACTTATTGTGTGATTTGCAAATACCCAAGTATTAAATTTAAATAGTTTCTTTTCAGTCTGTTTTTTATTTAGTGTTATTGTTAGGAATGGCTAAGTCTATTTTATCAAGTGCTTATTTGATATCTCTATAGGTTTTTTGGTAGTGAATACTACTTTCTTGCCTTAATGCAGCTGAAGTATCTTTTTGTTTTAGATATTAGATAGAAATTGCCTGTGAATCTGTTTCTTCAAATTTTTCAAAGTGTACATTTAAAAATTTTCATTTTTTAGTCTTTTGTGGTATTTATTATTTCTCCCCCCCAAAATCATACATTTCTTTTGATTTGCAAATGTGTTCCCTAAAATTTTGTACCACAACATTTATTTTTCTATTAATATCCTCTGTGGTTAAGTTTTATCTAATCTTGTGTATTTTACTCCCTTTCTTTTGACTTATGAGGAAGTCATCATTTTCAATGGAATTTCTAAAACAAAAATCTGTGATTTATTTATAATTTTTCTTTTCCTCAGTTGAAAATACATCTTATAATCATGCTAACTTTACAGGGTTATTAGGGTGAAGATTGAGTTAATTTTCATGAAGTACTTGGATTACTCAAATTTGAAAAGAAACATTAAAAGTTTTCATTTAATTACAGTCTCATCAAATTTGTACTAATTGGTGTTCTTACCTTTAATGTTTAGCTACTGTATAGTTTGTCATACAGAAGTTGACAATTGCATAACTTCTTCACAAATGTCCCTTTTATCAATACATGGATCCCTACTTTGCATTCATGTAGGTCTTTCAACCCTACAGTCAGCCTTCCGATACTAATGTTGTTACTCCTCTCTTTCTCTTTTGCACCTACTTTCAGATTTCATAGTTTCTTTTTAAAAAATTTAATTGATGTATGACAGCATACATTGCTGTATTTCCTTTCTCAATACCTCCCCTTTCTCTCCTCTACTCCCTCCTCACCTCCTTTCTCTATTCTACCACTCTCTCTTCTATTTCCAAGTGGTTTCTTTTTCTTTCCTATTTTTCTTCACAGCTTCTGCATATAAGAGGAAATATGTGACCCTGACTTCCTGAGACTGGCTTCATTCTGATTCTTATAAATAGTAGTGAACTATCATTTTCCAAACCTAGTTTAAGAACATAGACCTTTTTATGGACTATAGTTCACCCTCAATTTCTGTCATGATTGATAAACTATTTTATGTCTTCATTTATGTTTTTATTTATTTGATTTTTTTTGTTTTTAACATTTTTTGCATCTTGATCAACAATGACTCTTTCCAAGATCCAAAAAATAATCAGAAGAATTACTCTGTATCTTCACTCAACAACTTATTTTTTCTGTAAAGTTAGCCATTTTTTCATAAGGCATGAACACAATATTTTCCTTTGATATATCCTTGAGATTATAATGACAAAAAAATTTACATACATATGAATTGTTTAAAATTCATAAGGTCTTAATAATACCTTACGGATATATTAATTTCAAAACAATTAACATATTAAAAGCTAATATAAATTTATTGTATTTCATAGTTGACAAAAATATGTTGTAAATAGTGTCTCTCATGTAGCAGAGATTTGTACAGATTTTTTTAAACTTAATATACTACTTTTTGAGCACTTTTAGCTTTACAGAAAAGTTGAGTGGAAAACACAGAATTTCTACAAGTTTACTTTATCCATCCCAAATTTTTCCCCATTATTAGAATCTTTAATTAGGCAGCATTTGTTAAAATTGATAAGCCAAAATTGATATGTTGCTATTGAGTTCTATGATTTGCTGTAACCTGTGAGTTTTGGTCAATGAGTGATGCAATATATCCACTTTTAGAGTATCACTCAGAATAATTTCACTGCTCAAAAATCCCCTTGCTTTGCATTCTTTTCTTTCATTAACTATTTTTATATATCTGTCTTAGTTTTAACTTTACTATATCTTTTTCCCCTTTCAATTCTTATTCTGTGAGTTTGATACAGTTGGAATATGTTCCCTATTATTACCTTGTTAATTTGGAAATCATACTATATTTTTTCATTACTTAATGAATTTTTCTTCCTGGTGCTCACACTTAGACATGTGTCTCTCTATTGATAATTGACTAAAAGAAAATAATGTTAATAATATTTATGGAGTATATGTTATGTACCTGTCAAGTGTTAATAATAATCTATAGTATCTAATTAAGTCCTCACAACATTCTTCTAAAGTGGGCATAATCTGTCCAGAGAAATTAAGGCATTTACCCAGTGTTATGCAAATAGTAAGAAAAGGATTCAGTATTTTCGAGTCGAACCAAAGTTTCAAAACTCCATTTTTATATATTACCTTATAGACTCAATTATTTATCTTGGAAAAGTATTCTATTTCTTTATTGTTTCCTTCCATTTAGATAAGACAATATTTTAAAATTATTTTCACCTCCCTTCTCTCATTTGCTTCTCCTAGGAGATCTTTGAAATGATTTTGTACTCTTATTTCAACACCACTTATTCCAAGATTTTTCAGATATAATTTATAATTTTGAGTTCTGGACTATTTTTCCCAACCAATGCTTTATCATATCAAAAATCAAACTGAAGTATCATTTTTTCTAGTATTAAGTAAAATTATGAGTATAATTGCATGTTGTTGAAGCTATCTATAGTTAAACAGCATAAATGAGTATATGTCTGTAAAGAATTTGGTGACAGATATAAGGAATAGTTACATGTTAGTACCTAAATAGGTATTAACTATTCATTATGCTAGGAGAACATGTTACAAGGGAACATTAAAAATTAATATATAAATTTAAGCAAAAATATTTATCATAGCATTAATCTATAAAAAACATTTAACATATCTAAAGTTGAATCATGAGCTAAATGGTGAGGGGGCATGGGGCAGAAAAGATTATGGAATGAGATGGACATCATTACCCTATGTACTTGTGTGACTGCACATATGGTGTAATGATACATTATATACAACCAGAGAAATGAACAGTTGTGTTGCAATTGTGTACAATGAATCAAAATGCATTCTGCTCTCATATATTCCTGGTTAAAATAAATAAATAAATAATTTTTAAAAAGAACTAAATAGTTAGTTAACATATATAACTATGAAGAAATTTTATCCATCCATTAAAAATAGTATACAAATTACACAATCTAGAAAAATCTTAAATGACATAAAGAATATAAGAATGCAAAACTAATCTGATAGAAGTTATATGTATATATATTTATGAATATATGTGTATGTGTATACACACACACTCACACACATACATGCACATACACAGACATCAGAATGATTCTGTCTGACCTTAGGGATAATGGATAATTTAAAATTTACTTTTATTTCATTAATTTCTAAAAATTTTATGATTCTTATTTATTAATTTACAATCAGAAGTCTTCTACCCTACTCTTTTATTATCTTTCAACCTATATCTCTATATCTCACATTTTCATATCACTGTTTCATTTTGTATTCATTTATTTGACTAGAGTTATAGTCTTTACTATGAAATAGGATTTCTTCTGAAACAGCTAGAACCATACTGCCCTCTGTGGGACTTTGGTTGATTCGCAACTTTCTTTTCTTTTTAAAAAAGAGTGGAGCAGAGGTTGCACAATGTATTTAGTTACATAAAAGAAACATATGGGGGCTGGAGATGTGGCTCAAGTGGTAACGCACTTGCCTGGGCACTGGGTTTGATCCTCAGCACCACATACAAAGATGTTGTGTCCGCCGAAAACTAAAAAATAAATATTAAAAACTCTCTCTCTTCTCTCTCTCTCTCTTGCTCTCTCTTAAAAAAAAAAAGAAACATATGGGTAAGGTGCATATGTAAAAGGAATATATGCTAAAATGGCCAACAGAGTCACGTGGAGCACTGAATTAGTGCTACTGGTCTAGTAATATTCAACCAACTTGAATTTGACTTATAACACACATACCTGGTAGAAATTAAACCTGAAGTTCACAGAAAATGAAAAAGAAGAGTTTTGTGATTTAAATAAGTTCAGCTCTTTTAAGCATTGACTGCAGTGTAGCTAATCAATATTTTGGAAAATAAACAGAAAAAAATCATTAGCTGTAGATAAATGTGGTGTCAGTTAAATGCTAACAGTTATTCGGTATCAGCTATTTTGCAAAGGCTGAATATTCTTGGGCTCAATACGTGGACCTCCTGTAGATACACAGGGAGATTTGTTTAATATCAGAGGTGGAAGAAACATTTCAGACCCTTGGAGTAATTCTCTCAGAGAGCAACTGAGTAGAAGAGAAATTCTGGAACTCCTCCAGGGTCACACTTGAGAACTTAGCAGAGTTCTTTCTTGAACGAATTCTACAAATTTCTGGACCAGCGGGCTCTTTGCATTTCACAGAATTAACTTTGCTCCGCCTCAGGGTAACCTGATGTCTACCTGTTCATTTCCATGACTCCTTACTCAGACTTCTGCTGAGTCCTCTTTACTTCTTTTCTATCAGAGGTCTCCTTTCCTCTTCTGCTTCCTCTTCAGTGTTGCCTCTAGCTTGCTTAGATGCTAGATTAGTCAAATTCAAGAACCCACTGAAAGGTTCTGGGATTTAAAGATGATACTTAGATCTTTCTATTCAAACTTACAATGAACTATAAATACTGAGTAGATCACATAAAATATGTTTGCCTATAGGTACTGACTTAAGAAAATCTGGACAGAATGTAGAGAGAATTTGGATTTTGGAGAAGTTTCTGGCTTAAACTGTAGCTCTCTCTCCCATTAGAAGTGAGTATGAGTAAATTGCTAAATCTTTCTGGGCACTGATTTCTTTATCTGTAAATATTACTACATACTTTGCACAGTTGTGGTAAAGAATAGATTAAATAATATATGTAAATAGACCACTACATAGCTCCTGGTGTTTTGTAGTCACTTGAAACATAGTTCCAAAAATAATCAAATATTTATTAAGAACCAAGAACTTACCTATCATACATTTAACTTATCAAAAGCTTATCGAGTACTGACTTCATAATAAACAAAAATAGTTTGCCTTGTACTCTTATAGGTATCTTCTGGTGCCCTAAAATTCTAAATTTGAAATAGTTCAATTAACCAATATTTCCTTCATGATTAATTCTTTCTGCACCCTATTTTAGAAATCTTCAGTTACTCCAAGAAAGATAGTCACCTGCTTTTTCCTCTGAGGTTTGTTATTGTTTTACTTTGTGCATTAATGTCTGTGGTTCATCTAGGTATGAGTTTTATATTGTTTGGTGTAGATGCTAAGTTTCATCTTCCCATGCATTTTTTCCCTTATAGAGGATTCTTAATGAAATAGATATTCATTTTCTCTACTGCTTGACAGTGTCACCATTGTTATAAGGCAGATGATCACATATTTGAGTCTACTTTGTGCATCCTATTCTGTTCTGTTCATTTCATTTGATAGTTTTCTCCACTACCATGCAGTCATACTCAGTATGGTTTTATATTAAGTATTAAAATATTATCATTTTCTTGAGCATCATTTTCAGTTTTAGCCTGTCCATTTTCACCAAAGCCTTCTGGGTTTTAGTTGGAGTTATAGTACATTTATATATCATCTTTGGAAGAATTAATATCTCAAACATTGAGTTTTATAACCATGAGTTTAGTTATTCCAAATGCAAAAAAAATTAATAAATAGATATCTACCCTCAGAGACAAAAGTATAAAAGATTCAACATCAAGACAAGGAATTGAGATCATATACTACAGGAAGAGAGACTAAGTGATGATAAGAAGTTGTGGAAGGTTTTCTGTGACACATATTTTGGTAAAGAATTGAGGATTTATTCACTTGATAATTTCAATTTTTCTCCGTAAAGTGGAAAACAATAGATCCATTGAGGGACAAAAGTAGGGCTTGTAGACTGCTATGAAGTTTGAAATTGTCACAGAGGAAAGAAAAAGAGAGAATGGACCATCAGCTCCAATAGTTCAAATGAAAAGAAAGCCTGTGGATGTGGTAACTGAATTATGTGATCAGAACCATAGAGGTAAAGAGAGAAAAGAAGATGATCAGGGTTGACCTGTGTTTTAGGATCTGGTGAGATGTTTTAAAGGAACTTCAATGGAGAGAAAGATTTGAAGGCTTTTGTAAAGGAGTAGTAGAATGCTGGGTAAAAAGGAAAGAAATTTCAAAAGGGTTGCAAGAATCAGGGGAAATGAAATAGTCAAGTGAGCAAATTACTGGATGGTAGCTTACCGCCAGATAGTGAGACAGGGTAGACTTGTGAATGGAATCCCAAAGTTCCTAAGATGTCTTTAGATCCCTTCCTCTTGGATACAGTGTAGGATTCACTGGACTGGGGGCCCTCTTAGGAGTGGTGGAATACTCCTGGATAGTATGGTGAATGGGGAAAGAAAAAGGGAATGTGGCCAAGTGTTAAAACTAGCAACACTACTTTGTATAATTAGAGCTTTTATAGAATGCCTTGGAGAATAGCTCTAATACATATAGAAAATCACAAGTGGAACTTAGATCTCCTTTTGTGTCCAGTTTTCTATCACTACTATGGTTCACCCAATTTACATCAATTCATTCACTATTAAGTATCCAATTTCTTGAATCAATCAATTTCAGGTTCATTGGTTGGAAAATATTTACAACAGTTAGAACATTGCCAACATTTTAAGTTTAACAGCATTTCCATTAGTTTTATGAAACTTTTCTAAGTATAGCACTTTGAGGAACAATTAAATGTCTCAAAAAAATCAGGATGGGGGTGTAGCTCAGTGACAGAGTAACTGCATAGCATGCATGAGACCCTGAGTTTGATTTCCAACAGTTCAAATGAAATCAAATACAAAGAGCAATGAAACATCTAACATCATTTATACTCCTTTAAATATAAAAATGTCTTGAAGGAAATGATGAAGAAATTTTATGAGAATGCTGTAATGCTTTGGCCATTTCCCAGGCTGGTGGCCCAACAGGAATGCCCCAGGGATGAAGGTGTCTTGTAAAAATTCAATGAGATGATGCTTGTAAAAACACTAAGAATAGTGCATTTCAAAAATTTGGTTCTCAATATATTTTAGCTTATTAGGTATTTGAACCTTCATTTATGATGAAAGTTATGAAAAATTGATGAGAAAGAGTATTTGATTTCTATGAAGTCTTCTCACTTTTAAAAAGTGACCTCACAGAAATTTATTTCCAAATCCCTTACCATTCCTGTCTGGCACAGAACTTTTCAATTAATGACTGAACAAGTTAGTCTTGAGGAGTTTTGTGATTCCTTCCTTTAAACAACATAAATGCAGGAATTCTCATCCACTTATTTATTCCCCAGCATTCTCAGCACCTTCTTAATTCAATGCTCACACTGTGTTATTCCATAGAGAGCTTCTTGTCTAAAGCATTTTTGTCTGTCTCATCTCCTACACTGGTATTGAGAATGAAGAGTTGTTCAGGTATCAGGTATCCTTAACGCCTGGCAGCATGTACTTTCCTACCATATCTCCACTGCCCTTCAGCTCCACATTCTACAATGGCTAACATGACTAAAGGCTGATAATCGAAAGATGACTCAAATAATATGTCCCCTCTTTCCTTTCTACTTTTGGGTTTTACCCATCAGACTATGAACTCTTCAATGCATGTCTTATCTGTATGGCAAATTCCCACATTCAATACTTGTGAAAAAGAAATAGCTGAACATTCTTCACAAACTATTTCTTAACAATGCTATGCAAATAAAAGTCACACACTTAAATTAACTAGGCTGTTTGGATTTGTGTCTTTTGAGAGAGATAGTACTTAAAGCTTTTTTCCAGAGAGTATTGCTTTTTATGCATTCTGGGGGAAGGAAGGGAGACAGAAATTTATGCACTGCATTTAAGGATAATATATCATGATGTTTTAACCAACATCTCCAGTGCTACTCTGTTACCATGAACTAGAGTTGGGTGAGAAATCAAGGTTTATTGCTCTGTAATGAAAACTTCATATTCTGCATTGCTGGTAATGTAATTTCTTTTGATACAGATAAAAAGAATAACGGTATAAGAGTTAAGTAACAGATTTTAGTAAGTGGGGAATTTGTAGCTAAACTTCATTAATCACCTTGAAAACTACAAATAAAATACATACTTTTATACATGCTCATTTTACGAGTCTGTTTCTGATCTATCAGTATCCTCTCAAGTATCACAAATCCAATCAATCCTTTAATTACCCTGTCTCTGAGTTCCTATTACTCTGGACCCCTAACATTTTCCCCTTTCTGTTTCCTCCTTTATCTCAATGACTCTTCCCTTATATCTATAATTCTTCTTTCATTTAAAAAAACCCTCATATCCTCCAAATTCCGTGTTTTTATTGTATTTTGTACCTGTTAGCCCCAAATCCAAGTCCACAGAGCACAATGGAATGTTCTGTTAACTAGTAGTAGGGGAAATCAAGTCCTACTGCTTGACCTACCACTAACCTACTTCAAACCTTAGAAAAAAGCCTTCTTGCTGGACCTTCAGTCTTGCCATTTTCTGGATGGAATAGGTGTTGGAGTTGAAGATCTCTATAGACTTTTTTTAGCAGGACAAAGAATTCTTGTCTTTTTCTTTTGAGCAAATCCTTTGTTGATGAGCTATTGCATCCTTAAGACACTAGAGGGGGCTCCTGAAGGCTTTTCTAGCATTTCACAGAATAAAGAAAAGGTTGAATCCCTCTTGATGTCAGTATACATTTTTAAACACAAATTCTAATTAAGAAGTGTGATTTCACTTTTTTCATTTAATGTAAATTTATTTTATTTTTTTAAAAAGAGAGAGAGAGAGGGAGGGAGGGAGAGAGAGAGAATTTTAATATTTATTTTTTAGTTATGGGCGGACACAACATCTTTGTATGTGGTGCTAAGGATCGAACCTGGGCAGCACGCATGCCAGGCGAGCGCGCTACTGCTTGAGCCACATCCCCAGCCCCTAATGTAAATTTAATAAACCTATCATTTATATTATTTATGACTTGTAGTATGGGGCTAATTTAATTTAATGCCAACCAATCCTAGGATTTTTCCATCCTCTGTTTACATTTATGAAAACATGGGGAAGCACTTCTAGAAATCGATGGAAGAGAAGTCTATTTATGAGATTAGTATTCTGAAGGTGATTTTTCTCAACTGAAAACTCATTGCTTAATAATATGGTTAAAGGAGAGTTGTGGTGGTCCTTTATGAGGAATCTCTTTCAGAAAAGGAAACAAATACAATTTGATGAAGACCCATTTTACAATAAACTTATGAATTCATCTCTTAAATTCCATGGCAATCAGGTTCAGGAAGTTTTGTAAAGAATACACAATGATTTTTTTTCATCATCCTCAGAGTGATGCAGGTTGAGATGAATAATTAGTTTGCATTCTTAAATTATTACATAGTCCAACATATTTCTAATGAAGAAGGTTCCAAGTTACTTGGATTCTTTGCTTCTTTTTTGTACTATTTGATTATTCATTTTGGAATCTATTACTTATTATCTTTGATAGTCTTACATTTAAGTACATTTTTGGTGTTGAAATTTTCTTCTCTTGTGGGCTTGAAACCCTAGAAAGCTTTTAATCTGGTATCGTATTATTCTTTTCATTAATTATTTATTTACATTCTCTTTCATTTATGACATTTTTAACACACAGTGTTAGTAAGTATCTGTCAAACCTCCATTTCTTTATTTAGCTCCATGCATTCCATTAACCACTCAATCCTTTCAGTTTATTTTAATTTCATGCTAAATATTTTTACAACCATAATTGCAAATTGATTTTTTTGGGGGGGTACTAGGGGTTGAACCCAAGGACACTCAACCACTGAGCCACATTCCCAGCCCAATACACGGTCGTGATAAATTGCTGAAGCTGGCCTTCAACCTGTAATCCTCCTGCCTCAGTCTCCTGAGTTGCTAAGATTACAGGCGTGTGCCACCACACCTGGCTCCTGATTTGTCTTCTTGTATTCTAGCGTCTTCCCTTATATAGAATAATATTTAAATCCATACGTTTTAAACAGTACTTCCTCTGTTCCAATACCTCTGTTCTTTCCAGTTGACACATAGTCCAATTGTTCTCTGCCAGAGTGTTCAAGCTCCTCAAAAGGCTCAAGGAATTTTACTGTGAATTCATCTTCATTCTGTGAGACCATAAGCTGCCTTTTGAGACAGGATTACAAGGTTGGTATAGATGTTATTTTGATCCACTGACAAAGTGGTACTCTGTACTTATTCTATTTCTTGGCCTTTTCTGACGTATCAAAATTTTATTATGGCAACATCAGCCAGAAACCCACATTTGGATAATGCCAATATAAAGATGAGAAGCCAACTAACTTAACTGATGATATTGTATTTTTTATGCAACTGTGGAAAATATGCTAACATTTAACATTTTATCTCTTCTTCTCTCTTGTTCTTGTTCTTATTTTCAAAAACCTTTTCCTTTAGTTTGGAGCAATATTTTAATCATTCTGAAATCCATATAACCCATGTATTACTGGGTGTTAGTAAAACAGATAAGCTATTTTAAAGCAGTTAATAATGAATGTATAATAAAGTATAATCAATATTTTATGAAAGGAAAAATGCTACATACATTTAAACTACTCAAATTTAACATATCATAATTTCAGTGTGGCTATATGGTAGGTGAAATTACAGGCTGGGTAAAAGAATACCAAAAGAAAACTGAGAAGACCTGGATTTAAATCCTGGATCTACATCTTAAGAGTTTCACCTTGGTCGAGTATCAAGGTCTTTGGACTCCCATTTTTATATTAATAAAATACAAATCTTAATTTATCTCTTCTTCTCTGAAATAACCTGCCAAAGGAGTATGCACACATATAAAAAGAATATGTCAATAAGTAATGTGCGTGTGTGTGTGTGTGTGTGTGTATGTGTGTGTGTGGGTATGTGTATGTGGGTGTTAAGTTGGGTGTTTATTTGAAAATCTCCAATGCAGGATTCCTCTGGTATAATATGTTGGAGTAATATACTTACCTGGTTGTTCAAATGAGATATCTTCCTTTGAATCTGGAGTGGCTAGTATTTTTGGAGCAAACTCCAAGTCTATTAACTCAATAGTTATATAAACGAATTAAATAACCCTTGCCTTGTAGCACACAGATGGGACCAAGAATGAAGTAGGGGGCTGCATGCAAGGGTGGACTCTGACAGCTGTGTGGCTACCTGTGCTCTGGACAGAGAAGGAAGCACCAAGAAAACTGCAGCACCTGAGTGCAAAAGTAAAATATAAATAAATAAACAGAAAGCACAGCATTTCCCTGCTTCATATATAAATGGAACTTCTTCTACTAGCAAAGTACAAACCAATAGACTCCCATTCAGAACAGTCAAAAGATTATCCTGTGTTTCTGTGGGCAGAAACCTTATTGGTTAATAAGGGAATACAGAAAGAATGGTAGACAGAAATGTCTCTCCCTCTTTATAGATTAAGGCAGATTTGTGAAAAGAAGATAATTTTTTTCCCTTCTACAATAGTGATGATTGGCCATGTAAAAGGTGCTGGACAAATTATAAATTGCAAACAAAACTGAATCATTCATTGATATGTTTATTAAAGGACACATTTGTCTAAAGCATGTTGTGTTCCAGATGGAAATTACCAATTTTTCAGAGTTTATTTTCTATGAGATGCCTATCACCCTTGTTGGAGCATGGTAGGCACTCAATACATGGAAGTTTGTTATTTTGTTTTCTACCAGTCTTAGTGTATTGACAGTGCCTTTCAATCTTATCAGCAGAAAATGTATACTTCATAGAACTACCTGCTGTATCAAAATCCCTGTTAAGTATTATTAGTAATGGTTTTAATGGAGATTACAGTTTGGATATCATAGTTTAAGAATTCAATTTTCTCATCATGATTCCCTTTTCTTCAAATAGTCCAGTCTCTTGTCTTACCGGGTATCACATGCCTCTTTTTATCCTCAGTCTTCTCCTGTGGCTTCAGAATCCCCTTTATCAACTCTTATTCTTCCTAAAGACCATGGGAATTGCTCAAGGTTTTAGCCTTGTTCTTTTCCTTATGCTGCAGATGTTTCATGGCCAAGTTGATCCACTGTCATAATTTCAATTATTTTCTATATCTTGATGGTTCACAATTTGTATACTTAGCCTAAACTTTTCTATTTTAAGGAAAGGTCATTATATTTATATATTCTTGTAATCCCCTTCTTTTCTCTCACCGGCAACACAGGCAACAATTGCCTCAAACTATTGTCATTAACAATGAAGTTAAGTGGATGACTGAAAACCATATGGATTCTTAATATATTATAGAAAATCAAATTCCAAACCTATGATTATCAAAGTTAAATTGGTATAGTTGCTTATCACCCTTGTTGTATCATGGCAAGCACTCAACACATGACATAATCTCTGCCTTTGTTCTCAGTCTTTGTATCAGTAATGGCAATGCCACCACCCTATGGCCATACTTCACTGCTCTCTCACTATCACCTTCCTCACAGTCATACAGGAAGTCTTAATCTGAAAAATTTGTCCCTTGTTCTCTGATTATTTCCATCCCCACCTTA